>NW_022196895.1:49869619-49909537 GCF_008632895.1 Mastomys coucha
GAAATCACAGCTTCTTAATAAAAAAAAAAAAATCACATGAACAGCCCCGATGGGGGGGGGTGTCTTTGCTCCCCTCTGGAACTTCCCAAACCAGGCCTCCATTGCATGTATCTCTATCAATATTTCTATCTTCCAATATCCCATAGCAGCTCCCTAAGCTCTGAGCACTCCACGGTTTTCCAAGCTTACTGCAGCAAACAGTTTCAAAATCTTGCAGCAAAACAGCACAGTCCAGTCCATCCCAGTAATGTCTGTGCTGGTGTTACCAGTCCTTGTCCTAGTTAGGTTTCTTTGCTGGTGTGAGAAAATATCGACTGAAACCAACTTAGGGGAGAAAACAGTTTATTCATTCTATCTTACAGCTCACAAGGCACAGTACATCAACTGAAAAAGTCAGGACAGGCACTCAAGGCTGGAATCTGGAGGCCAGAGCTGGGGCAGAGGCTGTGGGGAAGTGATGCTTACTGGATAGCTAATCACGTCTTGCCCAGACTGCTTTCTTATACAACCCAGGATCATCTGCCCAGGTGTGGTACCACCCACAGTAGGCTAGGCCATCATCCCCCATCAATCACTGGTCAAGAAAATGCCCCATAGACTTGCCTACAGGCCACTCTGATGGAGATATTTTCTCAGTTGATATTCCTCTTCTCAGATGACCCTAGTATGTGTCATGGTGACAAAAACTAGCCAGTGCTGTCATAGTGTCCTCCAGAGGCTAGGCTATTCTTTTCTTGTCCAGAAGTTACTGGGCTTGTTGCACATGGACCCCCATGAAGGTGTGAAATGTTCTTTGCCCCTTTCTTTTATTTTTGTTGATTATAAAATGCATAGTCTCAATGAAACCACATTGTACATCAGAATTTTTTCTTTTAAAAGCTTAGAATTCCAGATATGCTTGCCAAAATAGTGACGGTTAATTCCTGTTGTAGCCAAAATACTTTAAGTAAGTATAAGGGATGTAAGAACAGAAGGAGGGATAAGAAGTAGCGATTGGCAGGTGGTGGTTCAATTCAGGGGGAAAAGCATAATTTAGCATCTTGTATTATTGAGCTCTATTTCATGATGGTTTTAGTCAGGCTTGTTCATTTGTTTCTTTTTGGAGCTGCTGAGAAATAGCCATGTACATATTATTCTTATTTAGAGTAAAGTCTTTTCTAAGCATGAATATCAAATCAGTGTTGGGAGTGCCACCTGTTCAGAATAGCTATCATAATGTAAGAACTCTCATGAGCCGACTTCTATTCCAATATGGCTATAATATGGACCATGACATATATAAATCAGCAAAGAAAATGCGCTTGGGCAAAGTCCAGGGCACAGCAGGCACACCCTTCCTAGTGTTCCATCTCCCCTTCTACCCAACAGAGTCACACATAGCAACAAGGCTAAATTCTCAGGAGCGCTATGACTGTAGGAGCACAGGAGGAGCCTGAGCATCGACTGACTCTGTCGTTGGTGCATGTTGTATTGGGTCAGACGCAGAGACCTAGGCATTTATGACCTGTATGACTGACTCTAATTAGCTATCTTCTATCTTCTTGTGGTCACATTGACTCACATGGCCTAGTGCTTGCACACACAAAGTCACAGTTACTAGAACCTATAGCTTGGCCTTAAATATATCACCAAATGTATAGAGCCCAGCCTGAAGCCTCAGGCA
Organism: Mastomys coucha; assembly: GCF_008632895.1. Taxonomy (NCBI): domain Eukaryota; kingdom Metazoa; phylum Chordata; class Mammalia; order Rodentia; family Muridae; genus Mastomys; species Mastomys coucha. The sequence continues at coordinate 49,871,283 of NW_022196895.1, forward strand.
TACTGAAAACAAAGTCCGGCAAGGTGTCCAAGACTTCAGAAGTCATTTCTCTGCAGCCTGACCAGCTACTTGTTTATGTCACAATCTTCTTTGATGCAGACATCTTAACTGAGGTGACAACACAGTGACGTTTATACCAAGGGACCATCTCATTGGGTCAGTAAAGAGACAGGAAGGCAATAGTTGATTTGTTTTTGTTTTTGTTTTTGTTCTTGTTTTTTCAAACAGCTAACATGAGCCGTTTTTGGTCTTAGTTTTTGTTTGACGATGATGTTGGGAGAAGAGATTTTGCTGTGAGGTGAGCACAGGGCTGTTGATTAGCTGGGCTCTTGCTGTGGCATGCTCCTACTCCTAGCTGACAAACAAGTGAAGAAATATCTCTACATGGCCACTAAACGAACGGCATCTTCATTAATTTCTGTTCGACCAGTGAGTCCCAGCCTTGGCTTTGTGTTATACTTACTTAATGTGGGTTTCTCGAGGCCCAGCAGCCATCTTCAGGGATACTGACTGGCCAGCCTAGGATATTACTTAAGAAGTGATATTTGAAACAGTTTCGGGAGCAATTGTTGATGCACAGAAGCTAAAAACCATGGAATTGATCCAGAGAGGACAGAATTAGGGAAACACTGACTTTTCAGCTCACCAACAACCACAGTGTCTTCCTTTCTGTCCACACACAGTAAGCTCCCTTGACTCCTTTGCTACAGCACTCCTGGGCTGGCTGTTAGATTCACTTGAGGCCCAGAATGAGCATATGCAAAGACTGACCCCATATTCTGCTCATGGGCAGACACTTTTTTTTTTTCCACTAGGGTTGAGTAATGCCCAAGCATTATTCATTCTAATGTGCAGTCAAAATTAGGACCCATGGTCTAAAAAATTCATATTACCGTGGTTTCAATCTTCAGTTACATTAAGACATTAGGTTATCATGGTTAGGAATCTCAGGAAAATAAATGCCACATTGGATACCCGTGGTCTCTGTGCAGGTGACAGTTGATCTGAAATGCACAGATAAGAAGAAACCAGAAAATCTGGGAAAAGGACACACCCTGCAGAAGGCATGTCAGGACAATGAAGGTGGAGAGAGAGTCTTGTGTTTGCCGCACAGGAAGGGAGACATCGCTGTTGCAGTAGGTAGGGTGTTAGAAGCCATCCTGTACAGGATATGCAAGATTAACAGTGGGAGGGAAGAGGAAGTTGGCGGACATCCCTGAGGGGTTGACAAGAAAGGCCCCAGAGCTTAGGCTGCAAGGAGGGATCTCTGAAAGGCATTTCCCCTTGTATCAAAAAGGGATTCTAGAAAGATAGTACAGTACATACCTCACTTAAGTCAGATAGCCTACACCTTTTTCCAGCCTCTTTTACGCTCATAAGATTGCATGCTTCCTCTTTAAGTTAGGCTCACAGTAATATCCAACGCCGAGAGCATTAGGAATCGCTTTCCCAGCGTAACTTTGCCTTTTTGTCCTTGAAAAATTAAGAATTACAATCAAGCCATCCTTCCTATGCGTCCCTTGTCTTTTCTTGGCTGATTTTACTTCCTTGATGACTTATCCTCTTCAACTGGAACATTCTCCAAGTTTCTTGGTTCCTCCTGCACTGCCCAGCCATTTGGGCCACCAGAACATTCTTTCTAGTTACCTGCAGATCACTAACGCAGACGCTCACGTCTGTCCCGCCTGTTTAACTTACGGCTACTTTAGTAATATTCTCCAGACAACTAGATTTCTGGAGCTTGTATCAAGTTGTACACATTGATGGTCATCAGGGGAGATGATTTCTCTGTTGGCCTCTCTTAGCTCTTTGGCTTAATTGTGTCGGCTAACAGATACCTGCCGAACTTTTTCTATATGGAGGCACTGTTGGCAATGGATCACGTTCATGTTCATCGTAAGAGATCTGGGCTTTTTAGCATGGCTGTTTTCAGCTTTATTCTTTCTCTTCCTGCAGGTTTCTGATTTTGTTATCTGAATCCAGAGTGTGAGGTTACTTAAGTTTGGTTTCAGACGAAAGGATGCATTCCTCCTGGCCACATGCAGAAATCTGCACTTTGTGTTTTAAAACATATAATTGCAGCCATCTGAGACAATATCTTGTGTGATTCAGTGGCTCATTTAACATCTATCTCAGTCTCTACCTTTGGATAATTTATACTCTTAAACTTCCGATAATCCCATCCGAGTAGCTACCACATGCATAAATTTTTTTCTCTTTTTTTTGAGGGTGTGGAGGTGGGGAGTCAGAAAAATAAAGACTTCCCAGAGCTCAAGGGAGACAGAAAAGCAAACATTTCATAGAGAAAGCATTTACTCAGTTCCATCCCTTATCCCCCATGCCTCCTTCTTCCCCTCAACTTTCATGATGATTTATTGACTTGAAAAACAAGGACTCAACGAAACAATGGAACCAAATCTGTGTGGCCACAGCACCGTCCAAAGTGATACCGTGCAATCTGGAGGAGACATGTGTGGAATAGTCTTATGTGTTTATCAGCCATGTGAATTGCGATGTCTCGGTTTGGTAAAGGAAATAAGTAGATTAAACCTTGCTGCCTCTAAAAAGGGCCCTCGGATGGAAAGCCCTCTGCTCTTAGCTTGAAAGTGGCTTGTTTGGGTGGGTAATTCAATTCCTTTGGCTTATGTTATTATTATAGGATTGGGTTTAGTGTGTAAGCCTCGAGCCTTATGGATGTGATCGTACCATTATGTCACGACTTTCGAGTTGTTTGAAGTTAACTGCTTATTTTATTAGAAAAATGTCTGGACTTTTGGGAGAGAGCCAGCATGTCTCAAATTTCATGCATTGTGAATAATGGATGCCTTTTCTCCCCTGTAAATACATCCAGCATAGATTTTTTTTTATTGATATTCACCAAATTTACAATCCAGAGAGCCCTAGATTCAGCACAGATGTCTGGTTCTGGCCCTTTTCCATTGTCATGGGAGTCTCCCTAGTGATGCTGCATCAGTCCGTAACCCTGAGCTTTTAATACCCCAACCCCCAAAGGCTGCAGCTTAAAATCTCACAGCTACTGTGTCTGGCACTTCCAAAGTCCTATGGGCTTTCCCTTCTCCTCCCCAGGGATCCGGCACTGAAATAGTTTCCATGCCATGCAAGACAGGCAAACACATTATTCAGGATCAAAACAACCTGCTTTCCTTTATTCCAGGATCTTTCTGTAAATCACTAACATCTGTCAGCCACACGAAACCTTCTGGGCTTTGTAAAAAGTATTTCCGTGAGGACTCTAGCAGCCTCTTCTCACTGATCTGACATAATTTAACCTGGGCACCGCTCTGCATCTATTTACCTTGAAGTTTCGATACATTGTTTACAGGCTATTTTTTTGAGCCACCATTGGGGGTGGGGAGGGGAGGGTGGATTTCCCTTGTGCAGTACATTTCTCAGGAAGACCATGTGTTTTTAGTGAAGCTTCAAACAAAGCCATGTAATGGATGCGAATGTGAAGAATCCCTCTTTCTCCTTTCTTGTCACTCCTTGGACTCTGAGCCAGGCAGCTGCTTTTTTTTTTTTTTTTCCATATACTGGAGGAGAGGGGAAGCTGAATGCTAAAGCTCTGTCAGAACAAAGGTAAACGGGCTAAACAGCACACCTGTTGGCTCTTGGCAATCAGGGATGGTAAAATGACTAAGATTGTTTCCCCAGCTTTCTTTTCCTTGATGAGCATATCACCTGCTACAACTCTTTCTCTTTTGCTTCCACAAAGGCTTAAATCCCCCACCCCACCCCCAAGGTATTGAGGGAATTAAACAGGCTTTATTGCTGGTGCTAATAAAACAGCTTCCTTTGGGGAAGGTGTTTTTTCTTGCAGGACTCCTTCATTGCTGTCTCCCCACCCCATTTCTCCACACTGGGTCCCCTTCAGCCTCCCAGGCAACTGTCACCGAGTCCCTCTTTTCTAATCCCTGCTTTGCATCTGTAAGCAGTTTCCTTCTGCAGCCTCTCTGGTTTCCAAGAGGCAATCCAAAAGCCCCTTCAAGCTAATGGCTCATTTAGCGATCAATTTGTCAAATAATGTTCACAGATGTTTTTCTGATGGAGCGGCAGGCAGGGCAGGTAATGACTGAGTGAGTGATCACTTGTGATAGGTGACAGGATCAGGGCACTACCTCACCACATGGCTCACAGGTTGAGGTTGCTGGTCAACCCTGAGAGAGGACAGATTCTTTCTTTCTTTTTTATTTTATTTTTCAAACATTAAAAGAGCCCAGCGATTCCATTTCAATTGAGACCTGGGCTGGCAGCTTAATCAGTTCCACACTGGAAGAGCCACACTCGTGCGATGTCTAGGTGAAGCTTAAAGCAGTGTCTCCTTTGACTGAGCTTCCTGGTTTGGGGGCTTTGATCAGAACTCTAGCGTTGAGCACATAAAAGGCACACATAAAATATTATACATGCAATAACATCAGAGTTGCTTCAAACAGTCTTGATACCTGTTGACATTTTTTTCAGCTTCAAATACACTTCAGAATCAGTCCAAAGAGACGTGGGATTTATAAAAAAACATGGAGAGCTTTGTAGCCATTAATCTGGAATGATCTGTCAAAGGTCTAGAAGAATGGAAACCAGCTGAACTCTGCCTAAGCCAGGCTGAGACTGTGAGCCAAGATTCCCAGAGCTGAACCAGCTATGTTTTCTTTCATGGCCTTGAATTGTTTCCATCAGCTTGAAAAGAGTTATAAAACCTACAATCAAGTTAGTTTCTGGGGCATTGTGTTTTGAATACTGTTTAATAGGGTGTGACAAAACCACATACTTTTTCCACATGTTCTTTACACTGCAGGCAGATCTTTAGCGGTGCGGAGCAGTGCATGCACCAAGTACTGTCAACAGTACCGTACGGGACGGAAGCTTTGGAACTATAAGGAGAGGGACAACCACAGGCAGCTGGAATGCTCCAAGTCCGAGGAGAATTTTAAATGTACTACTTACCAGATTCGGTATCCTTTACTTTCTATCCAGTTTGGAAATAGCCGGAGATAAACAAATCTAATTATTTCATATGCAAAAAAAGGACAATCTTGTCTCAGAATAGAAAGGACGAGCTTGAATACAGATGGACAGAAGACATTTAATGAGAACATTAATAAGCAGAGATGGGCTGGCGATCCGCAGCTGTGGGTGTTGTAGAGTTAGGATTTCTGTTCCCTTTTGATGAGCAGAAATTGAATGGCTCCTCCAACTTGATTCCCGAACATCCCTCCTCCTTTTTTTTTTTTCCTCCTCAAATGAGCAGGCTCATTTATTTTAATGAGAGTTTTTGACTAAGGAGAGAATGCAGCTCAGCTCTGCAACTGCTCTTAATCCATTTAGCCACTGTCTGAATTTTCTCTCTTTTGTGGGAATGCTGTCTTCTAAGGCTGTATTGGATGGCTAAGGAACAGGTTCGACCAGTGCTTGTTAAAATTGCTAAATTTGCATACTGTGGACATTTCATTGATTGGCATGCTTGAAACAGGGGTACTTTAGGTGACTTACAGGGAAACAGACCGCTCAGCTCTAATAGATCACGTGCTAGAACAGGTGACCCAGGGATCATCGAGGTGTTGGTGAGTTGAGCCAGTGCGGAATAGTGAATGAACTCTTGTTCCATGTTTTGTCTGAAAGTGGAGTAAGACATAGTCAGGACAGTGTCTCCATGGTCTGACCTCTGGGTGCAGGATACCAGGAGGCTGTAATTCTTTATTAGCTTAGATGTTGACGTTTTCACTTGGAAACTTGACAGGGATGTGCGAATAACTTCTCATAAGCAAATTAATGGTGCCATTCTTCGGACTCATTAAGTACTGCATTAGCACTTTAAGGATATTTCATTCATTTCTCAAAATAGGTCTATGTGTTAGGACAGAGTGTTCTCATAATTGAAGTATCTAAAGGATGCAGAGATAACCAAACAACCAAACAAAACCCTGCCCAATGCAACCAGTGAACAGAGCTGAAATCTCTGAAGCTCATGTTGCTATAGTCATAGTTCAAAGCGTCTTGTTAGATGGAAGGAGGAATCTCACCAGTCCTACCCACAGACAAAGAACTACAGGCAACTAAGGAATGCAGAGTGGGAGAAAGCCTTTCCAAGTGATGAGCCCACTAACTGATTATCCAATACCAAGAGGTCAGCCCTGCAAGCGTGCATAGAACATTATGTGGACAGAGCAGATTGCATTTATATATTTAAGTGTGCATATGCATGTGTGTGTGTGTGTTAGTAGCAGTAACAACTAAAGAAAAAGACACCATGGTTTCAAGTGGGAGCAAGGGGAGATACATGGGAGAGGTGGGGGAGATAAAGGAAGGGAGGAAACGATATAATTACATTTTAATTTAAAAATGAATAGAGTAAATCCTTTTAAAAGTACCTTGCTAGAAAGCCAATTAGCCCAAGAATTTCAAAGAAAATGAATCCCCCACATCCATACTCATTTTATTAGACATATTTGAGACATTTTAACAAGTACACATGTACCAACACCATGGCCAAGGTTCATAGAAATGGGATTGTAATACTTATGCCATATAACTCACTTTTCCAAGAAATACTATGTTATGGATATATTAGCTATAAGTATACTATAATTCTACATAGAATTATGTAACACTGCAAGGTACACATTAACCAAATCTATCAAATTGGTCCCTATCATGGACATATAAGTTGTTTCTAGGTTTTATCTATTTTATGTCACTATTATTTTTCAAGATTTTTTTATCATATATATGTATATGTGAATGTTTTGACTGCATGCATGTACATGCACTGCATATTGCCTGGTGCCTCTGCAGACCAGAAAAGGACACCATATCTATAAGAAATGGAGTTACTGATGGTTGTGAGCCACCTGTTTGTTCTGGGAACTGAACCCTGGTCCTCTGGAAGAGCGGCCAGTGCTTTTAACTGCTCAGCCATCTCTCCAGGTTGTTTCCAGAGTTTAATAAGATGAATAACGCTTTAATCAACATCTCTGTGCATACTACCTCCCTTTGTCAGTCACACTACAATCTCTCTGTTTTTAGTTTCTGTGGCAGAATTGAAGATTACATGTATTTAGGTAGACTATAAGTGTACAAAAACCAAAAATCAGAGACCTTGGAATCAATTAGAATGGGTTTGAATTTTGACTTCTCTGCATTGCAACTGTTAAATTACTTTTGGATTCTTTTTCTTTTTTATAAGACAGAGTCTCTTTATGTAGCCTTGAACTCTCAATGTTACCCTTCAGAATCCCAAGTGGTGGGATCAGTCATGCTCATGAATTTCTAGACCTTTATGAAGTGGAAACTTGAGGGTTCTTTGGAAAACCAGTTGGATGATGGCTTTACTGGGGCGAACGGGTGGAGGAACATTTTGTTAAAGTGGACACAGGTATGAAAGCCTAAGGCAGAGTCATGAAGGAACATTTCACTGAAGCAGACACAGGAAAGAGGATGTTCCGCTAACATGCTAGCACATGAAAGGTTGAAGGATTCTTTGCTAATAACACACATGTATTGGTCTGCCTTACATTGTGTAGTTGAGCTGCATTTGTCCAGACTCCATAGAGAGAAATGTATAGAGAGAAACGCACAAAAACAAAAAAAAAAAAACAAAAAAAAACGTGTGCTGGTGTGCTGCGGTTTCATGACACTTCCAAGAACTCGGGCTGATTGGATGCACATACTGAGGCAAGACTAGGGATGAGGCAAGACCTGCACTAAGGCAAGGCACATGGAGGACACGTGATGTTTGGAGGGTCTAAATGGGACTCGATGGAGTGATGGAGACAAGCTTGGCTTGCTGGTACAGCTAGCTGTGCACCACTTGTGGGTCTCACAAACTGATCATCTTTGCTGATCTTTGCTTCCCTGAGAGAGGCATAACCAAGAACTTCTCCTGGTGTCCCTTCAGGTCGCTCCTCCTGACTCGAGCTGAGACTGAGGCCTGGCTATCTCTGCTATGTCAATGCTGTTGCTAACCTGACACTACCGAGCTGGACTGCTGGCGTATCCATGAGGTGTTTGCAAGTGGACTTAGCTGCCTCTGCCTGCTCACCTGTGAGCTGAACTGCCAATTTCCAGACAACACAGATGGGAATTGCTCCAAGGAATCTTTCTAAACAGGTAACTTCGCCTATAGCCTTTCTTTCCCACTACCTCTGGTGGGTGGTGGGCTAAAAGGGAGGTTAAAGTGTTTAAGAGTCATCACTACAAGTAAAGTTTAAAAAAATTAAAAGTTATACCTTTGGCTCAGTTTTGTCTTTATAATATAATGATAAGAAAAGCAATATTGTGAGGGCTGGAGAGATGGCTCAGTGGTGAAAAGTGCCTCCTGCTCTTGTAGAGGACTGGGGTTCAGTTCCTAGCATCCATGCAAGGTGGCTAACAACTGATCTACAACTCCAGTTCCAGAAGACCTGATAATGTTTGGCTTCTGAAAGCACCTGCATAGATGTGTTGCAAATAAACTCATGCAGGGACACAGGACACATTTAAAATAATCTTGTAAAATAAAGAAAACCGATGAATATTTTAAAATTTCCTTCTTAAAAATTCAGTAAGAAATTTATTCTTGTGGTTTGGTTTATTTTCTTTTAAACTTTCAAGGGATTTTTTTTTATTGGGGATAAAAAGTCAACCATTGCAAACACATTTTTCTGTTTTCTCCACTTTATTTATTAATTTAAATGGGCCATTCATGATGCTGACATTTTTGTGTAAACCAGCTGGCTGATTTTAGATCCTTAATTGATTTTTGTAATATGAAAAGTCATAAAGTCTTTAAAAGGCTAGGACAATGTCCAGAGTTTGCTTCACTGAGAGAGCACAGAGGGGGCACTGACTCCTCACCATGAAGTAAGATATTAGATACAAGACTTAGTAGACGATCATCAATCAAGTGTGGGCCAGACTGAGAATTTTATCATGACTGGTGGCTGAATCTTGTCATTTTTTATTTTCAACATAAATGATATACTCTTCATGTTTTTATTCTTTTAATAGAATGGATTATAGAGTTTGACTTTTTAAAGAGGTAAACATCCTTGCATTTCTCATTTGCATCTTCATTTTTGCATTACATCATGCCATATAATTGTGTGTGTGTGTGTGTTCTTGTACCCAAGTTACTAAAATTAAGGATTTTGTATCTATGTTTATGAGATAGTTTTGCCTATAGTTCATTTCCTTGAAATTCATTTGTCTAACTTTTGCTTTGAGACACAATCGGTAAATATATCCCTACCTTTATTTTCTGAAAGATTATATGTAAGGTTGGCATTCACCTTTTCTTAAACATTTCATAGAAATGACTAATAAAATTATGTTTGTGAGTTTTTATTCCAAGAATGTTCCCAATCACCTAGATTAGGTCTTTTTTTTTTTTTTTTTTAATACTGAATTCAGTTCTAATCACAAGTAAGCAGAGAGTAACTCTTTGTATTGGCACACCTGGATGCTTGAGCAGCAGAAACTTATGGGTGGGCTAAGAAATCTAAAACCCTAAAGTTCCAAATTCTGAGAAGTAGGGGCTTGTGGTTCCAGGCTATAGGGGCCAGAGTCTTATAACTGTAGGTGCAATGAGGCTTACTGCTTTGGGCAGTAGTGCGATGCTCAGTGCCCAGTACAACTCAGCTGTTTGTGCTGCAGAGAGCTCCAGTTGGTGTTATAGTAACAAGGCCTTGGGTATTGGGCTGCGGTTCCTAACAGCAGTAGTCCAGCTCTTGGCCCAAGGGACTTGCTTCCTGGCACTTTTCCAGGGCCTGCAGTTTCTCACTTTTGATATCTCAGTCTTCCACTTTCCGGAGGTGTCACTTCCCATCTCTTCTAGCCTTGTTTCCCATCATCCTTGTCTCTCAGTCATTCTCGGTTCCTGCAGTCTCCGACCTTCCTTGCTTTCGGGACTCGTGAGACACCTCTTTGCTGTTGCTGCTGGAGTTTTGTCTCTGTTCCAGACTCTTCTAAGTTATGAGCACAGCCCGCTCTACCTACGGAAAAATCACAAATAGGCAACAACAGTACTAGGAAACTTTTCGTTAGGGGTATTGTCCCTATGCCAGGGGGAAGAACCGGAAGACTTCTCCCAACTGGCTCAAAAGTAGGCTTGGTTATATAGCCAGAAGAAATGATGTATGTAGGGATAATGTTTATATGTATGCACTATGTGAAGATGTGTCTCTGTTCTTCCCTGCCTCCCTAAGGCACCTCCTGATTGGTTAAAATGAAAAGCCTGTGGCCTATAGCAAGGGGTAGAGTAGAAGGCGGGGCATCTGACAGGTAGAGAGGAGCTATGAGATAGTCAGATGTGGGAATATTTGCCACCGAGACTTGGAAGAAGTTTGACATTTGAAACTGAGGAGAGATAACCAGCCACGTGGCAGAACTTAGATTAGTATAAATGGAACAAACCTAGCTTAAGGCTTAGGCATTTATTAACCAATAATAAACCTCTTTGTCATTATTTAGGAACTGGAGCAAGGGTGGAAAAGAGCTTGGTTGCAGATGTGCATGGATGTGTCATGTAAATGAGGAGTTGAATATTCACCAGTGACAACACAGGGTTGGTTTCTACCAATCACAACCCTTACTTACATAGGGCTAGTCCTAGGCCTTGGCCTTGTACAATCTCAGACTTTCTGCTTAGTTTTAAGCTGAAGGTCTCCTCTTCTTGCTTGAGTGAGACTAGCTGTGGGGGGAGCAGAGTCATCTATAGATTACCCAGGCACAGGTCATCTGGAGGGGTCATGACTAGAGCAAGGAATTCTGGAGCAGGACTTGTGACTTGTTTAGTTGTAATATCTCTTTTGGCTAGAGTGATGTCTCCCTTAAAGTACTAGTGGAGGATTTAAGATAGCCAGGCTATGTTGGACACCGTCTGATTATCAAGCATCTTCTTGGCTGGTGAGTCTCTGCTTGTTGCAAAATGATGTGAGAAGAGATATAATACCTGCCACTCACTCAAGCAGTTGAATAGCTCACTTATTTCAAAATATTCGAAAGAGAAAAGATGAAGGTGTATATGTTATAATAAAGAGACAGAATGACAGGTTTGAGAAAGAAGCTCACACAAAAGTATCCATTAGAGTGGGCTTTATTAAGAGAGGGAACCATGATCAAATCTCCAAGAGGGAGATCAACTAGGATAGATAATAACATTTCATCTGTTAGCATCAGGGCAGCCAAAGCCTGTGGTGATGCATGGGTGGGTCTCACAGACCTGTTGCCAGGGCGACAGCTGCCATATTCCCAGAATCCATTGGGCTCACCTCCCACCTTTGCCTGCGACCACCACATCAAAACCCATATATATACGGGGAACATTCCTCCATCTCTCTCTCTCTCTCTCTCTCTCTCTCTCTCTCTCCCCCTCCTCTCTTTCCACGCTACTACCCCCTCTCTCCCTCTCAATTAAACCTCTTACATGTGGAACTGTTTGGGCCTAGTGTGTGGTATGTCCTGACATGACCCGCCGTTCTAACACATCAACATCTGAGATAATATAAGTAGGGCCTTGAAGGAGAGAGAGACTTTCCTTCAAAGACTCAGAAAAAAAGCTTCATTAAGAAAAATAGATTAAAAATAGAAGAGTTTTGATTGCTGTGAAACACAAAATGATGTGATGAAGTTTGAGAGAGGAGGGTTAGGGTACAGAAAAGAGCCTCCAGAGAAGACTGGCAGGAAATCTTGGGCACACGACATAGTTTGGCACAGCTTATGTGACCAGGAGCCAAGTACTAAGTAAGAAAGACCAGTAATTTATCTTACAGCTGTGAGGCTGAAGGGGCTGGCTGCTTGAATCTTCCCAAGGAGATTTGGTCTGTGTGCTCTAATCTGCACAGCAGTGGCCTGTCAGCAGCCTGGGTTGTGGTTTGAGGTCAAACCTCAAATGTGATCTAACTGCCTATGCATCAAGAAATTAACATAATACTAACATTCCAGGAGGATCGAATCCTACCAACCTGGATTAGAAGGATTTCCTTCTAATAGAGCTACACATATTTTCAACTTCTTCTATGTCAGTTTTGCAACTTATTTTTTTTAAACAAGGAATTAGTACATTTCCTTGGTTTATGATATTCTTTTAGTTCTCGTTCTCTCTCTCTCTTTATTAGTTGAGTTTGAGCTCATAAACAATTTTATAAATAATTCCAAGAAAACAGGTTTTGCTTTTCCTTCTCTTATCTGTACTTGGTCTTCATCAAAAGACTGGGAATTGATCCCCTCTCCACATACTTTCTGTCAACAGTCATAAACCAGATTTCACTGATTTCTGGTCTCTTTATTAATTTTGTTTTACTTTTAATATATTTAGTTTGCTGTTCCCTCTTTTCTGTCTTCTTGAGGTAGGTAATAATTTTACAGTTTCCTTCTTTTGAAAACTAACAAGTCTCCTCTAACCCTTGTTTCAGATGTATACTACAAATTGATATATGCTTTCATTATTATTCAACTAAATTTTATTCATTATTAGTTTTTTTTTTTTTGACTTCTTGATTTGTTCTTGTTTAGGTGTTTGTTGTACAAAAAAAAAAAAGTAGCTACTGTATTTGTCAGATGCAGTCAGGTGTGCTGAAGAGAGGCTGTTTGGGTGTGCCTCTAGAAGCCTCCACAGATAGGAATGCTAAGGAATGAAAAGGTTCAAAGAATGGCACGGTCCTGACTATTGTAAGGGAGTGCTCTATAACCAGAGGCAAAGGAGCTACCCTATCATAAGGGTGAAATGGACCAGGCCCCATCATAATGGTGATGTGGTGATCTCTGTGTGTGTGTGTGTGTGTGTGTGTGTGTGTGCGCGCACGCGCGTGAGCTTCTTTTATAAGCAATTGAAACTTTGATTGAAAGCACCCCCCACCCCCTATTCACAGAAAGGCCTTGGAAGGGCCTTTATGGAAGGAGCTCTGGGTAAATGATAGGGACTTTTCTCTTCGAGCTTGCAAGAACAACAGAGAAGCAGCTGGCAGGACATAGGTAAAACAGTATTCTAGGAAAGAGAACCAAGCGACATAGAGACTCCTAAAGAGTTCATTTGTAGAGTCAGACTTGTAAACATACTTTGTATATAGTTAAGAAAATAGAGCTAGCAGGTTTTAATCTCAGTTTATACCTCCTGTGTCTTTATTTGTATAAATATTAGATAATTAAAATGATTATATGCCTGTGTGTAAATTCCCTGCCCACACATACAGAAATATACTTCCTATGGTGCTGTTGAACTATTGATGCTCAGTCTATGTTAATTTGATCTTTTATATGAACTTGGAAACAATGTTGTTGAATATGGTTATTTGTAAATGCCAATTAACTTGTTGATAGTGTTGTCCAAGTGTTTTATATCCTAATTACTATGACCAATATTTTTATATCAATTACTAAAAAGCACTTTTTATGTTTTCAACTATAGTTGTAGATCTTTTCTGTGTCTCACTTTAATTTTGTGATTACTGTTTCAAGGCGTTGGAACCTCTGTTATTGGAAGCATATGAATTAATTTTGTTTTCTTGCAACATTGATATTAATATATGTGAGATATTAATTATAACTATGAAATATCACCTCCTCTCCATCTCCAGTAATCCTGTCTTGACATTTGCCTTGTTAATATTAATAGAGGCCTACTGTTTTACTTAAAATTATTTCTATTTACATGGAATATCTTTTTATCATTTTATTTTAAATGGATCTTTGTTTAATAAATCATAGCATATAGAGTAACCAGACTTGCAGATATTAATCATTCATTCATGGTCTACAATTAAGCATGACTAATTAGTAATACTTTCCAACTTTTACCGTTTAAAACCCATACTATCTCAGCCATGCTTTAAGTTGCTATCAGGAAAGGGTGATGAATTGATTGAAGAGAGGTCATTGCATTTCCTCTGTCTTGGTGTTCTGAGAAATGTAGAGGAATGTGCTAGCCTGCTGGTATAGCTGGCAGTGGTAAGGGCAAAGAAAAAGTTAAAGAAGTGCGCTATATGAACCTTACAGATACAGAGAAGCTTTATGTTAAACACAGTGAGCTAAGAGACAAGATCTTGTTTGGAAGAGGATTAAATTTATATAAAATAAATGAAGTTAAGAGACAGGACTGCTTTTTAATAAGGGGCACATTTGAATGGTACTAAAATATATATAAATACACTTAAAATATATATAAACACACACATGAAAATGGTACTAGAGACTCAGGTAAATGCTCTGGGTTGACGCAGATGGAAAGGTCAGGGATTTTGGCCACATTGTAGTGGTTTCGTTGTTCTGTGCATGAGTTCCCTGCTGATCCACTAGAGATGGAAGCTGCTTCTGCTCTGGAATGCACAATCAGATGAGCTTTGACATTAAATTCAAGCTGGGACTTTGAGACAACCGATTGTGACTGTACATCCACAAAGAAGGACAAAATACCCTAGGATGCCATTTGCTGAGTTCATGACTTCACTTGTATTTGTATTGTCTGCGGTTATTTTCTGAGATATTGGAGGACTATAGTATGACGTACTGAAGAGACATAAGCAAATGGGTAAGTAACCAGCCAGATGTGGGGAGAACTAGAATTGGCAAAAAAAACCCCAAAAAAACAAAAAAAACAAAACCCACATCGGACAGTGTTCTCTCAGTGTAGATGAAAAGGCAGGCAAGGATGCAGCATCGCCCTGGTGTAAGAGGACTGTAAAGGGAGACAAGGAGCTGGTCTTTCTTTTCTGATGTGAATTGCAAGGTGATCTTTGCAATCTCTTAATACCTCTGAACTCTGACTATTCCTCAGTCATTGGGGATCTTATTCAGTTCTATTTCATAGACTTCAAATTGAGACTTACATAAAGGATATGTAGGAAATTTGGGGGCTTTAGTTGAATTCATCTGCTGTGCATTGGGCACACCTGCCTTGTGGTTGGTGCTTGAGCAATTATGAGGTGAAACTCCTACAGCTAAAGGGAAACTCTTAATCCATTGGGGAAGCTTACTGTTTACGATTTACTAGTGTTTCAGGAAGGAAATAGCAGTTTTCTGCTTCCAAAAAGTATAACAGCAATGTATGTTCTTTTGAAGAAAGGCAGCTAGGAAAGAATATGAAGAGGAGAGGAGAAAGGATTAAACACTTCTCACTCTGAAACAGCCGTCTTCTCAGGATGTAAGGCTTAAACTCAGGCCCATCTAAGAACCCATGTGTGAGAGAGTGTGAGTGTGTGTGTGTTCTTTCTAGTGCTCTGGATAACCCTGACTTGTACAGAAATCAATAACTTTCTACTTTCTCATAAGTTCCTCCAACAAGCAGTCAATCTTTGTCTTGCTTTTGTTCTTATCTCCTTAGGTCACTTTTTATTCAATAATCAGTCTTCACACTGGCTTAGTCTCAGGGCTGTCTAGTTTTGAATAGATCTTGTTTTAAACACATCTTGAGGACACTCCTCCCTGCTCCCCCCCCCGCCACTTGTTTGGAGGAACCACAGATATGCTTACACATCAGGAAGAAAGCCAGGTAAATGAATCCTGAAAGACCAAAATCTTGAAAATAATCAGCTCTGTAAGACCAGCACTTTCAAAGTACTTTAAGAAGTCCTTAAGACTCAAAGAGACTAAGAAAGATAAACTCCCTTTTTTTTTTTTTTTTAAAGAACAGAATTTTAGTTGATGATATCAGGATATTACGAGGAAAAGGCCACTGGCAAATACTCTATTTCATCAATTAAGAACCTCACAAAGACACATATCAGAAATGAAGAAAAGTTAGACATCAAAACCTTCCAAAGACTGTAAGGGAGCTTGGTCAACCCAGTTCTGTTTAGATCAAAATAAAAGAAATGTTTTGTTCACCTGTTAATGAGCGACCAGGGAAAGTGTCTGTAGGCAGGTGTTTTGAAAGCAACTATGCTTTTCTGTTGTGTCAGGAAATGCTCATGAACCACAAAAAGACCAGCAAGGAGCCAATTCCTATGCCATCGCATTAGGGTCCCTTTATTCAAGCTCAAGCTTGGGCTCCCCACCAACCCTGACACAGCAGGAAGGTGGAGTCCTAGGCCTAGTTTCAGGCAAGCATTTATAGAGGCAAGAAGTGGGTGTCTAGCCTGGTGCACATCTGACTGGGGGGGGGGGCATTTTGTCCTTTAACGTAATTGGCTGGTGTTGGGAGCCAAATCATAAACTTAATTTTGTTTTCCTCCTGCTTGGTGGCTATTACGAAGTGAAGTGTAAGAGGGAGACTTTCAACTTGGAGGTGTGTAGGTTTGTTGGGGAATAACCTGCAAACTGGTGCTAGGGGCCCAGTTTCTTAGTTAACTCGAGCTCAGCCTTAGGTCAGGTTCTCTAAGATGGAGTCTGAACCCCAGTGATTTGGTCTCTCATTTGCAAGCGTTCTCTATGTGTGTTTTATAAGTAATGTGACTCCCTAGTAAGTCAGCCACAAGCATCACAAACAGCCTGAAAACCAAGTGGTAAAGATAGATTTAGATGATCTGGATAGGGGGATGATCAAACCCAGATGATAACATAGCTATGATTCATGCTCAGAAAGACAGAGCGAGAGGGAAAATTTTATCAGAAACCCAGACACTATTATAAGAAAGAGAATCAAATAGAAATTATAACACTAAAGACTTCTCAAATAAAGGAGTAACCATAATCTCTGAGTCCGAGCTCTCTTATCAGCCCTCTCCTATCTCTAAAGGGAATCCTTGTCTCTTTTAACTAGTTTTCTATTTCTCTTTTCACGGTGACCTTCCCTGTGAAAAGAATAAATACTTTGATATATTTCAAGATAGTCACAGCTGAGCGTAAAGTATATCAGACTCGTGAAACTTCATTATCTCACAGGAGGAAAATTAGAGATTTCACATGACTTGATTGAACATGTGGCTGAGAGCTATTTTTAAAAATCGTCGGTAGCATTTCTAAGTCTTCTTTGAAAAGGGCCATCTTCCATTTGTGCAATTCTGTATTTTATTATTTCTCAAGTAAAAGAGCAGTTTTGAGCTAATCAGAGACTGGGCTGACCAACCTTAACTTTTGAATGTAAACATCTCTAAGATATCATATTTTAAAAATTTGCAAAAAGCTAAATTACACACTTTAAGTCTGTCGCAGAGCCAGCTTTACCTTCTGAGGTCTAATACTTTTTCCACGTGAAATCTAAAGGAAAAGGTATCTCACAATGATGTCACTATACTAACATATTAACATTACACAAGAACACCATTGATTCTTATATTATCTTTCTGTTGCTGTGCTAAAATGCCCTTACTAAAAGCAGGTTAGGAAAGAAATATGTGTATACACACACACACACACACACTTTTGGCTTATAGTTTCAGAGGGGATATAGTTCATCTTGGAAGGAAAAGCAGGGTGGTGGGACTGTGTGGCTAGCCTGGCAGGAAGTAGACTGGTCACGTTTCATCCATACCCAGGAAGGAGAAATTGGGAGGGGAGAGAGAGAAAAAAAACCAGGAAGTAGAGGTAAACTATACAATCTCAAAGTTCACGCCAGTGACTTACTTCCTCCACTAAGCTTCCATAACCTTCTATAACCAACAGCAATGCCAAGTGGGGACAAAGTATGCAAATACATGAGCCCACTGGGACTATTCTTATTCAAATCACTGCGTCTAGTTTTTGTAATTCAGTCCTCCAGACATAGGGTACAGAGTAACTACCACGGTAGGTAATGTTCTCACTCTGGAGAAATCAGAAACCGGGTGGTAGAGACAGAACTTTATAATTAAAAAAGACAGCAAAGGTTGTTTGAGTCTGAGCAGGAATTTTTTTTTATCTCATAGAGGTTGAGTAAAGATTTGGGAAAGCAGACTTTAGAAACAAAGGGAGTGTCGAAGGAGTCTCAAAGGTTAATAGGGTGCAATGAAGTAGAAAGATGGAAAGGTATGTTCAAATGGGAGAGTAATGATGGTGTTGTGGGAGGTGGCTTTAGTCTTCATAGTGAAAGCGAGGGAATGGTAATTTAAGGGTCTCACAGAGTTCTCCACGGACTGGCCCCATGCTGGACATTTGCTTTACGATGTGAGCAGGTTGTGTGCTGGCTCTACAGCACCTTCCTCTCTCAGTGGACAATCTTCCTGGCTCTTGTCCTTTGCTGAGGCTCTTCTGTGTGATGTTCAACTTCGACATGAAGACTATGTGCAGACAGCTCTTGCTAAAGCACTCAGCACTGACTTGTGCACACCTAGTGTAGGAAGAGACACCGAAGAAGTGCGCAAGGGAGACAACGCTCTAGATTGTGCATACACAGGAGGCATCATTCTCAGGCTTCAGTGTGTACCAAGAATAAAGGAAGGGCTTAGTAACAGGCAGATTGTTTGGCCTTGGCTGATGGGCAGGTGATAGTTATCTGTTGGGGCTGAAGCTACGTGCAAATTCCCATCTCGGTGAGGACAAAGCTGCTTGTCTAGTGTCTGAGAGAACCTCTGTCCAAGAGGTTGGGTTTATGAAAGTAACAAACAAGGAATAAAACAAACCTGAAATAAAGGAATCAAACTTCATGGTAGCAGCCAAAGATTTGATAATTCTGGAGAACATTATGTCCTGTATTTGGTAATGGGGGTGAAGGTAAGAACTCAGACATTTTAGAAGCTGTGATGTACATAATGCCGGTCAGAATGTTGATGTTTTCAAATGCAAACTTCTTGAAATACAACAACAAAAAAATAATGTACATTATGAAGAAAAACCCATGAGTAGAATTTAATGTCATACAGCCTAAAATTCTTCCTATGAGAGGCAAGGTTCTTTCATTGTTGTTTTAAAAAGTAGTTGAGGGTCCACAGAAGTGGCTCAGCAGTTAAGAGCACTTACTGATCTTGCAGAAGATGTGGGTTTAGTTCCCTGCACCCTCACGGTGCCTCACAGTTGCCTATAAGTCCATGTCCATGTCGTTTGGTATCTTCTCTGATCTCTGGGCACGTCGTGGGGACATGGTGTATGTGCCTCCTTACAAGTACTCACATAAAACAAAATATAATAAATATTTAAAAATTGTATTTGAGCGTTTATTTCTTTGGATAAAGTAGAAAAAATGCTTTGTGAGTGAAAATCATCGTGAGATTTATGTATAAGTAAATATGTGTTCAAACATATTTGCTTGACTGGGAGCGAAAGATGAGGATTTATTAAATGACATATGAGAAAAATTGACTGAAACAATTTTTAATGGGCCTTTGTTATTAATTTATTATTATTAAATTATTAAATTATATTTTATACAATTAATAATATTTTATTACAATTATATAATTAATATTTATATCATTAATATTATTAAAATATTAGCATCTTTTAGGTGCTTTTTCCGTAACAAACACGACACTGTGCCTTTACATATATTACCTCAATTACCTTTACATACATTACCTCATTAACTCAATTGACAGTTGTAGCCAGAGGCAGTGGCACACAGGGTGTTAACTCGTACTCTGGACTCAGAGGCAGGAAAAGCTAATTCTACAAGTTCGAGGCCAGCCAGGTTTATGTAGCAAGATCCTCAGAAAACAAAAAACAAAGAATTGTCATGAGAAGAAGGTTCTTGTGGCCTAGGATGACTTCAAACTCCCTATAGAGCTGAGGATGCCTTTGAACTCCTGGTCCTCTTGCTTTCTCCTCCCGAGTTCTGGGATTATAGGCACGCATCACCTCACACAGCTATTTTGCTTTGTTTTTAAGTACATATCATCCTATTACTGCTCAGTCCCATTTTCTCCAGCTGGTGGCAGGGATTTGTAATCCTAGCATTTGGAAGACAGAGGCAGGAGGAAATGAAGGGAGTTAAAGATTGTTCTTGGCTACATGGAGGGGGTCAAGGCTTGGACTGTGTGCAACCCTGACTCAAAAAGCAAACAAACAAAACTGTGTCTTAAGTGGAAGTTTCTGGATATGTCATGTGATGTAGACTCACATGGTGTTTTGCTAAGACAGACTCATGTGGTGTTTGTTTTGCTGAGGCAAGATCTATGGGAAGACACAAGATGTTTGGAGAGAGTATAAATAGGACTGAATAGACAGTGGCAACATGCTTGCTTAGCTAGCCTTGAAAAGCTTTGTTGGTCTCCAGTCTTCATCTTCGTCTTCCCTGAACCTTCACTTCATTGAGAGAGGCACTGCAGAGAACTTCTCCTGATATCTTGGCTGGTCTTGGTCACTCTCCCTGACTTGTGCCAATTAGGTGGAGGCCTGGCTGTTTCTGCTGGACCGTGCCCCTGCTGATTCCTGTTTGGCATCCTGACACTACTGAACTGGACGGCTGGTATCCTGACAAACAGAGATTGAAATCACCCCAAGGAACTTCTTCTAAACAGGTTGATTTTATTTCTGAAGGATAGCAAAGCTTACCCTTCTCGAATCCCCATATTTCAGACGGGTTTTGAACTCCTCGAAATTTTCCTGCCTCAGCCTTCAACTGTTAGGATTATAGGTTTGAGATACCATTAACTAGCAAATAGTAGATATGTGCTTAATAAATACTAATTGAGAAGCAGAAACTCTAATAATGTGATCGATAGCTATATTCAGTGTTGGATGTCTCATTTAAGTGTCTGTTAAACATATTGTTTATACAGAAATCGTATTTCTTCTTCTAGTGAGTTTCATTACATATTTAGGTTAGGAACAAATTTTAAGTGTGACAAGTCATGACTGCAGGCAGAGGAGACAGAACATGTCTTAGCAACATGGCAGAAGTGATGGAGGCTCTCAGAAACTTGCAGGCAGCTAATTCATTGACAGAGTCACAGATCATGTGGATGCCTTGTTAGCTGTCTTCTTGGTATTTACACTGAAGGGAGCTTCAGATTAGGAGGGTGGAAATGAGCCTTGAGGGTTGGGGTCTACTTTAAGAGAGGTTGATCAGTTGCTCACAATCTTGACTAGGCAGATCAATGGTTCTTGACCTTCCTAATGCTATGACCTTTTAATAGTTTGTCGTGTTATGGTGACCCCTCCAACCATAAAAATATTTTCATTGCTACTTCATAGCTGTAGTTGCTACTGTTATGAATCATATTGTAACTCTCTGTGTTTTCTGATGGTCTTAGGTCTAATGTGAAAGGGTCATTAAACCTCCAAGGTGGGTTGTGACCCACAGGTTGAGAACCAGTAGTATAGAGTACCCTCTCCTCCCCCCATATAACTTGCTACCACAGATTCCAGTTTAGAATCATAGGGATTTCGGCGAACCTCCCCAACTCATGGTTTGCATGAGGGGCTAAATTTTTGGTTCATTTGTTTCAGTTTCCAAGGCTTAACAAATACACATATAAGAGGCCCAATTAAAAATGAACTAATTTTTTAAAAA
Organism: Mastomys coucha; assembly: GCF_008632895.1. Lineage (NCBI taxonomy): Eukaryota > Metazoa > Chordata > Mammalia > Rodentia > Muridae > Mastomys > Mastomys coucha. The sequence goes on from NW_022196895.1 coordinate 49,892,572, forward strand.
AAATAATATAACTAAGTCATAAATGTAGAGTGCCCCCAAATATTCATTTTTTAAAAATTTAAATCTGAAATTAACAGAGATCTATCACATAGATTCTCTGTAAGGTGCCATAGCAAAATACATGTCTGAGCTTGACCACTGTAGAGGCAGGAAAGTCCCAGTATAGAAGTGAAGACACAGCCAAGGATTACCCACGTATTACCTTTCTCAGGATCTGTTGTTTGTCATTCATGTGTTGTTAAAAGGCCCATAAGCTTGAACTTGCCCTCGTCTTTAAATTCATAATCCTTTACCATTTTATTTCTCCATTTTCCTTCTCAGTCATGGATGATTCATCTTTTAAGCTTTGTTCTCTATCACACTTTCACATTTTGATTCTTATGATATGTCTAGGCTTGGATCCTACCCCAGTGAAGAAAATCTAACTGGGACTGGGCATCTTTGTCTGCCTGAGTGGACCTCCTCTTCCGTCCAGCTTTCCCTGTCTGCCTGAGCGGACTTCCTCTTCCGTCCAGCTTTCCCTGTCTGCCTGAGCGTACTTCCTCTTCCTTCCAGCTTTCCCTGTCTTCCTGAGCGTACTTCCTCTTCCTTCCAGCTTTCCCTGTCTGCCTGAGCGTACTTCCTCTTCCTTCCAGCTTTCCCTGTCTGCCTGAGCGGACCTCCTCTTCCTTCCAGCTTTCCCTGTCTGCCTGAGCGGACTTCCTCTTCCTTCCAGCTTTCCCTGTCTGCCTGAGCGGACTTCCTCTTCCTTCCAGCTTTCCCTGTCTGCCTGAGCAGACCTCCTCTTCCTTCCAGCTTTCCCTGTCTGCCTGAGCAGACCTCCTCTTCCTTCCAGCTTTCCCAGCAACCCCTAGTTGGTGTTGGTGAATGATAAACTGTTTGCCTCAAGTCTTCAAAGAAGCAGCTAGCTTTCTATATTTGCTTTGTTTTGAGTTGTGATTTGAATATGAAACGTTTGCCGCAGGCTCTTGTGTCTGAATGCTTGGCATCCAGCTGGTGAGCTGTCTGGGAAAGTGGTGTATCTTTTCGGACTCCTAACCTCACTGGGCCACTGGGCCTGGGGGTGGCCTTGAGATGTTGAAGCTGAATCCTACTTCCTATTGACTTTCTGCTTTCTGATTACAGATGCAGGGTGACCATCCATCCCGTTCCTCTAGCCTTGCCTCCCCAGTCCGTGATAGACTGTATCCTTTGGAACTGTGAGCCCAGACAGACATTTTCTTCCTTTAGGTTGCTTTTGCGAACTATGTGGTCACAGCTGCAAGAACAGTTAACTACTTAGATCAGAGCATAAAGAGTCCTGCCAGTAAATATGCAGTGCAGTTGATGACTAAGGCATTGATTTTAGCGGCTCCCTTCCCACTGACCTCCATAGTGTACTAAGCACTGATGTAACATCTCCAAACACACCAGTAAACCAGTTCAAATTCATGACCACAGAGTGTGAGCTGCACACCCAGATTACCATGAGGTTAGCATCGGGTAGATACTTGAAATGAAAAAAAATAACAAAGTTTCAAATTGCTATCTTTAAAAATCAGGATTTCTTTTTTTAACCCCCTTAACAATGGGGATTAATTGTAAATACTGAAAAGGTAAAAGCCTTTTAAATGAAGGTTACCCTTGGCTTGATTTATTCTTGATTATTGTGTATAACAGTTCCTGCCTTCTTCACGTGTCATAATTCAGTTGCTTTTAGCTGAACTCAAGGCAATTCGGAGTTCAGAAGAATGTCATTTTGCTGTGCCTGTCAGACAAGCAAGTTGTTCATGTAGAAACAGTTAGAACGCAGGGGGTATGGATGGGAGGAGAAAGAGGGATGCTTGAAATTGCAGTCACTTTACAAATCCTGGAGTTAACCATTCCGTGAATGCAGAATTCTTTTTTTTTTTTTTTTTTTTTTTTTTTTTTTTTTTTCATTTTTGGTTTTTCGAGACAGGGTTTCTCTGTATAGCCCTGGCTGTCCTGGAACTCACTCTGTAGCCCAGGCTGGCCTCGAACTCAGAAATCCGCCTGTCTCTGCCTCCCAAGTGCTGGGATGAAAGGCGTGCACCACCACCATGAGGCCAAATGCAGAATTCTTGAGAAGCAGTTTTGAAGGTGTCTCGTGGAACTGTGAAACCGTAGACCTGACAGCTGGCCCTTCTGAGTTGACAGTTTATCAGGGAGTGCCCAGCATAGTGAACTTCTCCTGAGGGCAGTGGTTCTCAACCTGTGGGCTGTGACCCCTTTGGTGGGGAGGTCAAACAGCCCTTTCACCGGGGTTATCTAAGACCATTCGGCATATTTACATTAGATTCATAACAGTAGTAAAATTACAGTTATGAAGTAGCAACAAAAATTGTTTTATGATTGGGGGTGTGTGTGACAGGAGTCATTCCCCCGAGACACGGTTTTCACTGGAGAGCAAAGTACCCCAATGAACCTCCCTCACCTCTCCTCTCATGGTATGTCAATCTAAATATGGTCCCTTCATGTTTGACAAAAGGTCAGAAGCCGGAAGACTCTCATCTTCCTCTTCCCCTTTCTGTCTAAAGCAGACCATGAGATATCCTGTGACAGTAAAGGGTATCCTTGAAAGAAGGACCTCATGCAGCCCAAGCTGGCCTCAGAGTAGCTATGGACCCCAGAAAAACCTTGAACTCCCCATCTTCCTGCCTCTACCCCCTGAGAGCTGCCTCCACCCCCTGAGAGCTGGGATTTCAGATGCATACCATAATACCCAGTTCATGCAGTGTTGAATTCAAATCTCGGGCTTTGTGCATGCTATGCTAGCACTCTGCCAACTGATCTACATCCCTGTTCTGTTGCAGGAATTAAGAACCCCAATAAGCTCGTACAAGAAGCACATAGCCCAGTTATTATATTTATGAGCTATATGCCTAGGTTAGGCAGATCTATCACTCTACTAACGTATTCCCCAGCTATGAGACCCTTTGCTACTTACAGTTTCTCCTGGCCACAATGGTTCTGCTCCATCCTCACTTCCTTTCTCCTCCTCTGTCCTCTCTCCTCCCCCTTCTCCTCCTCCTACCTGTCCCCACTCTCAAAGACCTCCGACCCATCTTTTCCTTCCCCTACCCAATCACAGGCTCTAGCCTTTACTTGACCAGTTAAAATGGGCAGAAGGTTCACATGAGGTCACCTGAGTACATGATCGACTGCTTGTGTGTGTGGGGGGGAGGTTGTAGGGGGGGTCGGCCCCTCTTGAGGAAGCAGAATTAACATGAAAATACAAACGGCATCAGGGCAACCCACAACACTGTTCCATTCCAGAAGACACAGGAGAATGCACACATACAGGCTAAGCTAAGATCCCTCTTAATTTATTGCTATCGCCTCCTCTCCATCCTTTGTCCGGTCATATTTCTCTCCTGTATCTGTCTTTGTCTCCATCACCTACGTATAGAACTATGTGCTGACCTCCTCCTTTGGGTCTTTGTTTCCTTATAAGAGCTCATGTGCTCCAGAAAAACCTCTATCAAATAAATGCTTGCTTTGCTGCTGTTAACCTGTCTTTTGCTATAAGGTGCCTTACCCAAGAACCTGACGCATGTGCAAAGGAAAATATCTAGAGACCAGAGTCCATGATTGCTCTGTTGTCACAGGAGGCCAGAACTTCCCCTCTAAGTGTGTCACAGGATCCCTGAAAGAAACAGCAACTGAGCATGAGAGGGATGAGCCAATGGGGCTGATCGAGAGGCCTGCAGAGACTTCTGGTGAGCAAGACCTTGAACAGGGAGGTTGCTGAAGTGATGTGGGGGAGTTCTGCGAAATGCAGGCTCTGTGGTTGCCCTAGCTTAGAGGCCTTTGTACACAAACAGGAAGCCAGTGAGCCCTCCTATATCCCCAAAGAACTCCAGCCATTGGTGCTGGAGATGGCAGGAGGGTCTCTAGTGCCATACAAAATGCGCAACTATGTGTGCATGTATCCAAAATGGCTGTCCATTGGGTGGGTCTTTGCAAACCAATCTTGATCTTTGAAAAGAGCTTTGGGATATGATTATGAAATGAGGTTATAGGTCTAGATCTACTGGGAAGGATTTCTATTTATTTCATGCAAATGTACATTTTTCCATTATAGAAGATAAATATATGTGTTACTGATATCAAATAAGTCTTGTAAGAAAATGGTTTGATGAGAGCTCACATATCACTTTACAACAAAAAGCCAAAAGAGACATCGTACTGTAATTTATGCTTCACATAGCACTGTCATTTTTACAGGGACGTGGGACAAATAGCCTTCACTCTGTAATTGAGTCTGGTCTGACACTCACTGCTTCCTGTGTCAATCTCACAGGTGCTGGGATTACAGGTATGACCCAGCCTTGTTTGTATAACATCCAACACATTATATATCATCTTTTTCTGTCATTTAATGAAGTCCTACACTATAAAGTCATTTGTATACTAAAATGTAGAGATGTTCCTATATGTTCCACAATGTTTACAATTGAGTGGTAGCTTATGTTGGGGCCAAATTCTAAAGTCAACAAGCAAATCAGAAATTAAAAATCATAAACCATAAAAAAACCTTTTAAAAGCTTTATTTTTCTTTTCTCTCTTTCTTTCTGTCTTAGTTAGGGTTTTACTGAGGGTATATGTCTTGTTAGGGTTTTTACTGCTGTGAAGAGACACCATGACCAAGGCAACTCTGATAAGGACAACATTTAATTGGGGCTGGCTTACAGGTTCAGAAGCTCAGTCCATTATCATCAAGGTGGGAACATGGCAGCATCCAGGCAGGCATAGTACAGGAGGAGCTGAGAGTTCTACATCTTCATCTGAAGGCTGCTAGCAGAATACTGACTTCCAGGCAGCTGGGATGAGGGTATTAAAGCCCACACCCACGGTGACACACCTACTCCAACAAGGCCACACCTACTCCAACAGGGCCACAGCTTCTAATAGTGCCACTCCCTGGGGTGAGCATATCCAAACCATCACACCATCTATCTTTCTTTCCTTTTCTTTATTGTTTTTTTCTAGACTGGGTCTCTATAGTCCTGGCTGTCCTAGAACTTACTCTGTAGACCAGGTTGGCCTCAAACTCGGAGATCTGCCTGCCTCTGCCTCCTGAGCACAGGGATTAAAGATGTGCACCACCACTGCCACGCTAAAAGTTTTAAAATCAATTCTAAAAGTAGTATGTTCAACTTTTCAAAATGTGTGTGTGTGTGTGTGTGTACTGTGCATGTGTGCACTGTGTGTGCACTGTGTGCATTTGTGTATGCTCTTTGGGTGTGCTTGCCCATGTCGGTGCATATGGAGGCCGGAGGTTGATGGGCCATCTTCCTCAACTTCTCTCTTTTATTTTGTCAGTCTCTCATTGAGCCCAGCTGGTCACTGAGCCCCTGGGATCTCCCTTTTATAGAAGGCTTTGTTCAGATTAAAGTCAAGGTGTGTATAGAAAAGGGCTGATGTTTGGTTGTTTACATCATCCCATTTGACATAGATAGCAGCTCTCAAAAACAGTTCCCAAGTCCCTGTTGGGGTTGGAGCAGGTAGATGATTTTTATGAAATTTCTGCTTTTTGATAAGGCTTATCCATTGAATTATAATACTGATGTTCTGAACTCAATGCTGTAAATATTCCTAGATTTCCTTTTGCCATGATTAGAAATATAGAATAGCCATATTTCATCTCATGGGGATTACTCTCCAAAGTTGACGCAGAATGCACAGAGTTTACCTGCAGTCTCATGGTATTTGGGTGCATCCTGAAATGGAGACTTTGAAATGGAGACTCCCTTCTTCCCTTCTTTGTCCTTCTGCCCTATGATACCTTCTGCTATGAGATAACAGAGTAAATATCTCCTCCCCAGATATTAGCCACTTAATCTTGCTTCCTTTCCTCTAGAACTGTGAGCTGAAACATTTGTACTATTGTAAATTATCTAGTCTCGGATAATCTGTAACTGGAGCACAGAGCAGATTCAGTAAAGAGAATGAAAATGGAGGTTCTTAAGCTGATAAAGTTGATTTGCCACATTTTCTGTTAAATTGGTCTATATAGATAGTTAAATCATACTAGTTTCTTCCTAAAGTTCATTTTACATCTGTGGGATATATTGGTGTGTGTGTGTGTGTGTGTGTACAGGAATATCTGAATGTGCCAAGGCATCTAGGATAAGCCATTGTTGATGCTTGAGGAGAGAGAGAGAGAGAGAGAGTACTGTGTGTGCCCTGAAGGAGTAGATCCTGCCAAAGGCACTCTACAAGAAAACAGAGGAACCTCTCACAAATGTTCAACCTGAGGAGGGACCTGGCACTTGAAATGTGGTCAGGAATAACTTAGGGACAGTACTGAATTTTGCACTCCAGCCCAGCCTTGGTAGGACTCTTTTCTGAGACCTTTGGAAAACTCTGAAGACAGTGTGATCCTCAAATGGAGGTCACCACAGGACAGGAGCTGTGACTCTCCAGAGGCAAAGCACCTGACCTAAGCAGATATGTTGACAGATCAGAATTGTGTGTGACAAGCGAGTCCTGTGTGGAGACTCTGGGAAATGGTGAGCTCACAAAGCATAGAAAATTGAGTTAGTACTGCTAATGGGACCACATCTGCACCCACAGGATGGTGACGCCAAGAGAAAATTCTGTTTCCACTTCTATTATTACACATGGAATGATAATTATTTATTGATACATCTGTTCCCCTGCTGTGTTCTAAGACCCTGAAGGCCAGGAGACCACATTTTATTCATCTTTGCTTTCTAGAAGCTAACCCTTTGCCTCTGGCAGATAGTAGATGTTCATTAAATGTGTGTTTGTTCTATTGAGGATTACAAGAATAACCGTGTGAAATGTAAAGTTCCTTGCTCAGGTTTGGGTGAGTTTTTAACCATCGTAGCATCTTTTCACCCAGGCTAATGTTATGGATGCAAGTAAGATTGGTGACTGAGCTCTTCCTGACTGTAGCGTCCAAATTAGAATTTTAGAAGGAATTCCAAATATCCCATTAGATTAGAGCGGTCACTTAACAAAACAAAACAAAACAACAACAACAACAAAAAACTATAGCAAGGTTGTATAAAGGAGAAAGACAAAATCTAGCTCTGAAAAGCTCCCAGCAAGTGTAGCACAATATAAGCCTTGGTTTCTAAATGCACTGAGTTCTCTAGACAGTAACCTAGTAATCTGCTTTGCTGTGGGGAAAGGACCAGTGAGGGGCCTGGAGAGGAGGTGGCTGGGTTGGGAAAATAGAACCAGTGTGAGAGACTGAAGGGAGGTTAGCAATGGCCGGGCTCAGCCACTTACCACTGCTCTGCCACATTCCTCAGAACAAACAGCTATTAAAATCCAAGCACACAAAGCCCGTGGCTGGCTTAGTAATGACAATCGCTGTCAGCACACTATAATTAACATGGGGTGGTATAATTTATAAGGAATGCACTATGCAGTTGAATGCCAACACGGGTGTGTGGGGGGGGGGCGGTGGGGGGAGTCGGGGTGGGTGGAGAGGTATCTGCTGCTAGCCTGCAGAATCAAAAGTAGCCTTCCCTTTAGATGTAAGCAGCTTTCCTCCAAATGCTCTTTAATTAATTCCACCACCCCCCCAAAAGCCTTTTTGCACACTGAATTCTGTGCAAGGCAGGAGTGAGCTGAGCCTTCCAGGTGACCCTTCACCTCCCCTCCCCCTCGCGTGTTAATCAAGAAGGGACGTCTCAGCAGATTGTCTTCACCGTACATAATTAAGCAATTCTGAATGTTCAGTGAAACTCCAATGGGATGGCACAGAGCCTGGTAATGTGACAGTTAATGGGATGAGACCGGTACTTACTCTGCCTCTGTAATAAGCAAAGGCTTTTTAGCTTTCCAGCCGAGGGCAGGGAGAGAGGAAGCAGTCACAAAGGATGACAATGACGACAGGAGCTTGTTGGGCACTCCTCTCTGCCGTCCATGATTGGAATACACGCGCTAACGGGAAGAGATGACCTCCTTAATGGTCCTTATTCAGTGGCTTTTGCTTCTGTGGAGCCCATGTTGGTCTGAGAACAGCCCCCCAAAATAGCTGTAATTGGAAGGCTTCCTCAAACCTCTCCTCCTCCTTCTGTCTCCTGCAGACCTCTCACTTCCCTGAGAATGAGGGAGGCTTAAAACCAAGAGTATTATTTTGCTCTTGGAGGTGAGGGATGGGGGTTGGGGAGTGGTGGTGGAGGGGATGGTCATAAAAGACCATTTGCTAGGTCTGTGGCTTTCCTACCACACACATCCACATCTTGTCACTCTTCTTAAAGAAGAAGAGCAAGGGGTGGGGTGGGTGGGGGAGCTTACACAGGAAGCAAAGAAATGACAGCCATCCACGTGGACAGTTATTTTTAGCCACAAAACCTTGCATTGCAAATTAAACACTGTCGTTGGCTTTGTCCACAGAAGAGCTTCGTGGAAAAACCCTCTGTGCTGCCTAAGCAGTGGGAATAGCAGGCGTAAAGTGGTCCTCAAATAAATGATCCTGCAGAGGAGAAAGCCATCAGACATTCATCTGAGACACAACCTGGTATCTACACTCTGTGCTGTGAGACATAACATGGGAGTGGAGACACAGGGAACAGCACTCCCTGGGGATCCAGAAGCCAGTCCTAGAGGTGGCTCAGAATTCATTAGAACAGTGGTACTCATCTGTCTTAATGCCGTGACCCTTTAACACAGTTCCTCATGATGTCGCGGCCACAACCATAAAATCATTTTCTCTTCTGTTTCATAACTGTAAATTTGCTACTGGTATGGATCATAATGTAAATATCGGTGTTTTCTGAGGGTCTTAGGTGACCCCTCTTAAAGAGTCATGCCTCTCCACCCCCCAAAGAGGTGGTCATCCACAGGTTGAGAATGGCTGTTTTAGAATGTAACTGTCTTCTAAGAGATGCTGCAGAGGAGGACCTCTTAGATTTAGGTTTCCGGGAGGAAGGGTTGGGGCAGTGGACCAATAGACTTACCATTACAGAAAGGCTGAGGTTTGGAGTTTGGTTTTTATATTCTGGGCTCTGCTGCTGGCTTCCTTGAGTCAATCCCGTTATTTCTTGAGGAAGAAACTGGAGAAATTTTTCAGTTGTCTTGAGGCTTTCAGATGCAGGGCTGTCATGAGCAGCTTGGTCAGCATCCCAAATTCTATTTCTTGGGGGGGATTATGTTCTTAGATTAGAGACAGCATCTGGCTCCTGAGTGTGTTTGCTCTAGATTCCGCTGGGAATGCAGATGTTTTGCTTGGGAAATAGGCTGAAAATAGGGTGGGACCCTCTGTTTTTTGAAAGGCAGGGCTTGGAGAACTGGAAGCTTTCACTTCCTCCCCATAAGGATGAACATAAGTCCCTTTCATTTACATCCATCATATTTTATCTCAGATTCAGAAGCCTTTTAATTTCAGCTGAAATCTCAACATATGTTATCTTGCTCCAAAACAGCAAACGGTGGCTTAAAATATATTCATGCATTGCAAGTGCTTACTATCGAAACAACATATACTTGCATGTGTGTGTGTGTGTGTGTGTGTGTGTGTGTGTGTGTGAGAGAGAGAGAGAGAGAGAGAGAGAGAGAGAGAGAGAGATGCTTGCCCATGCAGTGTATTACCCCCAACCCCCAACTCATATGGTGCTTATTTCAGCAATTGCATAGAGGGGTTTCTTCTTTCTGTTGGTTTAAAGCATGAAAGCACAAAGCAAAGGTAAAGAGAATCCAAGAGCATTTTCTAATTCTCTAAAGGTTAATTGTTCTATTTATAGACTCAACTGTAAAGGAAAAGCCCTCGGCATGACCCTTCAGGGTCACTGTAGTAATAGCAACCTCCATGGAGCCCTGACCAGTCATGAATTACTGTCTGTGATAGTGAGGATGCTGACGGTTCAATCACAGCGCGGTTTCAATAGCGAACTCCATATATTTAAAGTGCTGATACTGTTTTCCCTCTAAATGACAGCCCTGACAGATGGGCCGAAAGCACTGCAGACGTTTGAACAAGGAAAGAGAGAGGGAGCCTGCTGGAAGCTGGGCTTCATGCAGCCAGCCGAGAATGATGAATAGAGTGTGATTGTGTCTGACAGGTAGTAATATAACTATTCATTCACCGCGGAACACCTGGAGCACACTATATTAAATGGTACAAGATGGAGCGATTCTGTGACAAGAATAGGAAGTGTGAAGCCCAGGCAGAGTTTAGGTACAGCAATAGAAAGGGTCAGGGGTCAAGCAATATAAACTGCCTGGGAGAAGGCTATAATTAAATGATTTGCTTACTAAAGTGTTTCTAATGTTTTGCTAACATGTTGCCAGGATCATTACTTCAGCATGTCTGAACGCTTAAAAAAATAATAAAACCTGCCTCCCCTCCCTCCTTTCTCTCTCTTTCTCCTTGGCAACACAGGTTATTTCTTTTCTCGTCTGGAATCATTCTTTCTTTCTGCCTATGCTTGGACTCCAAATAATAGTCCCAGGGAAGACAAGGGAAAGGTTGAGTGACCAGAGGGCCGTCTCACTGATGGGAGAATGGCTCCCCGTTCCAGTGGAGGACATGGAATGAAGGCAGGTTATCCCTGAGTTACAACCCTGGTGGCTTCCCTAAGGTGTGGGGCGGGAGGAGGATGGCCGGAGGAACAGTGGGCTTCGGAGAGGGCCGCGTCTTCTAATATTTCCCTTTGGCCGCCAGGGTCAGTCAAGGCTGAGATGCTCTGAGCAGTGAATTGTCTGGAAAGCCTTGGGCAGGGATGGGGGCGGGCGGGATGGTAAGGAATACTGGACTGCCTCAGAGCACCTCTTCTCCAAGGTGTCAATGCTTGCATAGCTAAAAGCTCCTAGACCCTTTTGGGTTCATTTTAAATTACTTTGCCTGACCTGTCCCACTCTGAAAACTTCATTTCTAGAAAGTGCCAGATTAGCACACAGCACAGCCGAACTGACACTTTCAGGTTCGGCTCTTTAGATTCTCTATGTGTGAATGCACTGTAGAGCACACATGGATTACAGAAGGGAAGAGTACCAAGTTCCATGTGTGTGAGGAAATATACAGGTACACACTCGCCAGTCAGAGGCCCCCTACCCAGGAGATTGTTATGGGGCCCAGTTTCATCCTAAGATCTTTGGGTAGGAACACACTCAGCAGTAACTTTTCCATGGGTGCATGTTCAGCAACTGTCAGGTTAAATTAGTTTTGCTTGTCACTTTTTTTTTTTTTTTTTAAATTCACAGGACTCTGTGACAGCCAAGGAAGGTTACAGGGCTTCTATCACCGTGCTGTTGGTGGGGGTCTCCTGGGACTGGGAGCCTGGTCACTTTTGTCTTTTTGAATCCCATCCTCCCCCTCTTGTCTTTGAGGCCGATTTGCTTGCTAGGAAGAAGCTCTGACAGCAAGCTCACTGCTCGGCGAACCCGACTGCCACAATTTCAAATTTGCCCGGCTCATGAAAAATACATTGGAAATAGGTGCCTTCTCTCTTTTCAGCCCGCTGCTAAGTTGAGACTGTTAATACTCACAAAGGACTTTGCGCATGCGCTCTGATGAGCTATGGAAGACAAACTCCAGATAAAGCTCCCCCCACCCGACCCGTACCTCCTGAGTCTAATTCCTCAGCTCCTGAACCCTTGTTCTCAGACTCCTTCCTCAATTGGTATTAACCAGCTGTTTTAAGTACTGTGGGTTACTGAGTCATGGACATACCTATGTCTTAGCCAGCACTTACAGATAAGTATATATATTAATCTAATGAAGGAATATTTCACAGCTGATAGCTCAGTTCTTACCTCAAAAGAATGGGTTTTGAGAATTGGGCAACGCGCAACATCTTATTTGGCAAGTGTTTTATTATACCTGAAATGAAAGTTTATCAGAAAAATCTTGTAGCTTTTCAACCTCAGTTAGGATCTCTGTTACACGTTAGCGTTCCCGTGGACATCCGGTGCACCAGATTTTTACAAGCACACAACCAAACATTTCTCATCCCTGTCTACCTTCTTTAAAAGTAAACCCTATTGACTGAATTGGGCACAGTCACTGTGTAGCCTTTTATCTGAAGTATATTCTTTTTTTTTCCCTCAAGTTGAGAGCCTGCATGTTGTTAGTGCAGCCAAGAAGGGGAAAGGGGCTGTTTTGCAAAATAAGCAAATTGGATTATTCAGTGTGTAAATAGGCACCCGCTCTCTCTTCCCATGTAAATCAGGAAAAGCAATTTGCTTATGTAAGGGGGAAAAAAAAAACCCTGCACTGCTGTTCACAACTCTCCTATCTTGGCTGGCAATGGGAGTTCATTATAGGCGAGAAAAAGGAATTTGCTAGCATCCATATGGCTGGAGACAGTAATTAACTAATTTGCTTCCATTTTCTACAGCTTAAACAAGGTACTATGAAAACTATTCTGTTGAGTAATTTGAAATCTCGTGTTGTATTCATATTAAGAGAAGGATATGAACAACTACGTTCTAGATTCTTCAGTGTCCATTAAAAAGGAGACTATGGACAAGTTTGACCAATAATTCATGATTTGTGTTTTGAGAGAGTCCGACAGTGCATCACAAGGACAAATTGAGCTTTGGTTTCCTTGAGGGAATAGCAGGTCAAGGTTACCGTGGTTAAATGGGGCTTCATTTGAAATAGGGCACTGCATGGCTTCCTTCATCTGTGCACTGAAGAAAATTGCTAATTTTTAAGAACTGGTTTCGTCTCCTGAGAGTAAACCAGAAATGTGGTTAAAATTAATATAAGCAATTTAGCAGTCTTGGGCTTGCACTGATTAGGGCTCCTTTAATCATCGCTAAGAGCGTGGAATTACAAAACAGTAGAGTTGAAAAGAGCCTTCTTAGCAGTCAGTCATTCCTTGTCCTGCTTGCCTATTCTAGACACGAGCAAGCTCACAGTTCCGCATTACTGTGCTGCATAGTGGCTGGTTAGAGCCAGAACCCACATTTGCTTCAGCTTAAATTAGGGCCTGTTTCACTTGCTGTGGCAGGAAAGAGGCGAGGTGTGAAAGCTGACTTCAGAGGTGTCACACAGGTCTGCAAGAGACCCCACGGCCTGAGGTTAAAATGGTAGCAAGTTTGTTTAAAACGTATAATGAGCATATGTAGAGATGATTTGTACATCTTCTTACCTATTATTTTCTTTTTTAAAAATGAGATCAAAGGTAGGCAATTTTTTTTTCTTTTTAGTCATTTTTTTTTCTTTTTATTCTTGTCTTTTATCAGTGAGGCAGGATGCAAGGCCCGAATAGTTGAGCAAAGGAAATGGAAAAAAAAAAAAGAAAGAAAGAAAAGCATTGGAAAGCTCTGTCTGTGAGTTGCAGTCTCTAACTAGGGGTTAAAGACAAGGCAGACAAAAAGAAGAGAGAGAATAAGAAGGAAGGAAAGATGGAGGAAGCCCATGGGAGTGCGGGGGGGGGGGGAGAGGGGGAGGGGAGAGGGTGTCAGGAAGGAGGAGGTAACAGAGAAAACCTTGGGTTCAGGGGCAGATGCTCATGTTTGATGTTCTGAGCAGTATTTGACCAAAGATTATGATTTTGTCACATAAGAATTGGTGACACTTACGGTGCTCCTTAAACCAGCTGGGACAGCATGCTCTAAAGCAAACCCCAGAGTCCCCAGGCAGAATGAAGTCAGGTTCATAAAAACAAACCAAGCATACAACCAGTAAAATGGCAAAATCACATCTTCCCATAGTTTTAATTTATGGGGGCAAATTACAGGGGATCAACTGAAGAAAAAGCAGATTTAATGAGGCATTTTGCTTAACGTTGTATTTGAAAGTGCAAACGGCAGGCTTGTAATGGGAGAGCGAAGCGGAAACACAGGGAGAGGGTGCTGTGCTAGAGCCTGTGGGTAAATATTAGGCTCGAAGATGAAAAGCCGCATTTTGGAAGTGTTATTGATTGGAATTTTCTCGGCAAGCACCATTTTAGGACACATCTACAGGATTTATTCCATACAATAGAGGCTTGCAATCACCTGGCAGGATCTACGTCGCTTGGCCATCAGACTTCAATTAGGTAATGGCCATGGCAAGGGGTGAAGAGCTGGAGAGTCATTCATCTTCCTCTGTATGTGACATGGCGTGGTGGGTGTTTCCGAAGCTCTGTGCACATTGAATTAGGTCATTGCTGAGTCTGTTGGCCTTTGGGAGGTGTGTGCATTTTCATGTGACAGCATCGCCCTCCCTCTCCCTCTCCTTCCTCTTAAACAGCATCTATTGTTCCAGATCCCATATTGTACTGGGATCTGAATTTATGTCTGTGGATTATAAGCAAGGAACACTGCCACAGTCCATAATCAGCTCATTAGCATTCTGCTCATGTGAACCAGTGTGAGTACAGTTTTCAATGGCCTAATGTGACAGGTAATCATAAATTAGTATTTGCTTTAGAACAACAGCAGAGTACAAAGCCTGCATGCTGAAGGAGAAGGGGTCTGTAAGTGGTACAGTTCTGTAATGAAGTGGGAACTCATTAAACAGATGCCGCCGTCCTCCTTTACCACCACGCCGCAGAAGCCGCAGACAGACCAAATGGAAATGTTTCCACAGAACACTGCAGTCAGCCAGGACAAGTTCAGGTTCATTAGCTGTGGCACAATCTACAGGAATTAGTCAGAGTAATAATTAAATAGTTGCTTGCTAATTTATCATTTTACATTTGCTACTCCATTTGCATAATGTGTATCCCCCACCCCATCCCTGGTTACATTAAAATGCTATCATCTATGTGTGAGAAATAAAAATGATGGCTTGTTTTTTCGTTTTTTGGTTTTTTTTTCCTTCTCAAAGACTTATCAGAAGTGACCTGTCTTGGGCAGTTGCTTGGTGATAGTCTTGTTTGCCGCAAATGTTTTCACTGGGAGCTGAATCCCTATTATAATATATTGGCATTGTGTCATTTTAACACACAATAATTAAGAGGCCATCCTGGGAGGAGCTAACAGCCCAGCCTTGTCCTTAACCAAGTAGGTGGGGCACTGGGTAAAACAGAAACTCAGCAGCCAATATTGCTAATTTAGCCTGCTGCTTGAATGAGCTTTGCATGCAACTCTGCAATTTTTAGTGTCTAAAAATAACAGAGCCAGAGATATATGTAATGCCCTACAGAGGTCAGGAGTGGCTTCTCTGGGGATGCCCTGGGGTCCTAGTACTTGATCTGCCTTTCTCAAGGGACAAAGTCATACCAGTTCCTTTTTCTTTTCTGCAGGGAAGCAGTTCATGGAGACAAATGGATGGAACTAGGAAATACTATCCTGAGTGAGGTAACCCAATCACAAAAGGACACACATGGTATGCACTCACTGATCAGTGGATATTAGCCCAGAAGATCGGAATACCCAAGATACAATTCACAAACCACATGAAGTTCAAGACCAAGGAAGACCACACTGTGGATACTTTGGTCCTTCTTAGAAGGAGGATCAAAATACCCATGGGAGGAGATACAGAGACAAAGATTGGAACAGAAACTGAAGGAAAGACCATCCAGAGACTGTCCCACCCGGGGATCCATCCCATAATACAGTTCCCAAACCCAGACACTATTGTAGATGCCAAAACGTGCTTGCTGACAGAAGCCTGATATAGCTGCCTCCTGAGAGGCTCTACCAGTGCCTCACAAATACAGAGGTGGATGCTCACAGCCAACCATTGGGCTGAGCACATGATCCCCAATGGAGGAGCCAGAGAAAGGAGCTGATGGAGTTTGCAGCCCCATAGGAGGAACAAGAGCTCCCAGAGACTAAACCACCAATCAAAGAGTACACATAGTGGGACTAATGGCTCCAGCTGTGTATGTAGCAGAGGATGGCTTTGTGGGACATCAATGAGAGGAGAGGCCCTTGGTCTTGTGAAGGCTCTATGCTCCAGTGTAGGAGAATGCCAGGACAGGGAAGCGGGAGTGGGTGGGTTAATGAGCAGGGGGAGGAGGATGAGGGAGGGGATAGAGGGGTTTTCAGAGGGGAAATGAGGAAAGGGGATAAAATTTGAAATTTAAACAAAGAAAATGTCTAATAAAATAAAAAAAAAACTTCTGGGAAACATCAAATGTTGCTTGACTTGTAGATTTAGGCTTTCGAGGAGGAATTAGAAAAAAAAATCATGAGCTATGGACTAAAATGTCCTTATAGCCAAACGGTTCAGAAAATACGAAGTGTGGATGGTTGACCGGCAGGAACGGGCAGGAAAAAGCAAATTTGAATTGAAGGGAGATACTGCTGCTCACAGGTCCCGACTCTGTTTAGCTCTGTGGTGCTAAATTATTCAGAGGAACGGAAGAGGACAAGGACAATTTTCAGGGTTTTAATTAATTATCTCTTATTGTTATTGATATGAGGTCCCTTTTGCAAAACAAGCCAAGGAGTGCTTTCTCTGTGCGCACAAGTTCTACTTTCCAAGGAGGGGAACTTGGGTCTCAGCAGTGGCCTAGACTCCCTAGAACCTTCAGATGGAGAAAGCAAGCATGGGAGTAACACCAAAAGTGAATTCTCCTTCTCTGCTCATGTGTGGTCGGAGTTAGGTCACACTCCTTTCTCTCCTCTATCACCTATCTCCCCTCTACATCCTTGTCAAGACCATTTGTGTCCCTAAGGCCGTTAGCAGGACAAACGGATGAAGTTACGCTGCAACTCTTAAGTCTTGGAGTGAACGTGCACAGCATCCACCTTCCTGCTGTGCTCTGAGAGAAAAACATTAGTGGCCAATTCAAAAGGAAGATGTGTACACTGAGAAGGGACACAAAGCACATTATGACAGAGCAAGCCAGTGGTACAAACTGCCATTCAGTGTGTTGGCATGGCCGTTAAACCTTCCTTGGGAGGTCAGAACAGGCTTCGCGCAAAGAGATGCAGAGCACACATACTGCCTCAGCTCTGTCAGAGGGTATAGGCTAGTCGGATATTAATTTTTAAAAATGTAAAATAATTCATGGTAAAGCCTGTTCACATTTCTATCTGTGCAGCAGCATTTTCTTTCCTCCTCCTCTCTCTCTCTCTCTCTCTCTCTCTCTCTCTC
>NW_022196895.1:49909547-49919610 GCF_008632895.1 Mastomys coucha
CTCTCTCTCTCTCTCTCTCTCTCTCTCTCTCTCTCTCTCTCTCTCTTTCTTTCACTGAGTGTCCAGGGACGCTACAAGTGCGTGGAGCCCTAGTCTGTGTCCCAGGAGTTGAATGCTATCTGGGCTGGCTAGTAAGGTCTGTCACTCCCTGGACCACAGCGATTAGGCCATGTTTGGGCAAAGGACCCAACAATTAGAACCTCTCTGAGAGACTTCCTAGAGTGTATGAAAGACCACTCAACTTCTAGGGGCTGTTTGCTCGGAGGCTCTGAACCCTGGACAGTCTTTGAATCTATGTGGAAAGAGTGTGTCTAAGACAGAATCCAACACAGAAAAGCTGAAAAAAGAGCAGAGCAAGCTAACATCTCCCTTTCGTGGGAGCCATTTTGTACTTGTTTTCTAGTGTATCGACTTAAAACGTTGTATATTTTTGTTACGGGAACCTTCAGTTTTTGAAGAAACAGTTACCATTAGTAGAAGGCATAGTCTGTTAACTTATAGTCCAGTACTTTTTTTCTTTTGTACCAAAGCCAACATCTCTCAGGTTAGTTCTCCAATCTGAATAAATCCTTCTAAGTGCTGGTGGCTTACAATATCACATAGTAACATTTTTACAGTAATGTTAACCACTAACTGTATCCATAAGAGAGTGCTTGAAAAACAGATCATTGGGTTCATTTTCAGAAAACCAAACCTTCACAGGCCTTATCTTTAGTCATTTCTAAACATCTCAGATGTTTAGAATCTTCTGCCTGCTGTGTAGCACCATTCTAAGGACTTTCAAAGCTGATGACATTAGCACTAATTTGTCTCCCACTCCACAGACATGGGGAAAGCCAATCTATCTACCCATAGCTCATATTTCCTTAAGAGCTCTTAGCAAAATTGCTGTCTTTACCTCTAGTCTCAGCTTGTTTGACTAATGTCATCTTCCTTTATTACCACCTAAGCTTCTGAGAGCAGTAATAGCACTTGTTATTTTCCTTTACTGTATCCCCAGACCCAACATAGAAACTAGAACAGCAGATATGTATTGGAGATTATATGTGCATATGTGATATGTGCATATACTTATAAAGTTCTTGAATGAGTCATCTATTCATGCTGAACTTCAAGATTAAATTCATGAGGATGCATCTGGTGTCTTTTTCAATTTTACAGTGGTCAACATCACTTGAGTATGGTTAATAATTACATCATGTGGCAGGCAAAGGGGCATTAATGCACTGGTAAGGGCAGTTGTCACCAAGGTTAGAGTTCTATCCCCAGGACACACATGGTAGAAGTTGAGAGCTGACTTCTGAAAATTGTCTTCTGACATCCAAACATGTGTCCTAGCAATTGTGCCCCTACACAATAAATAAGTGTAATAAAAATAATTCTATGATGATAGTACTGATATTCTAATGGGACATTGTGTTAATGTGCAGCTGAAAGCTACGGACATATTGGCAATGACAAGGATATAGGTTGAATGCCATCTCAGAAATAAGAAACTTAAAGGGGGGAATATTCTAGGAAGTGTAATTGGTATTGGTCTAGATGTTTTACCAATGAATACTTTAAAAGAGATAAATTCCAATAATTCACTTTTGTTGCCTAAGAAAATGTATAACGTCCACATTAGAGCTAAAGGATGCTTAGTGAACTGGTTGGTTGAAAGAAAGAGTTAAGTATATTTTCAACAGGCCTAACTCTGATAATTCTCAGTTTGCACTTGGAAACTATTGCTATTGCTTTGTGTAGCCTGAGGATGTAGGTCAGTTTGTATAGTGTTTGTCTAACTTGTACTAGGTTCTATGTTTTAACCACAGCGCTGAATAAAGCAGTTGTGGTGGCTTTTGCTTATAATCCCAGCATCTGCGGATAGATGCTGGAGGGTCAGGAGTTCAAGGCCAGCCTAAGATACTTAAGACCCTGTCTCAAAAACAAAACAAATGAACAAAGCCATTTTATAATTTTATGGCAATGAGCCTGTAAATAAGTTAGCCTTTAGTAATAATTTTAACTTTAACTTGGAGATAACCTATGACTAAAGACCCTTTTATTTCCTCATGTGTGTCTGCCACCAAAGGGGAACTATTTAGTAAGACAGGCACTCATTGTTTCTCTATTCTACAATTGTACCCGGGAGTATGAAGTTCTTGGAAACTGCTCCTGATCTCCTTATTATGACTGTTTATATTGAATCTATTTCTTGGCTAAGTCCCTTTTCATCCTCATTCAGGACCCACCAACCCTTGGGTGGGAAAGGACCACAGTAAGGCCAGTCTCATGGCTGTGCATGCCATGGTTGGGGGTAGTGGGTTGGCATGCAAAAACAGAGAGAAATACCTTTCATCATTATTGAGTGTGAAACACAGCACAACTGAAACTGAATAGAATCAAAAATTATTTTACCCTGAAGGTCAGGCTCTCCCGGTTATTGCCAAGTTTCTCCTTAGTGCTAATTTAGGGCTCCTTTGAAAGCATGGGAGCAGTTAGAGCAAAGGTCAAGATTATTATCTTCAGTAGTTGTGTGCCTATAAATTTAGACATGCCTTCATCTTTCTTGGTCTGGTGCTGTATTTTCATTTTTAATCATCCCCAAATGTTTTCTACAGAAATGGCATTTATTAGTCTCATAAATGGTGTATAATACAGTGATAATGACCACCTTTTGACAGATGTAAACTTTTAAGTAGCTGCCACTTACTCTGTAAGCTGTGAATTTGGTCATTGCTGCCAAATATAAATGAGGAGGGAGGCACAATCTCTCTCATTGCTTGGTTAGCAGCCGTGAATCATAGCTACCATTTAATCTTTATTTCTTGGGGTTTGGTCTTACTGAAGGATTTTTATGACTACTTTGTAAACTTTTTAAAGGAGAAATTTTAGAAGGAGGAATCTTAGAAGGAGAAATTTTAGAGGTAGGCTTGGCTAACTGGATATATTTAGTAGTTGGGGAAGTGTTTCAGGGGTCTGAAGTTATTTTTTACTTGCAAACCCACCCTTTCTTAGTGATGGAATCTCAGGAGAATCTGAACTTTAGAGTGTGCTGGTTTGTGTATCATGGCATATTTCAAAATATGTAAAAATCCATAAAGAAGAACAACTATTACTGAAGATAGTTACTCATGTCCAATCTAATATTTCCTTACCCTACCACACAGAGATCACAAGTAACATTTACCTACAATTTGTTTAGTGCCCAGTGTACTTTATAAGTACAAACTCAGTACACTAGTGGCATGTGTTTCTACTTTGAATTGAGCTCTTTCAGTATTTTGAAGCATTGGTAGTGGGGGTTGCTGGAAGGTGATCAATTTTGTACTAACCAGATATGATACCTAGGCAATTATCTTGAATTCCTGATTCTCTAAATCACAATCATTACAGTTTATGGACTTGCTTCATTTGATCATATTAAACCTATACCAGTTTGAAGAATAACCAAGGCAATAATGTTGTTTCATTAGTTTATTGTGATTTTTAAGAAGAGAAGGATTATCAATACCAACTCTAAACAAATCCCAGATGGTTTTATTTATGGAAGCCATGTATTGGTCCTCACCTTTAGAAACCCATAGAGTTGTTGAGGGTTGATACTTTTTCTCTGCTTGAATTACACATGTGCACTAAGAACACTGAAGCCTGCATTTTTGAGTTCACCAGCAATACATACCACCTTTGCTTTGATGTTATAGTACTTTGATGTTACAGTGCTGGTCTCTCTGTTTGCTTTGGGTGGTGTCTTATGTGTGGATACACTCCAGGGGAAAAATCAATCTCTCCATTTCTTCCACTCTACACTTCAGTATTGGACAAGTATTGTAACGTCAATCCCTGTTCCTAAAATAAGCCACAAATTACCTGATGTCCTAGGAAAGAAGATGGGGTTTTGGTCTTAAGATGTCATCTAAAGGACCCTAGCCAATCAATTCTGGGCTACCCAATTTATCTGCCTTCAAAGGGTGAAGGACTGAGCTGAAGCTTTTCAGATTGGAATCTGTAGTTCCAGAGAAACTTGAGTATTCTGACCCCGAGGTCTCTACTGCTAAGCCAGTCTTCTACCACCTGACAGTTCATATTTGTTGAATTCCATAACCTTGATCCTGGCCCTGTTTCCCAGTGAAATGTGTCATCATTTTTGTTTGCTCCTTAAATGCACAGCACATGTGGCAAAATAGATTTGCTTCTCAATAGGAGGCAAGCCACAGGGATTCTGAAAGCTTTTCTTGACTGCAGCGTCATCTGCAAAGCAGTCTACATTAATAGCTTTGATGTGGACAAGCCTGTCTGAACTCCCATACAGGCCATGGAGAAACAGCAATGCTTACATTTCTGCACATAGCTGAGGTCCATTCATATGTGCTGCTATCTTAGTCCATTAGTTAACCTCTTCTCTAATTATACTGACCACTTACAATTGTTTGAATTTCCACATGCGTTCTAAATTACTCTGTTCAAACTCTAACTCAATGCAAGAGTGTAGGAGGTGGGCCCACTTGGAAATGATTAGGCAATCAGGGTTCTGCCCTCGTGAATGGGACTGGGGTACTAAAAAAATAGCTTCCCACAGAGTTCATCATTCATTACTTTTCTGCATTATAATATGTGAGGACCAGTTATTTGTTCTTGGCTGAAGCTTTTCAGATTGGAATCTGTAGTTCCAGAGAAACTTGAGTATTCTGACCCCGAGGTCTCTACTGCTAAGCCTAGATGCAGCATCCCTGTACCATCCCTGTACCATCTTGGAAGAGGCCAAGCCCTCACTGAACTAGCCACTGCTTTGGCCTTAGACTTCTAGATTAACTATGAAAAATTAATTCCCATTCTTTTTAAGTTACCTGTTCTATGTCATCATCTTAAAACAACACAAGCAGGTTGAGGCATCTCTCAAATTCATCATGCCAATGGTAGTTTAGTAGAGACTATGTCAGTGTCAATATCTACAAATATTTTCTACCTTCACCTTGAAGCATCTTCCTCCCCAGTTGTTGCCTACAGTCATCTGATCTATGTTCTTCTAGCACTACAACTCCAAAGATAATTTCCAACCTATTTAAGGCTTCCAATTAACTCCTGCTATCCTCCTCTCTCTTTATCATCTCAGTTTTAATCTTCACTAATCTTTGGTTCTATAATCTACTCATACTGTACTAATTTCTTTTCTGTTGCTGAATTAAAATACCCTAAAACCAACACTCCCAAAAGCCCCCCAAAACAACAACAAAAAACAAAACAAAATGAAAACAAACAAATAAAAAACAACAAACTTTGAGGAAGGAAAAGTTAAATTTCATCATGGAAGGAAGTCAGGACAAGAGCTCAACTAGAAACTTGAAGAAGAAACCATAGGGTAATGCTGCTTGCTGATTTGCAAAAGCTCCCACTTGGTGAGCTTTCTTACATAGCTCAGGGCCAACTGCCTAGGGGATGGTGCTGCCCACAGTGGATTGGTACCTCCCATATCAGTTACCGGTCAAGAAATTCCCCACAGACATGTCCATACGACAATTGTGTCTGAGCAATCCTGTTTTCTTCTTGATTGTTTCTAACTTGTTTTGAGTTGACATTCAGTACTAAAAAGTACATCATCTTCTTGCTTTGCATGCATGCTGACTAAAGCCTTATTCTGGGAAATCTGACTAGCTCATTTCATGCCTATTCAGAGGAATATGGCAAAACTCCAAAATCACACAACCAGAAAACGAACAAACAGAAACCCCTCAAAGATTTGCTACCTGTTCTCACTTTCCGTGTATGCCGCTGACCTCAGGTTAACTGCATATTGCAACTTTCACCCTCCCGTTGCTTTGATGGTCACTTGTGCCATCTTTCCTCATTTCCCAGGTTCAGTGTGCCTTGCTCATCTGAGAATACAGAAACATTACTATGCCATCATAGCCATGGCACCTGGGCTCTGAATTCCTCTTTCACACCGTCATTATGGATTTTTCTTACCGACTTGGTCATTTATGGAATACACTGGTCATTCATGCTGTCAAGATTCTCCTACTCTTGTTTCATCATCACTGCTTCTTCCCACTTTCTTCGGTAATACTTTCATTAGCACATACATATTCACTGTGTAAATTTTTCCATCTTAAAAAAAAAAAAAGCTTCACTAGCACCTTGATGGTTTGACCCTTCCCTTGCTTCTTTGTGCACAAAAAGCTTCTGAAAACCTTTGTCTCTATTCATTTCCAGTCCTTTCATTCCATTTCTTTGGCACACACAGGATTAAGGCATTGTCCTGGAATTCCCTCAAAGTCTACCATTCAAGGTCACCGATGGCTGCCTGTACTTGGCTAGCTTTATTAGAAAGTCTGAGTCTTCACTTTATCTGGCACCTAGTCAGTGGCTTCAAAGCTACACTCTATCCAGTTCTTCCTAACTCTTAGGAAAATGGTGCAAAGAGGCTAAAACATCACTCTAATCATGCCAATCCTAGTTAGTAAGGAGCTTGTTCCTTCTCATCCTTATAAACTTCCAACTATCTTGGGATGCCCCCATGAAATTACATGAAATCCCTCTTTTCTCTTTCAGTAGGTTTTATCCTAATGGTTTTTTTTTCTTCTTCTTAGTTTTAGATATTCCTAGATTTCATTTTTCAATTACAGTTTTAGCCTTTTGGAATAACTGAACATTTAAGACATACAGTTCTGCACACACTTCCTCCTCACCCATACAATTCCAAGTGAATATCTTGCATTGGTACTTTTTCTAATCAGTGAATTGATACATGATAAACCTTAGTTCTTAGTGTTCAGCTATGTCTACTTTCTGTGCTCTACAAACTATCCTCAAATTAGATGATTTCACTTAGATTTTGTTTTTTGATTTTAAGAACAATATACATTTTTTATGTATTTTATAAAATGCTATTTTGAATTTCAGTTCTTTTGGGGGCACAGTCTGTGATATGACATGCTTTCTCTATGTTGGATGACACAGGTGAAAGAAAGTTCCCAGCCATCCATTTGATCCCTTGGGTAAACAGCATATGCTCTACATATGTAGTATATGTGAGCTGTGATGTTCACAAGCTTAGGCATATTGATGTAGCTTCAAATAAAAATACCATGATCTGTTGGTATTATGCCATTCTATGAATGAGGTACTATATCATACTAAGTTAAAGGTTTTATAATGCCTAATGACATTGAGACAGTCAATTCTGTTGTTGGGTTCTTGTCTTATCCTCACTCCAAGGATGGAGTGAGTAGAAGAATGAACCGGTGACCAGTGAATGAATGAGAGGGTCTTGTATTTGCCATATGGAAGTAAGACTTTCAACAAAAAGTAAAGGCCTGAACTCTTGGTGTCGAGGCTCTAAATTTCAGTGAGCTTTAAGATAACAACGGAAGGGTTACCAGCCAGTGTTAGAGCTCTGATCGCTTGGGAGGCTTTAGGTTGCCAACCAATAGAGAGCAGGTCCCTGAGGAGCAGCAGAAGTGATGGGTCTACAAGACAGAAATAGTAGGTCTGTTTTGAGGCAGGATCCAGATACCTATCAGAGGCAGGAGTGAACCTCAAGACAGGAACAACCTCTCTGCCCCAGCAGCAGGAGCAGCAAGGTTCAGAGGTGGAAGAGAAAAAAGTTCTCCTACCTCAGAAGGTCTCCAGTGGGCCAGCCTCTGCCAGGTCTCAAAGACAGAAGCAGTCTTCCCTCTGGTGGTTCAAAGAGGCTGACTCTGATGTCTTCACTCTTTTGCCAGAAGACAGCAGCCAGAAATGAGGAATCAGGAACCAAACTGGTGACTAGGCTACGTCCCAAGGACTTAGGTAGAATCAACTAGGCTCTGATTGACTGAATATGCTTCTTGCAAATGAGATGTAGAATAAAGGCCAATCAAGAGAGAACCTGTCAGCCCCAGAAAAGTAAAAATCTCCAAACTGTGGCTGGGTTCCCCATCCTGCCTTCTCACAGCAGAAACAGGGGAAATAGGAGGAAGAGCTCTTGGTTTTGTAAGTCTTCTCCTGAATTACTTTGTCCCCAGTCAAGAGCAGCTTTATGCACCTCTGAGTTGGTGCCTTTGGAGCCCAGGCTGCTGCTGGCTCCAACTTTTCTTGTGTGTTTACTGTGGGCAGCTGGGCTTGGGGGAGGCTGGGGGATTGCATCTTCTCTTTGCTCCCATTCCAATGGGACCTTCCTACCCTTATCATGTCGATGCATAGTTTTCCATAATTATTATGGATCCATATAGAAATATTTCTCTGCCCGAACTTATTTATCATTCTCGTCCTCAGCACTGATCCTTCTATTGCTCCACTAACATTCCGCTTTCTGGAACGTCACAGAGACGGACGTTATAGAGTCTTTGCACATTGCCTTCTTTCACTCCATAACATCCCTTTAAATTTCTTTCATGTCACTAAGTTGGTGGCTCTCAACTGTAATACCAGTACCAAATGAGCTAAGGCAGGAGGATTGCCAGTTATTGGAGGCTAAGCTGGGCCAGACAATGAGTTCCAGGCCAGCCTGAGCTAGAATAAGACAATGTCTTATAAAACAAAACAATATCTTCTAAACAAAAAAGTAATAGTAAAAGTTTCCCCCATGTTTTTTCAGGGTTTGATCACTCATTTCCTAATATTAAATAGTATTTTATTGTAACACTTTTTTAAAAAATCCACCCAACTTACTTTTAAAAGATATCCTGGTCACTGTCAATTTGGGGTGATTATGAATAAATCTGACATGAACAATTATATTTAGGTTTTTGTGTGACATAAAGTCTCAATGTAATCAGTCAAATGTCTAGGATTCTGCTGATGTTCTAAGTACCAACAGCATCTCATCCTTGTCAGCATTCTGTTTGATCAACTTTAGGAATTTAGGCAACTAGTAAGTGTGTGGTACTTTATCCTTTCTGTTTTAATTTGCAATTATGTGATAACATATGAAATCAAACACATTATCATATTTGTGTCATCTCTATGTACCCATTTTATTTCTGAGTCTTTTGTTTTCCAATTGTTGAATTTTAAGAGATCTTTATATATTTTGTGTACATGTCCTTTATTAGATAAGATTTAGTAGTTTTTTTTTCAATTTTTGGATTATCTATTAATTGTTTTAACTATATTTTGCAGAATGGCTTTTAATTTTAATAAAGTCTAACTCACATTTTTTTCTTAGAACATGTTTTGAATATTACACCTAAAATTTTTATTATTAAACCCTTGACTCAGCTGAACTCCTCTGGCCAGCATAGTCACGAGATCAACCCCAGTACCGGCCTATCCCAAATAAACCTCATGTGATTGCAGCAAGTTCAGTCTCTCGTGAGTTATTGGGTGGTCGCGTCATCCAGAGACTTGAGTAAGGATCTCCCCAGTTCTGGGGGGTCTTTCATTTGGGGACTAGTCCAGGATTTACAACCACCCTTGACTCTCTGAAGACCCCTTGGAGGTGAGTTCCTACATGTGATCCGTCGGTCTGTCTGTGTGTTTTCCATTTGTCTAGGAACTGCTTGCTTGTTTTACAACCTGTGAATTTGTAGCTAGCCGCTTCCCGAGATGGCAGGGTTTATTGATGGCAGGGTTTATTTTTAGAGTTTATTTTCAGTCAGTGACTCCCTGCCCTCCGTGAGGGGGAAAGGGGACTGGTCGACAGACGTGTCAGGACCACTGACTAATACCCTGGGAGATGTCCCAGTGGGAATTGGGGATCCTCAGGGACGGCCAGGAGGAACTCCATGGGAAGCCAGAGGAGAAACATTAACACTCAAGGGGAGTGTAGGTCTGTTCTCCAGGACATTGAACCTGTTCGATTGGCTCCACTTGGGTTGCTCTTGTTGTGTTACTCTTTGATTTTCTGTGTTGTGTTTGATTTTTGTCGCCCTTGTGACTGTGATGGGACGGATGGTAACTCTGATGTTGGCTCACTGAACAGAGGTTAGGGACATGTCAGTTCAGGTGAAATAAGGACCTTGGTAAATTTCCAGCTGTCTGTTTTTCTGAAGTAAGGTTGGCGATTGAGATGAGTCTTTTTGTGTGTATTTTGTGACCAGTCCATCTTGGCAGCCATGGCAGGCATGGGCCAAGCAACTTTGTGATTTGGCTTTGATTACCT
>NW_022196895.1:49920068-49922761 GCF_008632895.1 Mastomys coucha
GGTGACTGATTTTGTGTGTGTGTTTGGACCTTGGACTGACAACTTACACCCTCCCTTGACTGATGGACGGTGTTGGAGCTGGGGCCGCTGCCGCTGGGTCTTTGGGCTGCTCTTTGGGGAACTGGAAATAAAAAATGGTGTCAGCAGGAATCCTGTGGTCCCGGGTTTCCCGAGAGGGCAGTCAGAAACGTGGAATTGGCCCCACAGCTGCCAAAGCGTTGGAGGTAGGGGCTGGGTCCCAGGTGCTGCAGTTCCAGTTCTTTCCGGGCCAGATCCAGATCCCTGGCCTTTTCCCCATCCAGGCTGGCCTCCTGGATGGCGACCCCAGCCTCAACCCCAGACACATGGGCTCTAGTGGAAGCTGAGGCAGAAAGGTTATGTCTGTGGAGCTGGCTCTGGGGAAGGCCCAGCAGCTGGGCCGTGGCACCAAGCCATGTGGGCTACTGCAGAAGAATTTGAGACCCGCTTCTGCTGTACCATCTCTGACCTGCCACTCAGCTATGTGGCCCCAGGCTCAGCCCAGTAACGCTTCACCCAGGTATCCCACAAACTTTTCCAAGGGGGCCCCAACTGGGGCTGTCTTGTGGCATTTTTTTTTGTCTTTGGGGTTGTCTTATGTGCTGAGAGTGTTAACAAAGCAATGGAGCCATTGGTGGGACAAGTGCAGGATTAAATGGTGGTCTACCTGGAGAAAGGCCTCGCTAACTGGGTCTACAGCAGTGGGGACTGGGCGGAATCCACAGCTCTATACCGGGACGGGCTCTGGAGGCGGCACATCTGCGGGAGGGGCAGCTGCTGTTTTGAAGCCCAAGGCAGGTACCTAGGCTCCACTGACATGAGTTCCAAGGTGAGGCGTGGCCAGAGAGCAGGGCACAGCAGTCAGGGACCCCTGAACAACCAAATAGGTTTTTACAAAATAGATTACTTGGGTTAAAATATTGTCTTTATCATCTGGTTTAAAAATTATTGAATTGGTACCTTGTAAACTGTGGTGATTGAATATTACAACCTTGAGAGTTATGCTTTGCTTACCATGTGGTGGGTGCTGCTTAGAGAAATGATTGTTGTTCTGTGTTTCATATTAAAGAAGAAAAAAATTGGTTAAAACTTTTAGTTGGCAAAAGACAGTCTCAATTTATATAGCAGAGACTGATAAGCCGTTGTGCTGCGGCCAGGAGTTAAGCACAGCTGAAAAGGAGCTGATAGAGGCTGACTGAGTGTCTGCACGAGCTGCTCTTAAAAGGGACAACAGCTTTTTGCATGTAATATTGGTAACAGAAAATTAGCTTAAAATTAGTAACTCAGGGTTGGAGTCATGTTAAGCGACAACACGTGGCATGAGCCGACCCAGGAAAACAGGTCTTCATGATATTTTATGTAACTCTTACCCCTTATAAGTTTAGTAAGGCCAAGGGTGAGGCCTGGACCAGAGATAAGATTTAAAACAATGTCTTTGATGTATTCAAAATTGCAGTCATGCATTCATATGTAAGAATTGGCAGCTAAACTTTGTAATGTGATAGTAATGCTTTGATATTGATTTTAAAGAAAATGGAATTTTTTTTTAAAGATTTATTTATTATATGTAAGTACACTGTAGCTTTCCTCAGACACACCTGAAGAGGGCATCAGACCTCATTACAGGGCATCAGACCTCATTACAGATGGTTGTGAGCCACCATGTGGTTGCTGGGATTTGAACTCAGGAACTTTGGAAGAGCAGTCAGTGCTCTTAACCACTGAGCCATCTCACCAGCCCGAAAATGGAATGTTTAAAACTGGGTTTTGTTTAAATCATGGTTATACCTTAACATTACAAAAATTAAAAAAGGTGTGGAGTCTAGTAAAGTAGAGACAAATGAAATAGAAAAATAATCCAAATTCTATCGAAACATGGTAGTAATGCTAACCTACTAGCACATTTGCCCCTAGAGTAAACAAGCTTAAAAAGGAAACCTGGAACAGCTGTGGCTGTTGCTGGGAGAAGGCTGTTTTGCAGGTACGATTGTCTGTTGTCACTGAGCCAGTGGGAGATGCCTGCTGGTCCTTGGTCAAATGCACCAAAATAGCTGGTGCACTCTTAGCATTAGCAAAATAAGGAATTTTATCTTGTCCTTTATATCAAAAATAGAGATTTTCTTATTTGGAGATTTTAAGGCACTGGGAACCCAAATACCTCCCAGATAGATCTAAAAGTTTTGTTTTTGTGAAAAGATGCTTGAGGTATTTACTGAATTTGTTTTGAGATTCATATGTTGCAGAAATGTATACTCTTGGTAAATCCCTTCATCAGATGCTCTAAACTTGCCTGCTTGAACTCCGGGTGTCCTGAACTTCAGCCTGATCCAGTTAAGACACAGAAGACTAATTCTGTTTTTCCTTCCTCACCCCTCTTTTATTTCTACACCCCCGTTCAGCTTGAAGAAGTTATGATGAGTCGTCTACCCAGTTCCCTGGGCTTTAGGGGCTAGAGAGGGTTGTTAATGGTTATATTTGAAATAGAGAAGAAATAGTCAGATTTAATTGTTTGTATAGCTATAGAAAGCCTTATAATTTGTTACTGAGTTAAATTCATATGTTCCTATTTGGTACAAAATCAATGTTATCTTTGGCAAAACGACCTTTTGATAATATTTACCCTGTACTGAAAGTGATTTAATTGGTGTATAGATAATTTAAACTGGAAACATTGT
>NW_022196895.1:49923329-49948312 GCF_008632895.1 Mastomys coucha
CTAGGACAGCATATATCTGCCGAGACAGATTAAGCTAGTCCTTAATGTTCCTGTTCTCAGACATTCACAGACCAAAAGGCTGAAGATTGATGCTCCAACGTTTTGAAGGGCTGTCCAGGTGTCCAGCAGTCTCTTATTAATTGGCAATATTTCTGGAAGCTGTGTTAGGCTTCCCTGTATATTCTATTATTCAGTCATTCCTGGATTTTGGATGGAGTTGAAAGACTACCAAAGTTAGAAGAGATGCAGGGTAAGTCATTAAGAAAAACTAGTGCAGGTGGCTGAGAAAGTTTTAAATGGAGAAAGAAAAAGGAAAGTTGCAGAAAGACTGTGAAAGGGCAAGGTGAAGAGATAGAACGTTTAGAAGAGAGTCTTTGAAGATGGAGTCTAGTGTGAGAGTCAGAAGGAATAAGAGGCTAGAGAGCTGTAGATAAAGACAGGAAAGAAGAGAAGCTAGGAAGCCTGAGAGCCAGTAAGGTAGTGCCTGGCAATAAAAGAGAGTTAAGGAGTTCCCCTGGCAGTTATGCTGGAACTGTGCTTAGGGACTGCAGGGGCAGCTACAGGAACATCCACTATGGTATTGCAGCATAAGGCTTATAGAGAGTTAAGAGTTGCCATTGATGTAAATATAGAAGAATATTGTTTTTATGTAAACCGTTCAGGAGTCATTAGAGACTCCATGAGTAAGCTCAGAGAAAGAGTAAATAACTATAGGTCCATGTGTGCTAAATAAATTAGTTGCTTTTATCAGGGAAAAAAATAAGTGCTGTTCAGATTCTAATGTTATGCCAACAATATTATACTTTGCAAGGCCAGGAAAATCTAGAATATAATGATATTGATATTTAGTTCTATGATTAAAACTATCTAATAGAAAAAGTGGGGAATGAAAGGCTGGAGAATCTTAGAATTTAAAATGAGGGCATTTAATAGAAATGTATGTATAATATACAACCTTTACCTAAAAGGGAGCATGGAAAACCTCTGTAACAAGCCAAAAAGGTGAAGTAGCTAGTTCCAGGAACTTTGCTAACCCAGAGCCACAGAGCTCTGGTTCCTGAAACCTGCCCCTCCTGACTGATCCACAATGAGGGTGGAACTAGGAATGAAGGTCTACTGGTTTACAAGCCCCCCCGGCCATCTGGTTAACTCTAGTGCTACCTGCCCTTGCTAAATCTGACTGGAGCCTGTCCTTCCTGTGATCCAGGTTGTGTCAGAACTCCTCAGAGTCAAGCTGTCTCTGTGATCCTGTGATTCTGTGATCCTGGGATCCTGGGCTTGTTAGATAACCTGGGAGTGTGGCTTTCTCTGTGTGTTGTGTGACTGGCTGCAGCGGAAGTCTTCCTTATGCCCTGGAGATAAATGCGGCCATTAGTCCAGGGACCTTCTTTGGGTATGCCCACAGTCTATAGTCCAACTCCCAACAATCAAGTCCCAACAATGGTCAGCAGCAGCTGTGAATGGAAGTCCAAGGATCCAGCAGCTACTCAGTCCCACAAGGCAAGCAGATGAAGCAGAGAGGAAAGGCTTTCTTCTTTAATTTGCCTTAGTTGTGGTGTTTTGTCACAGCCATAAAACAGTGACTAAGACATTTCCATTACCAAAAATCTTTGCCAGGCAAGTTTCTCTCCTCAATAAATATAAACTGTTATTATATGGCCTCTTCTAAAAACAATTCTTGACTCTTCAGTAAGGGAGCCCAAGAATTATATTCACTAGTATCTTTGTGTTTTATGGTGGAATTAGCATTCTCAGGGAGGGCAGGGACACAGAAAAGGCAAAGGCAGATGGTATGCTTGGACTCCAAAACTGTTGTATTATGGCATTAACAACCAACGAAAGTGGAACTGTGTGGAGACAGAAGGATTGTAGAATTACAGTCCCTGAGGGAGCATAAAGTTAAAAAATAGTAGTTTCAACCAGAGATACCAGAATTGGTTGTACAGCTAATCCATTCGACTGCTTTCAGCAGGAATGTTCTATATGAGACAACTAGTGAAAGTAGCCTATGGTGAGACAATTATGATGAAGGAGACCACATGTCTCCTAGGGTCACCCCAGTTTATACCTGCTGCAGATCAACTACCTTTTTTATTTGTTTCTTTATTTTCAGTGTCTTTCATTTTCAGCACTGTCCCAAGCTGAATCATATGCTGTGTTGTTACTTATTTATAACTCATGGGATGTTGGAGAACACCGGACAGCAGCTGAAGATGGAATTTACATGTGGAAGGTTTGTGGGGAAGATTCAAACCTCCCCTTGGTCACTCTGTCTGGTCTTGGAAGAAACAGGGATTGGGTATATTGGACTTCTTCCAGGTACTAAAACCTCAAGGGTGTTTCAGTGGGTGTAGATGCAGTTGGTGAGAGAAAAATCATGACTTATAAGATTAATTAGAGACAGGTACATAATTGGAATGTTTCTGAGTCTGAGAAATTCAACCATATTGTGGAGAACTGAGTAATGGGAACACATCCAGCAGGAGCCCCAGGCTCCAACCTAAAAATATATTTAATAAGAAATGAGAATGGAGAGACAAGCTACAGGAATTCCTGATGTTATTGGGCATTTTTATTTTCTTCTGTGGCCTCTGGAAAGTCATTCAAGCTGCACACATAAATATCATCTGAGAAGCATGAGGGATCTAAGAACTTGAGAGAAAGAACCCCCTGGCCTTTGTGTACTAAGTTGAATTTGGACAGTGAAAACATCCATACCATTTTTAACCAGAAGTTTTAAATTCTGGTGTCTTTTTAGGTTTCTCTTTAATATGCAATATAGTGTTCCCATAATAGTCATATAATGCACTATGTAAATGTAATATAGAGTACACATTAATGTCCTCTGTATTAACGTAATGTAGTATAGAATACATAAAATACAGATGTATTATACAGAAAGACAAAGCTATAAATACATGCCAGGCATTGCTTGCTTATAATCCTATCATTTGGAGGTAGAGGCAGGATGATCACAAGTTCAGTGATAAATTTAGTCATATAGTAAATTCAAGACCAGCCTTAGCTACATGAGTTCCTGTCTCAAAACAAAACACAAAGTACAAATGCAAATATGTGAATACATACTGACATGTATAAAAATGAAACACTTGCATATTATGTATACATTGATAGAGTTAGCTCTTCCATACATGTTTGATAAGCATTCTTCTAAAACACCACCTACATCACTACACAGCACATGCAATGAGATAGCATTGAAGGGCAACATTAGCAGAAGAAATTATTTGACTTCATTTTTCATGTGTCCTAAGTGGAGACACAGGTGAGTGGTGCAAACGAATGAGAGTTGAGGGATGAGAAGACCCTCCCTTCTCCCTGAGCTCTGAGCAATTAGGAAGAGAGGGATGGTCCTGACAAATCCTGTGGGGATGTGACTTAATGGCTTCTCAGCTTTCCCAGTGTAGGTGCTAAACCTCCCCTCAGGGTGATCAGGTGCATCTTCTCTGAAAATCTGACTCCAGAGATTTTGGAGCTAAAGCTGTGCATTCTGAACATTTGTCTCAGATAAGAGACTCATTCTCTCTCTCTCTCTCTCTCTCTCTCTCTCTCTCTCTCTCTCTCTCTCTCTCTCTCTCTCACACACACACACACACACACACACACACACACACACGGGAGAAGTTTCTCCAGTAAGTGATTGTCTTATCATTCAATGTGGGCCCACAACAGTATTCTTGTACAGGGCATAGATGAGGTGATTTCTGAGGCAGGACAGACAACCTAGTGTTTGGGCCTACAGAAAGCTAACGATGGACTCCACTAAGCAGGATTGTGAGAAAAACCTCCCATGTTCTCATATCTTTTAATGTATCTGAGTGGGTGGGTCCCAGCGGGAATGTGTGGGAGCTAACCTGGCTGCCCAGGGCTGAATGTATTAATCTTTTAACTTCACAGTCATCAATACCATGTTGAAAGCTTGCAATCCGCCATGGTGGGCGTATTTATGTAAGTAGGCTGATGATGTAAAGCAGAGATCTTGTTTTTCAAAAATTCTTCCTCAGAACCGGTTGTCTTTGTCAGAACGTTATTGGGTTCTTGAGTTAGGTACTCGTTCACTGCTGAGATAGATACCCAACATGGATGGCTCAAGCTACAGGAATTTATTTGGTTTAGGGTTTCAGGAGTTTTAATCCAGTGTGGTTGGGAAGGTGTGGCCTGTGTCATGGCCGACAGGAAGCTCAGCAGTGCAGCAATAGGAGTGGGTCAGGACAAGATACACATGCACAGAGACATGCCTTGCTTTAACCCTCTGTTTGACCTCTTTCAGGTCATGCCCTCTCAATTCCACCAGCTCCCAACAACCTATTAGAACTTGGACTCCATCCATAGATTAAACTATTCATTAAGTGGATGGTCTCAGAGAATTACTGAAATCATCTTCAGTAGACACATTCACAGGCGTGCTTTACTAATGGCCAACACATCTTCACAACTCACCAAATTCACAATCAAAATCAACCATCACTGGTTTGTATTCTTTGGTGACAGAAATAACAAACCTCCGTGTTGGAAAATGTTTGCCTTTCCTGGTGAGCTTGTAAACTCTTCTGTCATCTTGCTTTGTTGACAGAGGCTGGGGTGACTATACCCAGAGTAACTGAGGGAGATCTATCCTATCAGACTGCGAGGTCCAGCATTTAATTCTGGGCCTGAGTCCAGCTATCTCCTCAGGGGATAGCTCAAGTTGCAGAATAACCCTGTCATGAACTTAGCGCCCTGGATATTTTGTTGCTTCTAAACTGCCTGCTTGTTAGTCTGAGGGCTAGAGGTGGGGAAAGAACAATAGTGTTGCCCTTTCTGCCTTTCCTCACATGCCTGGGAGGCTGCAGCTGCTGGACAGCCATCTCCAGCCTATCTCTCTGTGGATGCTTTCTGAATTTCAAACCTATTCAAAGAACTCAAAATCCAAGATATTCTTTAGAGTCGATAAAATGAAATATGAGGCTGATCAAATTTTGACAGCACTTCAATCACAAAGGATGTGCTGATCTGCACATAGCCGTTGGCTATGATTTTAATACTGCTGTTTAAATACAGAAAGAAAACAGTATTATTTTAATATAAAAAGCCCTCACATGGACAATACGTTGTTTAACTTTCTTGGGATAAGTTTATAGTACTGTGGTGGTTAGTCATTCGTTTTGTTTTGTTTTGTTTGTGTTTTTATTTTGTTTTGTTTTGGTTTGGTTTTTGGTTTTTCAAGACAGGGTTTCTCTGTATAGCCCTGGCTGTCCTGGAACTCACTCTGTAGACCAGGCTGGCCTTGAATTCAGAATCCACCTGCCTCTGTCTCCCAAGTGCTAGGATTGAAGGCGTGCGCCACCACTGCCCGGCGAAGAACTCTTAATTGAGCTGTTGACTGCATCAGATTGCCTATACACTAGATTGTGGGGTGGGCTCTTGAGTGGTGATTGATGCAAGAGGACCCCGCCTACTGTGGACAGTGTTGTTCTTGAGCAGGTGGGTAGTGCTGGCAGATATAAGAGAGGTATCCTGGAGAGAAAGCCAGTGAGCAGCTCTCCCTCGAGGCCTCTGCTTCAGTTCCTGCCTCCAGATTCCTTCTCTGAATCCCTTCCCTGACTTCCTTTCATGATGGCCTGTGATCAGGACATGAAAGCCAAATAAACCCTTTCCTCCCCCACGTTGCTTTTGGACAGTGTTTTAACACAGTGAGAGAAAGCAAAATAGGCCAAGGACCTAGAATAACTCCTCTAGTATTTTTAATATGACACTGTGGGTGGTTGATATAAAGAAGAAAACTATATCTTTTGTTTATGAAAGGTAAAATAAAAAGGTGAGTGTTGAAATACTTGTGTACCTAAATTAAGGGCTGAAGTAGCAAGCCTTGTATATGGCTACATCTTTGAGATGGAAGGAGCAAGGTGGCTACTCCACTTGATACTCAAAGTTACTTGACAGAACCTGGATTTTATTAGAATACTTTGATGTGATTTGCTTCTGAATACAGATATTACAACATAGAAACATTACTGATAGCCCCTGGAGATGCTGAGATGACATTATTCACATTTGTCTCCAATTTCACTAACCTCGGTATTCTTGGCATAGACTGGAAGATGTCAAGGCACTGTGACATTTCTTATTCAATGAAGTGTCCAGTGCTGGGGACAGGCAGATGTCAAAGTTGGCAATTAGCTATTCTTCTTGCCTTCCATTAATCCATATGAACCAGTTCTAGACTTGGAAGGGATGGAGTATCATGGAGTAGAAAGGAATGGAATTCATGGCTTGTTTCAAGTCCCCAAATTTACCCATCAAGTCATTTATCTTCCCCACCTATTGTAAAACATGTTTTAAGGAGAGATTTAAAAATGTAAGCTATAATACATTCAAATTAAGAAGGGTGAAATGAAGCAATAAGAACCAGCAGGGTGAAGAATATTAGTGAGCCATAGCCCCTGCACACGTTCTGTGTGCCCATGGGAGGTGGGGCATGCAGCTATCTGTTCCCTAGGAACCAGCACTACAGGCAAAACATGATTGGCTCCATGTCTTAGAATGCCCATAAAACTAACACAAAAACAATCGCTCAGAAAAAGCCAGGCTATTCCTGCCAGTGAGAATGATTTCTCCTCTGGGTGCTTTTAAGGAGGATGCTATAAAACACTGAGTATCCTCCTCAGTGCACGAGAAGCCTTGGTGCAGGAGAGCCATGGTTTGTGTAAGGCTCCCATGGTGTGTTTCTCTGTGTACCAATGCCTCACACCAAAATGTCATTTCTGGGAAGAGTATTGTGACGTAAACACACAGGGTTTTCTGGCAATGTGGCTTGATGTGGGAAGGGATTGTAGAGTTTTTAGCAAGATGAATAGAGGATCGAACAGGCAGACTCAGCACCCTTTGGGAAATTTTCCATTAATAATGCAAGTGAGCTTCTCTGATGGACGTTTGGACTACAGGGACCCTTGGAATACAGTATTGTGTTTAATCTTATCTTACTGCTAGTACTTGGAGTTGGATAGTAAATGTATAGGTTTATAGAATAGTAACTTAGGATTCAAACAAATTTTATACATTTTCTCAAGGTTATTTAGTCTACAAGTACTACAGTGGTCATCTTTAAGTTTGGGGCATAACAGCAGGACACAGCAAAATTCACCATGCCATGCTAACAACACACAGACTGTCTTTTCTTATGCATTTCTGTACAGAACTGAACTAGAATCCAACAACGTGGAAGGAAGTCCGTGGCTATGGTAACTACTCTATGTGTCATGACACGCACTCTGAAATGTCAGACTTCTGAGCATTCAGTATGGTGATGGCTTATTATGAAACAGAATCATAAAAACTGAAAGTCCGTGTCAGCTGCATAACATACAGTAATGGATTATGAAGGGATCTTGTAAAAAAAAAAAAATCAAAAGTTTACTCAAGGCCAGTAGGGAAGTTAGTGGGAAAAAAGGATGAGTCATTCTATCTAAGGTCTTTGAGTTTATTCACAAACCCAAAATTACAGGAGATGAAAGTTGAGGCTGCTTTGTGAGGCTTGAAAGAGGGAGGAAGGACAGAGGGAATCATGGTGTTTGTCGATTTAGTTTTGTTCAGAGGTCTTTGGAAGAAACAAAAAGATGTACTAAGTTGTGTAGATGGGTTAACCAGACAGGTCAGAACGATTTGGGTTTATAATAGATTCAAAGAACTCTGGTGTAAAAACAATGAATTGGAACAATAAGAAGGCAGAGGAAACCCAACAGCCAGGAATAATAGGATGCCTGTGCTGGGCTGAGAACAGAAAATAAACCAAGAGCCCCCAGCTCCTGCAAATGTGAGTGACGATCTGCCTCCAGAATCTCTTATCACCAGAAGCTTTTAAATGAATTTTGTCTATAAAGGCAGATTAAGAGTCAGAGTTATCTAATATTCACTTGAAAGCAAATTGAATTTAACTGAAATAAGCCCCATTTGTACAACATCGTTTTTGAAAAAGAATCAGTAAATAGGCAGAAATAGCTAAATGGACTGTAGAAAATGAAGCATCAGGGCTAAATGAAAGTGAGTGGGACCTTTCTCCTGGTCGCTGCCTGACAAAGGGGATGGGACTAAGAACTGGACAGGAGCAGGGCCAGAGTCCAGAGTGGGGTGGGTTCTGGAATGCAATACACAGAAATGGAAGGATTGGTTTTCCGGGTCTTTGTCTATCCTGATGCTGTAACAGAAATTTAGTGTTTACAGTTTTAGATGCTTGGAAGTCCAAATTGGGGACCTGATAGATTTCATGTCCTGTTTTGTAAGTGATAATTTCAAACCTTAGACCTCCAATGGGAAGAAGAAAAAGAAAACTCTTTTCTAAACTAGCCCCCCAACATCCAACATCATCCTTCTCCATTGTCCACACATTTTCAAAGTGTGACTTGTGGAGGGGCTAGCCAGCAGCATCCGTCTATAAGAGCACACAACTTTGAGGGCCGTGTGTTTCAAGGGTCTCCTTGTGAATTGAACCCCCCCCCAACCCTCCATCAAGGACTCATAATTCTCAACCACTAACTTTCAGTGCTGCAAATGAAACCACGTTTGCAAATACAATGTTGGAAATATAATTAAGATGAGGTCACAGTGGGGTAGGGTAGTGTTCTATTCCTCTGTAGTTGCTGTTTTTATTACTTTTGTTTCAAGAATATTTGGATACACATGTGCACTCACAGTGCTTTGGGAAAAATCAAAGTTATATTGTCATAAGCTATGTAACCATGAAAAAGAGAAAGAACTGGGGCAAACCCATTGCTATGTCTTGAAAGATGCCATGCCTTGCTAATAATTTGTTCCTAGTTCTAGACTCTCCAACAGTGGGACAATCAGCATCTGTGGTTGAACTACTCAGTTTATGGTATTTGTCACTACAGATCCAGGCACAAATATGGGCTATTCTAGAGCCTCCAGCCTTCCCATCTTCCCAAGAGGGTCAGGAGGGGACACACGTAGGGAAGGTGGTAGGATCTGAAAAGACTAGTGTGGGGCAAAATTGAACAGGCTGTCTATGACAGACAGTGGGCTCCTTGTATGCGGAAAGCCTGTCATGAGGGATAAAATGAGACATCCAGAGGAATCTGGATGAGGTTCTAAAACTGTGAGCACCAAGTGAGAACTGAGGGGGTGAGATTTTGGGGTTCCTCTAGATGCTGAGTGGACAGAGACAGCATCATTCAGGAAATGTAGAGGCTGGCATAGATCTTTCTAGTTACTGGGGCACCTTGATTCCACTTTAATATTTGTGTAATTAATAATATAGAACATATGATCAAGAAATTTAATAATTTCAAACCAAAAGCAGAACATATGCTGATGTGGTTCCGAGACAAAGAAGTGAAGACTCAGGGCGCGCTCTCCAGTGGTAGTCTCAGCTATGCAACTTTCATATTATTGGATGTTGGACTTCAAATATATTATAGATTTATTTTTGGACATCTTCCCCCTTTAATGGGTTTCTTTCTCATATCTTCTATCCACCTTTGACAAAATAGAGACTTTGAATTTGCTTATTTTGGGGAAGCTGTGTTACCTCTTATGGGATTATCTTTTTAACACCGGGATGTCATGTCAACACATGTTCTGAAGAGCATGTGTTGTGTTTCCACTGGAGTTAAATCCTTACATTGAAAACATGCCTTTGAATTTTCCATTTATGGACAACCTAGAAGCATATATGCTAAAATATCAGGGAAGTGGTGTAAAGAACATATATTAAACTATCACAGGGGTAAGTCAGAGTGTATTATTTCTTAGAGTGTATGATACAATGTCCCACTGTGGCGTGACTGCAAAATTTTACTGCAAACAATAAGGAGAGAGGAAAGGGGAACTGGATGATTAACTCATGTCTAAGACAAGCATATCTAGGTGAGGGCCTTGAAAGGTTAGAATGTTATACTTACTGAGGGTCAGAAGCACAGAAGAAGACAGGGAAATCAATGGAGCTTGTTCTCTGGAGATGGGAAAAAACCTCAGCCAATCCGTAGAAGACTCAAGAGGACTATAGAGCACTTGAGTTGAGGAAGAAAAAGACCACATGGCACAAACCAAAGTGAATGTTGTGTTTTAACAGTTGTCAGTCATGTTAGTCTGCATTTCCTCTACACATTTAAAAGTACCATCTAGGAAACACCTATTTCCCTAATAAGTTTCAATAGCAGCTTTTAAACACCCCCATACGGCTAGGCAGAACCTAAAGCCATCATTGTTTTTTTCAAGGTACATAAAAGGATGAGGTTAAATGGCTTCTTGATGACATGTCAATCACAAGTGGCTCAGTGGTAGAAGAAAGTCAAGACATCTTTCTCTTCCTTCTGCTAACTTCTGTTCTTTCCCCCATTGGACAGCCTCACAGACTATCAGCTCTCCTTACAATGAGGAGATAAGTCTGTTGAGCCCTTGCAGCCTCACAGAAACAGAAAAGATGTATGTCAGTCTTTCATATTTTTAAACCAAATACATCTCAGGTTTCTATTGCTGAGACTGAACACGATGGTCAATGAAACCCTGGGAGGAGAGGGTTTATTTAGCTTATACTTGCACAGCACTGTTCATCATGGAAAGAAGTCAGGACAGGAACTTAAGTGTGGTGGGAACCTGGAGGCAGGAGCTGTTGCAGAGGCCATGGAAGGGTGCTGCTTCTTGGCTTGCTTCTCATGGCTTGCTCAACCTGCATTGTTACAGGATACAGGACCTCCCTCCAGCCTAGGGTTCATATAACCTCTCTCTCCATCTTAATCTAATTAAGAAAATGCCTTCCAGCTGGATTTTATGGAGACATTGTCTCGGTGGAGGTTCCCTCCTTTCAGATGACTCTAGCTTTTGTCAAGTTGACATGAGACTAGATAGAACACCCAGGTTCCTTACTCTTCAGGGTGTGACTTGACACATTAACCTCTGCTGCTACTATTAGAGTATGGGGGTATGTATGTGCAGTGGGTGATTGTAAGGGCCAAGGCAGACCATGCACACACTGACCAGAAAATGAGCCATGTTATGGTTAATCTTCTAGGCTCACCAAGAAGGGGCCAATTAAGGTTACTTATAAAATTTGAAAGAACAGAAAATTCTAGATGTGAACATCACTCACTAACCTGTCCCACTTTTCTTTTTCTGGTGTTGAGTTTGGAGTTTAGTCGGAGGGTTTTATTTAGTTTTAGTTATATTTTATTTAGCTTTAGTTATATTTCATTGCAGCAATTAAGAATTTTTGAAGGAATAAAGTCTAAGCTACAGTTTCAATTTTTAATTCTGGTTGTAGTTAAAAGAGTCAAAGGAAGTTTCTCTTAATTCATTCCCAATGATATGTTACGTTAGACACCATTGTTATTACATTTGTTATTTATTTTATGTGTAGAGAGTGTGGGAGCACACACGGCACAAGTGTAGAAGTCAGAGGACAGCCTGTGGGAGTCTAGTCTCTTTCTACCATAGGGATTGAACTCAGGCCATCAGGCTTGGAGGCAAATGCCTTAACTCACTGAGCCATCTTAATGACCCAGATAATAATTTCATAATAAAAACCATTATTTTGTGTGTGACTGTACTAGTATATATGTATGGTTTCTAGAAACCAAACTCAAAGTTAGGATGCTTGTATAGAACATGTTTTTACCTCCTGAACCATTCTGTTGGCTCTGCTTTTATAAGATTTTAATTGACCTTTAGGACTTGGTGCTTGTATAAATGCATAATGATCAAATATGAATAGTTAGCATCTCTGTATTTGTTTCCCATCAATTATGTTGGGACAGGAACAAAAGAATATTATGATAGTTAATGTTTGTGAGCAGAGGTTCTCTATCATTGTAAGATGCCTACAAACACTCCTGCCTCTGCCCACTACATAACAGTGATGCATTTCCCCCCACCCAATGGGGGAAATCAAAATGATTTTTAGATATCACCAGTTGTCCTCACTGGGAGACAGAGCACCTCTGGTTGAGAAGCTCTTATTCAAGGAGAAGGTCTGGGAGTGGTACAGATACCAGATCATTAGCAACGTGTCATGTGACTTCAGTTTAGAATCAAACTCAGACTTCTATAACAAAGAAGACAAACACTGACTTGGATGATGCCTGTTTTGCAATTCTGAGCTTCAATTCTTGAACAAATGAGTCCAAAAACTTGTTGAGAGTAACATAACCTAAAATTATTTTTATTTTCATGGACATTGGAATGGAAAATATTAAAAAAGTTTATAAATTAAAAATGACCAGAAAGTTTATTTAAAAACCTAGGCAATGATGAAGAAGAGACAACTGAGCTCTTAAGAAGGAAAGCAGTGAACAGCTCCTTTTAATTAGGTATTATTTAAAAACTCACAGGGCTGGAAAGATGGCTCAGCAGTTAAGAGCACTGACTGCTCTTCCAAAGGACCTGAGTTCAATTCCCAGCAACCACATGGTGTCTCACAACCATCTGTAATGGGATCTGATGCCCTCTTCTAGTGTGTCTGAAGACAGCTACAATGTACTCATATAAATAAAAAAAATCTAAAAACTCACTTACTGTAAATGTCTCTAGAGCCTGTTTCCCAGAACTAAAACCACACACACACACACACACACACACACACACACACACACACACATAAAACCATATATATACATATATATCTATGTACATATATACATAGATATATATGTGTATACACACACACACACACACACACACACATATATATATATATATATATATATATATATATATATATATATATATATATGCTTTTTGCAATGGGCCATTCAGTTTAGAAGTTTAGGCTAGTGGATACCTGACTGATGTTAGAGTATTTAGAGCACTCTCATTTCTGGAAGCAAATAATGTTATATCTTACAAACTTATCAGGACAGGCAAGACTGAATATGTGACAGTCATTATTATTAAAGTTAGTTTAAATTACTAAGTATTTCTCATTTATCTCTGAGCACACAACCAGGTGAGGCAATGGGCCCTGTGTGTTTGAATAGGTTTGGCCCCCATAGACTCATGTGTTTGAATGCTTGGCCCATAGGGAGTGGCACTGTTAGGAGGTGTGACCTAATTGGAGGAAGTGTTGCCTTGTTGGAAGAACTGTGTCACTGTGGAGGTGAGCTTTGAGGTCTCATATGCTCAAGCTATGCCCAGGGACACAGTCCCCTTCTGCTGCCTTCAGATCAAGAGGTAGATCCCTCAGCTCCTTCTCTAGCACCATGTCTGCCTAGATGATGCCATGCTCCCCATCATGATGACAATGGACTAAACCTCTGAAACTATAAGCCAGTTCCAACCAAATGTTTTCCTTTATAAGAGTTGCCTTGATCGTGGTGTCACTTCACAGCAATAAAGCCTTAACTAAGACCCCCTCCCCATCCCCCCATATTTCCATGGCTTCATCTTTACAAGCTATGCATGTCGTGCTTCATGCAAAAGGAATTTTTTACAAGTGACTGAATTACAGATCTCAATGGGAGAGGTTATCTGGTTAGACCCTGTGTAACAAATCCTAAAAGAAGAAAGATGGAGGCTAAAGAGTCAGAGATGGGCAGTAGTGACAGAAGAGAAATGGTAGCAACATGAGAAGCACTCAGCATGGCAGGGCTGGCTTTGGAAACAAGACGGGTATGTGCTGGTTTTCCTTCCCTGCAACAAAATAACTAACAATAGTCACTTAAGAGAAGGACGGGTGTCCGAGGTATGGCCCATGGTTGCCTGGTAGCGGAACAGAGGAAAGCTGCTCAGAGTTGTGCCTGGGAAGCTGGGAGACATGAGTTTGTGAAAAGAATGGAGACAATGTACCCTTAAAAAGCACATCCACATTTGCCTACTTCCCCCAACCAAGTTCTACGACCTAGCAGTCCATTCAGCTACGAGTTCATCAATGATAAATCCATTGATGACGTTAGTGCCCTCATAGTCCAGTCATCCCCCAAAGCCTCCTACTGAGCTCTGTTGTACCCAGGAAGAAAATGAAAGAAAGAAAAAGGCTTTCAAGATTTGAGTCTCTGGAGGACATTTTATATCCAAGTCATAATGAGAGTTATGAAACAAGCAAAGTGGGAAAAGACAAGTTAACACTATTTTGTGGAATTCTCAGAACGAACGAAGCCCGACCCCAAACCTCAGTCTTAGCTCAGTGATCTTTAGAAACATAAGATAATAAACTTGTATTGTTTGGAGCTACTAATCTGGGGGAAGTTTTTAATAAGGCATCAATACCAAGTGCATTAGTCAGGCTTCTCTAGAGCAATAACTATCAA
Source organism: Mastomys coucha (assembly GCF_008632895.1). NCBI lineage: Eukaryota > Metazoa > Chordata > Mammalia > Rodentia > Muridae > Mastomys > Mastomys coucha. The sequence continues at coordinate 49,937,585 of NW_022196895.1, forward strand.
CCTGTGGGTCATGACCCCTTCTGGGGTGGGGTGGGGTGGCAAATGGCCCTTTCACAAGGGTCACATACCAGCTATCATGTACACCAGATATTTTCATTACGATTCATAACAGTAGCAAGATTATAGTTATGAAGTAGCAAAGAAACAATTTTATGATTAGGGGCCACCACAACATGAGGGGTGTATTAAAGGGTCACAGCATTAGGAAAGTTGAGAGCCACAAGCAGTCTCTAGAGAATAGAGATACAGAACCGATACCAATTTATTATACTGACTTACGAGATACAAGCTAGACCCTAATAATGGCTTCTTCTTCTTTTTTTTTTCCTCACACTGGAGATATAGACAACTCAGTTGCTACTCACCCCTCTGGGTTAGATGCTTTAGCAGTCCTAATCTGGGACTGAAGACCTGGGGTATTCCTCAAGAGCTGCTAGTCTTTGGTCCATGTTGGAAGAGGTCAAAGAAACCTGGTATCCGATATCAGTGAAGACAGGGAATGGTGGCAGCATGACAGTGACAGCAGCTGAGTGGATGCTCTCACCAGCAAGGGTTCAAGTCCAGCAAGCAAAATGCAGTACCTTTTCTCTTGGGGCCTTATATTTGGGATAGAACTAGAAGTTTAGTCCCTCCAGGGACTACCCTTACAGACCCACCCAGCGGAGAGTCTCTTAGTTGAGTCCAGATCTAATGAAGCTATTAACCAAACTAGATCATACTAGATGAATATCTTGCTTCTGTTGCCTTCATTAATCTTTAAGAGAATATCCAGAATCTGGTAAGGGGACACATTTTAAGAGAAGAATTTTAAAGACAAATGTATATCACCCTATTTTTCATAAGACAGAGCAACTACAAATAATATAAATATCCTGTGATAGAAACTAAGTCACAGTTCATCTAGTCTTAGCAATCTCGTATATCCGTTGAAAATCATGTTTTGAGCACAATGAGTGAGTGAGGGGAATACTTGTGGATGATCTAACAAAGGGCTGCAATGTGGGGCTGAAGAGATGAACCAGTGGTTAAGAACATTGGCTGTTCTTCCAGAGGACCGGAGTTCAGTTCTCAGCAATCATGTAGGGTGGTTTACATCTGCCTGTTGTTCCAGCTCCAGGGGATCTGAGACCCTCTTCTGGCTTCTGTGATTATCACATGCATGTACCCCTCTGTTATGTTTGTATATGCTCAGCCCAGGGAGTGGCACTATTAGAAGGTGTGGCCCTGTTGGAGTAGGTATGTCACTGTGGGTGTGTGCCTTAAGACCCTCATCTTAGCTGCCTGGAAGCCAGTATACTTCTAGCAGCCTTCAGATGAAGATGGAAAACTTTCAGCTCCTCCTGTGCCATGTCTGCCTGGATGCTGCCATGCTCCCACCTTGATGATAATGGACTGAACCTCTGAACCTGTAAACCAGCCCCAATTAAATATTGTCCTTATAAGAGTTGCCTTGGTCATGGTGTCTGTTCACAGAAATAAAACCCTAAATAAGACATCCTCCCACATACAAGTAAATCAATAAATAAAGGTGAGATATCTATAGCCACATTTACAGTAAGAAATTAATTAGAAGTATGCATGTTTTCCCAGAAAGATTATCTTTGAAAGCATTTTTAAAAACCAGAGCCTGACCAATACATATGCAGATGCTTGCAGCTAAACATTGCACTGAGCACAGGGACCCCAATGGAGGAGTTAGAGGAAGGACTGAAGGAGCTGAAGGGGTTTTCAGCCCCATAGGAAGAACAGTAGGTCACATCAGAACATACCACACTAGGCCCAAACAGTTTCATGTGTAAGAGGTTTAATTAAGAGGGAGAGAGGAGGCAGTAGTGGAAAGAGAGGAGGGAGAGAGAGAGAGATGGAGGAATGTTCTTCATATATATATATATACATATGTATATATATGTATATATGGGTTCTGACATAGTGGCCTCAGGTAAAGGTGGGAGGTGAGCTCAATGGATTCTGGGAATATGGCTGCTGTTGCCCTGGCAACAGGTCTGTGAGACCCACCCATGCGACATCACAGGCTTTGGAGGCCCTGATGCTAACAACAACAATATCAATCAAGCAGATCCCCTCCCCACCCCCCGCCCCAGAGCTCCCAGGGACTAAACCTCCAACCAAAGAGTACACATGTAGGGACCCATGGCTCCAGCTGCATATGTAGCAGAGGATTGCTTTATCTGGCATCAATGGGTGGAGAGGCCCTTGGTCTGGTAGAGGCTCCCTGCCCCAGTGTAGAGGAATGCCAGGCCTGGGAGGAGGAAGTGGGTGGGTGAGTAGGGGGGCACCCTCATAGAAGTAGGAGGAGGAGGATGGAATAGGGGGTTTCCAGAGGGAAAGCCAGGAAAGAAGATAACATTTGAAATGTAAATAAATAAAACATCCAATTAAAAAAAAAGAAAAAGATCAATTTCTAAGTTACCCAACCATATTGCAACCAAAGATAAAAAACAAGCTCATTTAAAAGATGATTTAAACTATTCTTAAGAAAACAGACCTAGATATGTGTAAAATATATGAGTGTGTGATTATATAAAAAATCATAAGAATGCTACAGTTGTAACTGCTATTTGCTGGCCATGGTCTTATTTACATTTATATTATCTTTCACTAATCAACTTGCTCTTTTTATTTTGACAAAAATGTCATTCCTTCCTTGAATAAACCAGTGTGCATGACCAGAGACAAGTTCTATTTTAACTTCCTATATACTGTGTTAAAGGGGTAGAGAGATTTCTTCCATCAAGTCACACATTCTTATCTGTGAGTAGACTTTGCTATTATGTATTTGCTATTATTTATTAAAAGCACCTGTTGTTTGTAAACAAAATCTTAATTGTTTGATTTTCACCAGTGAAGACTCAGGAGCCAAATGCTGGGGTGAAAGCCTGCTAGCCCAAAGAGGCAGAGAAAGCACCTAGGTGACCTTCCTCCTCAAGTGACATCCCAGAAGCAATGTCCTTTTCTCATGCCATCTCAAAAAAATCTCCTTCCAGCTGAATGTCCCTCCCTTCTTCTTCCTGAGTGTCTCTCTATCCATCCTCCTTACATCCTCTTACTCTCTATGGTCTTTTCCTAATAATCCTGTGTTCACGTCCTGTCAACTGGTTGCTTGTTCCACGCTTAACCTATGGCTGATTGTATTTAATCCTGTTTACAATATTCAAGCAAAAAGCTCTTGGATTAAAGCCCAGGCTGAGCCACACCATGACTAAAAACAGGTTTTTTTTTCCAGTAAATAACACAATCTCGGGTTTCACAGTATGATCAAATATTCTGCAACAAGCACCATAGCAGCTCTTCTCAATGGTCTTAAGGTTTAGTGTTTGGCGGTTCCCTCAGGTAGAATCTTGTGTTTTTCAACCTGCAGAGTGTTTAGGCCAACTACAAAGTCAGAAGGACCACAAATTAGTGCCAGTGTACCGAGAACAACTCTTTTGGGGATAAGTGATAAAAAACTACTAGAGGCTCTGCTTGCTACCTCAGAACGCTCTCTCTTGGTGTCAACACATCATGACCCGTGGGAGCCGAGCAGCTGTACAGGCAAGTCACACGAATGAGTTCTAGCCATAGTCCCAGCTAAGGTGGAACCAATGACTGGCTTCAATAAGTAGACCGGAGTGAGTGAACCTTCCAGCGGTCTCAGTCCCTAGGCTTTGATGTATGCCTGCTCACACTAACTGGAGCTGAACCAAGTTGTCTCTATGAAGCCTGAACCAAGATGCGAATTGGGGGAATACAACAAATGTCAATGTTTTTTAGCGACTCTTCACACCTAGATGAGCTTGCGCATACAACAGTCGAACATCTGAATAGTTTCCACATTTCTCAACCACACATGAATTGCTTTCTCCTTTGGTCCTTCCTGACTCCTGGAGCTGGCCCGCTTTCCTAGTCTGATCTCTGCTGCCCTGTCCCTCACACACAGCTGCATCCAAATGAAGCAGCTGTTAATCTCCCTCTCGCCCTCTCTGTGGAGGCTAGCAAGGTTCTGGTCCATCTCTGCTCATCTCAGTCCTTCAAAGACCATGAAAGCCTATGTAATGTGCATCTGCTGTCGTGTTGGAGACCTCTGTTCCGGTTCTAGCAGGCTGATTTTCTTTCTGGCAAACCTCTTTTCATCCTTTATCCAGAAATGTCAGAAACAGGAAACTTTAGCCCTCCTTTAGCCTGAGGTAGGCAGATGCTTAACCACTGGGCACATTTCATCTTCCTAGCCAGTATGTTCTATTCAAGGGTGAGAGCCTGCCTTGAGTTGGCCCAATGAGCCTCAATCCTGGCCTTCTCCCAGGAAAGTCTTCCAACAACAGCCCCTGAGCCGGGAAGCTGTCAGCCCAGGTCTGTGAGTATCTAATCCTGTGAGGACGCCTGCCTGCAAGCATAACTAACCCAGAGGAAGGCAGAGCCAAGCATCCACCTATTCATAACATCATTACATCACCTGAAGTCAGCCATGCCAAGTGATGGCTCCTCTCTCCACCCACAACCTCATAATTTTTGTCAACAAAATAATTCCCTTTTTGGATGAAAGTTGGGTTGTGTTAGTGTGACTTTGGTGGCTAAACACTCATGGGTAATCTAGATGATATCCTTTCTCCACATTATAGGACAAAACATGGGTGCCTGCTTCAAGTGATTCTGTACTGTGACTTGGGCTGGGGGTCGGGGGAGCTGAGTTAAGTAAGGGCAATGAAGTTCAACCTTACCTATTTCTTACACCGCCACCACTGCAGTGCGGTCCTCATGATGCCATTTAAGCATGGAGCTCCTAGAGCCATTTTGTAGTGTGCTAGTGGTGAACACATTATTATGAGCTTTCCACGGACAGGAACTATTTGCTCTATTGGCTATATAGTGAAGGTACTGGGCTTATACTGTGATACTATGGACCCCACAGCTATTAGTTCCTCTCTCTTTCATGTTGTATTTAGCAGGAGTCTCCTTCCAAGTTGCTGAATGAAATGTGTATTCATCAGTATCTCCGGCTAGACAATACTTCTAGGACATTTATTAGGCACTAGGCATAAATACTGTGGCAATTAATTCCTCATGATAACACAGGGTATGATTTCTTTTTTGCTTTTTTTCTCGTACAGGTGTAAGACATTCTGACAAAATAAAACTGGAGAGTCAGGGAACCACACCCATAGCAACTCTTCTAGCTGGCTGCAGAACTCTTTGATCCTGACACTTGGTGCAGGTTCACGGCATGTCTAACATACATGGGATTTTCACTTTGAAAAATACTCTACACACCTGTTCTGAATCAAGGTAGATGGTCCAGGTTAAAAGCTGTAAAGGATAGGAAATCAGTTCTTGAATGAGAGACCATGGATGTGGAAGCAACTTATCAGCATTTGGAAATGGGGTGAAGGGAAATCGGAAGACATTGATGTGTGTCTCATAGCAGAAGCACATGTCCTGAGCTTTGTTCTTCCCCCATCAACCACCGATGTGAAGAAATGGCAAGGGCGGAAACTGCAAGGGCTTTGCTAAGAAAGTGTTTCAACTTTGGTGGCTGTTGGCCAAGAAAACATACCCGGCCCTCGGTTGTCACAAGTGTGGAACAAAGTATCCAGGAGGCAAGGTTGAGGGGAGGGGCTGAAAGGAAAAGCCTTATGAGGAGGGAAACTAAAAATCTAAGCAAGGCTGAGCAAGAAGCTGCAAGGAGACTCGTTTAGAGTTTGAATCCACAAATGTAGGGTGATGGGGTATTTGTGGAGCTGTAAGTGAGGGCCTGTGCTCACCCCTGAAGGAGCAGGACAAGCTCCCTATTAAAATTCTGATGGCTCTTTGGGAGAGAAGAGTGCATCCACAGGCAAATTGAAATGAATGACCACATAACCTAGTTTACTTTTCTAATTCAATGAAAAATTAAATATTTATTGTAGATCAAGAATACTTATGAAAAGGGCAGTTTTTGAATTTTTTTCTTCATTTCTTGCTGAGTTTTAGGGAGAGTCCTTCGGGTGCAGTTTCTCAGCTTGAACTGGGATTGAGAATTAGAGATCCAAAAGGAAGACTGGGCTGGCTGGAGTGCCATCAATTGGGGAGATGGGGCCTATCATTTGTGCTTCAGAACCTTAGTTTTGATCTAAAAAAAAAAAAAAGCCATGAAAACCACACTCTGTATGGCTCTTTGGCAGGATTGTGTGGATGGGTGACCACATGCGAAGTCTGCTGCTCTTTTCCGTAGAGACCCCAGTACCTCCTGTTCATTCATTTCTAGGCCACGATTGCTTGAGAAAGAGTTGACAAACAGACACAAGTCTGGATGGGTTGATGCCTGTTGGTGCATTTAGGAAAAGGCTAAAACAAGCTTTTCTCTCTAGGACATTTGCTCAGGAGTAGCTCACGCTAACCAGATACTTTCCCAAGACTGGTACCCTGCCTCCTAAGCTGCCAAGGAGTGCTGGTCAAGGGTTCAAATGCCTTTCGGGACAGAAGCAGAGTGGATAACTGAAGTGGAAATGTCTGGTAGTCTCCTGTGATGCTTCCCTGAAGCAGACTCATGGGATGTTTCACTGAAACGGATTCATGTGATGTTCTGCTGAAATGGGCACTTAGATGTTTGAAGAGAGTATAAGTGGGATCCGACAGTGACACTTGCATTCCTAGCCATGTAATGCTTCCACTGGTCTCTCGGCATTACTGATCTTCACTTCCCTGAGAAAGGCCCGGCAGAGAACTTTTCCTGGCATTCCAGCTAGTTCTGGTCACTCCCAATGACTTGGGCCTACTTGGTGGAGGCACGGCCATTTCTGCTGGATCTGCTGCTTCTGATTCATGTTAGGTGACACTTTTGAACCTTTGGTATCCTGATGCTACTGAACTGGACTGCTGGTATTCTGACAATAGAGACTGGAATCACGCCAAAGAACTACTTCTAAACAGGTCCACATCCCATTGTCCTATTTATCATCTTTTCTCCCCTACCTTTAGACAGTGGACTAGAAAGGAGGCAGAAGCATTTAAGAACCCTTATTAAAATAGATTTTGAAAAAAAAAATCTAAGCATCCAGACAACAGTTCAATTTCCTACTTTCTAATTAGTACATGGTCTCTAGAGACCATACATGAGATTGATAGGTATTTTATACATGAGTTTCTTAAGGATGGCAAGTAGCAAGAAAAATACCTTGTATAATGTGCGCATTTTAAACGTAGTTTTCTAATGTTTGCTTAGATGTATAATGTATGATGACTAACCTTTAGACATTCAACAAAATGCACACTGTTTACCTTACACCAAAAATACAAGAAAAAATGTAATTTGTTTATTTGTAAATTTATAATACTGCATTATATTTGTTTTTTTTAATGAAATCATAATTATATGTAGTTTAAATGTGAGGCATAGTATCCATGATGGACAAAAAGTTGCCTTTATATAAAATTTGGAAGTTTTGGATTTCTTATTTATAACTCAGTTGGTTGTTTTGATTAATTTTCCTGTTTTATTTCTAAATTACAGGCTAAGCTGGGAGATATTAGGTTTCTATTTGCAATCGTTTATGCATAAGGACGACACCACAGATGTTGGCATTTCAAGGAAACCGTGCAGGCCATTTGTGCTCTTGATTGGTGGAGGGAGAGGAAGGGCCTGCCTCTTAGGGTATTAATCTCATTGGTGGAGAGAGAGGATGTTTCCTCTGAAAGTATTTGTCCTAATCTCAGAGCCCACCCTCCTGACTTCATCTCAGCCTAAATACTTCCTCCAAAGGCAGGACTTGAGCATCTGAAAGGAATGGGTATGGTACAAACACTTCCTTCTGAGAGAACTCTGCAGACAAAGGGCCCCACCCTACTCCCAGGGGCCTACTCTGGATTTATAGTAGATATGTACCCTCAGAGGCCAATCCTGGGTAACTGACTGCCTTGGCCCAAAGCACTTCCTCCCAACCACTGGCTAAATGCTAGACCGGCACTCTCCCACTCGAGTGTGAGTCAGTTCACCCCTGCGCACAGAGGTCTGACAGTTTGCAGTTAGAGGAAGCATGGCTAGACCTTACAGTGGGGTCCACAGATGGAGTGGCAGATGGGATGGAAGAGCAGAGAACAAAGAGGAGAGCTGGCGTTGTGTGTGCCGCCGTGATCCAGTGGCAAGCTGGACAAGATGGAGGGATTCCATGTGCAAGCGAGGCTTTCCTGGCAGTATGGAGATGTGTGCTTGTGGGAGAGGAGGTGGTCACATGACGATGTGCCTAGGTAGATTGTAAACTTGAATATTTAGATGATTGATGTGTGAGCCCCCTTGTGTACGTTTGTTCTATTCTTTCCATTCATTAAGGCTAGGCCGGACAATAATGAATCCTCCTCAGTGTGAGTTTAAATTCCCGTCATCTTTTCGTATCCTCTGCTGAATATTGGTACAAAGAAAGCATTTATTGATGGTGAATGTAAACAACTATATACCAAATACTGGTCAGACCATCTCTGTGGCCAGAGCTCTGAGCTGAGTGGTGAGCCAGCTGACATCTTCTCCAACTTGCTATTATTCTGAGTCAGCTTGCCAAGAAGCCAGAAAAACAGCCTCCCCCTGACCATCACTCATTTTTGTATCTGTCCTCAGGAGGAAGGAGAACAACACAGCCATTGAAATTCTCAAAGCTTTGCTAATGGCCAGGAGGATTCACTTGATGTATAGTATGGACCTCCCAAATCGCTCCATTTCAAAAGGTAACTAACTGCGTTATAGTCATTTGATTCATCAATTATGAAAAGGTTTCTTTCTAATTCCCACTTCTATTATCATTTTCCCACACACCTCATAGGCTGTCCTTCTGAGGAATTCCTCAAATGTCCTGTGTGCTGGGTATGCTCAGCAAAAACAGGCACATTAGGTTGTCTTTCTAGGTTTGTGCATACATGTACATACATGTGTATGTATGTAACAATAATAAGCAAAAAGGGGCTATCAGTTTGAGAGACAGAATCTACTATCTAACTCAATTGGCTTCACACTCACACTCCTCCTACCTCAACCTTCTGGGTGTTGGAATTACAAGCATGTACAACTTTCCCTGGACTTAGGGTATTTAAGATTTGTCAAATTTGAATAAAATCTACACATAGAAAAGTAATGCCCAGTGGACAAGAATCTTAAACAATTACAGATTATATTTCCTTGGCTTGGCAAGTTGTTTTCATGGTTGTGGAAAACAAATAATTTGAATTAATTTTTTTTCAAGTTTATAACTTATTTGGGGAAGGTAGAACTTATGTGAAACTTGCATGGCCTGCTAGTTTCACAATAAATACCCACTTGCTGGCTCCATTTCCTTCATGTTTTCAGCTAGTTATCAAGTTGCCGCCTTGCCTATCACCAGCAGGGAGCAAATTGGAATCTTCAGCACACTTGTCTAGAAGGTGCTTTTCTTATCAATAAACACTTTGTCTCCCCAACCCCAAGCAAACAAACAAACAAACAACAAAAAGCCACACAAGATAATAGCAAAACCAAAACAACAACAAATAAACACAGGCCACAAAAAATAAAAAAGATGATCAGTGTAGGCTCATCTCCATTTTTAGTTCATCTGCTATGAGTCTATTGTCGTGAATATTGTAAAATAATTTATCTACCTGTTATGTTTTCTTGGGGAAGATGGAGACAAATGACTTTCCACTCAGGTAGGGCACAACTGAGGGACCAAAGCAATGGTTCCATGAAAGTCCAAGTTGGTGAATCAATGAATTTATTAGGGCTACTTTCAGGAGTGTAGGTGAGGGGTATTTTCTAAGAGCATGGATGACTCAAAGACAGATCTATTCCTGAAAATCACAACCCAGCATGGGTGCTGAGCCAAGAAAGCTGTTCTTCAATTTGTAATCAGTGCTACAAATCAGTCTCCTTCCCCTAGAAGCCCTTACTGCTTATATAACCATGGGTAGGGTGAGTTGGGAATCATGTACATTTTAGGAACTTTTTTTTTTAAGTTTTATTGCATTATGATGAGAAAAGTTACATGATTTCAATTTATCTGAATTTGTTAACATTTAAAAACATATTTTAAATAAATAGAATTAAATCACATTCTTGTTTTTCTTTTGTACCTCAACTTCTCCCAGAGACCCCCCTTCAATACCTACAATATCATCTTTGCCATAGTCTTTAAAATTTATAAAATATTATAACAATAAAAATGGGTATTATAAAAGTTGTTTGATATAAAACAACAATCAATTTAACAGTCTTATGTAGATGCTTGTCTATGGCAATACTGAAAATACATACATTTTTCTCAATATAAATTTTAAATAACTCCAAAAGTATTAACTGTATATTTCAAAATAATACATCACTACTAATATTTTCATAAATGAGCATAAATATATAAAGTGTTTTTGTTTGTTTTGTATTTAGTAGAGCTTAAAATCTTGGCTCTTACTGTGGTAACTTGATACAAGAGTTGCAGACTTCAAGCAAAGCATTCAGTCTCACTCTTTGTTGTTCTCTTACAAGCCACTTCCCAGTTTAATTGTCTACATTTCTTTTGGGTATATAAATGCTTTTAAAATATGTAGGCTGTTCTGAAAACCATACTATAGTGTAAAAACCATGAAATAAACAATACTACTAATAGAGAGGCTGAGATAGGAGAAGCAAGATCTCAAGACCATTATGTTGTACACAGCAAGATGCTGTCACGTACAAACAAGCTGAAAGTGTATATGGATTGTATAATATTGGACCTATTTCTCCAATTACCAAATTAG
>NW_022196895.1:49949418-49966758 GCF_008632895.1 Mastomys coucha
TTTTCCTGTAGTTCTTTAAGGAATTTTTGTGTTTCCTCTTTAAGAGCTTCTAGCTCTTTACCTGTGTTTCCTGTATTTCTTTGAGGGTGCTATTTATGTCTTTCTTAAGGTGCTGTATCATCCTCATGATAAGTGATTTTAGATCTGAATCTTGCTTTTCCGGTGTGATGGTGTATCCAGGACTTGCTATGGTGGGAGAATTGGGTTCTGATGATGGCAAGTGACCTTGGTTTGTGTTGTTTATTTTCTTACGCTTGCCCCCCCCCCCCACCATCTGGTTAACTCTAGTGCTACCTGCCCTTGCTAAATCTGACTGGAGCCTGTCCTTCCTGTGATCCTGGTTGTGTCAGAACTCCTCAGAGTCAAGCTGTCTCTGTGATCCTGTGATTCTGGGATCCTGTGACCCTGTGCTTGTTGGAGCACCTGGGAGTGGAGCTTCCTTTGGGTGTTGTGCGACTGGCTGTGGAGCTTGCGCCCAAAGTCTGCTCAGGGTTTCCAGCCCAGACAGACTGGAAGGAATCTGAGCCACTAGGCTGATGGAGTTCCTGTGTGCCTGGTCCCACTGGTCCCAGTTACTCCTGCTGTTGGGACAGATGTTGTGTCCTCCTCACCTCTGATCCTGGGCGTGTTAGAGCTTCCTCTGGATGTTGTGGGACCGGAAGGAACCTGACCTGAGCCACTGGGCTGTTGGGATTCCTGTGTGCCTGGTCCTGCTGGTCCCATCTACTCTCGGTATTTGGACAGATGTTGTGTCCAAGGGACTTCTTAAGACTTGTGAGTTGTTTGCTTTCTGAGTCTTAAGAAATGCTCCCATCTCCACCTCCACAAGAAGACATGTATCAGTTAGGAAGAATTGCTATACAATGAACTCTACTAATTGATCATGGTTGAATTTTGGATGTCTGGATGAATTAGGCAGGACTTGCCTCATATTGCCTAAGGAAGTGTGATAGAGGATTAAGATTGGTCATCTCTCCCTGGTGATTTCCTCATTAGTGGCCATATGAATCCAGCAGTATATTTTACTGAATTTACTCGTCATTTCTACTCAGTTGTGAATGTGTTTATCAATATTCACTTACGGAATAGGCAAAAGTAAATGTAAGCTACACAAAGGTGTTTATTGTAATTTGGATAAAGAATGATTCCTAGATTCACTTCATCCTAGAACTGGCACTAGACACGGGCTAATGGGGCCTTCCACACTAACTTGTTTTATTTTCTGCTCATAGAAGGTTCATGTGGTGGATACCTTAGCATTTTAAAGTCTGGGATTCAAGTTTTGACTCTGAACTGATATGTTCTTTCTTATTTTACAGAGTTAAATAATCTTTGCTTCATAGAAACAGTCAATGTGTTAAAAACATAAGTAGTAGTATTAATGATACGTGTACAAAGAATTTTCCTGTTAACAAAGCTCTGTCTTGGAAATGTATTTTCCAGCACAGCGTATGGAGAACCCCTTGTCCCCAGGGTTCATCTCAAGTTCCAGCTGTACCTTCTTCTTTGTGTTTTGGCATATCTAGTTTTGTGTTTGACAGCACAGAACACTTAGTTGTTATTGTTTTTCCGCAGTTGCTACTTGTCATGTTTTATGACATTGCTCCTGGCCTATATTAATGTATTATTACCTAGAAATGGATAAGATGATGAGGCATTCTTTTTATTTAAAAAAAATATGTTGTACTAGATACATTTTATATCTAGTACCACCATGTGAACCTTCTATAAGCAGAAGAGGAAATTCTAGGCATGTAGGCGGGTGGTCTTTTCTTCTACTCGGTTATAATGTCCAAAACATGTCTATGTTATCAGAATGCAATGACTATTTTAGATCAAGTTGATTTCCTATGAAACCCTGAAGATGCAGTTGGGTGTTTAAATACTCTGGTTTTAGGAGAGCATTGGTTTGAATGAGTACCTTTTCAGATGAAAGATTAAAGGTTTGTCTGGTTTAGAAAGAATCATTACTAAAAGTGTAACTCTTGATACCAGGAAACCCATGGTCTTCTGACAACACAATATAGGCAGAAGCTGTTAATGGAAATTAGGTTTCCTAAAGCACTGACTTGCCTTTGATTGGTGAAATACTAGCATGCCAACACTGGCATCAAACTAAAGCCTAGAATGCCTCAGGCCCTGGCTACTCACAGTGTGGTCCAGACATCAGCATCATCACCTGGGAGTAGGTTAGAACTAGAGCATTGCAGGCCCTGCCTGGACCTGCTACAAGGTCAGCATTCACCTAGCAAGATGTCTGTGGGTGATTTTTTTGTGTACCAGAGCTCAAGAACACTGGCTTAGTGTAACCAACCTTTAGGAAGGAAGAAGCCAGGAATTAATGTTGTACTTTTCATTCAGAAATAACAAGAAAAGTGACTTATCTAGCAGCTTTTTCATTTATGTGGCCTAACAAGAGACAAAAATATAACTCTGAGCTATGAGGTTGCATGAACTCAAACCCCAAGGATCTCAGAGATTCAGTTTGGCATGTAGCACTGTCTGATGCCCTGATAGGAAACATGGGCTGTGGTCTCTCCATTCAGGCCTTTGGCTTTTGTTCTACCTTCTCTGGGCTTGTGTGTTATAGGCATCCAGACACTCCCAGCAGAGAGACAGAACATAATACCATGGTTTAGAAAATATTTATAGGGTCAAATGATAGATCCATAAAACGTCTATGTAAAGTGTTACAGGAGTGTCTTAGTTAGGGCCTTTATTGCTGTGATAAAACACTGTGACTAAAATTGACTTGTGAGAGAAAGTATTTATTTTAATTATACTTCTATATCACAGTCCATCATCAAGGCAGGAACCTGGAGGCAGAAACCAAAATTGAGGTCATGGAGGAATGCTGCTTATTGGCTTGTTCCTCATGGCTTGTTCAGCCTGCTTTCTTATAGCACCCAGGACCAGCAGAGCAGAGGAGGTACTGATCACAGTGGGTAATCACTCATCAAGAAAACATTCACCACAGGCTTTCCCACAGGCCTATCTGGTGGAGGCGTTTTCTCAATTAAGGGTCCTCTTTCCCAAATGGCTCTAGCTTGTGTCAAATTGACATCATCCTAGCCAACAAAAGAAGCATGGAAGAGAACACCTCAACACTGCACAGATAGAAATGAAACGCCATGGTGCCTTAGTTAGGGTTTCATTGCTGTGAACAGACACCATGACCAGGGGCAACTCTTATAAAGGGCAACATTTTATTAGGGCTGTCTGATAGTTTCTCAGGCTCAGGCCATTATCATCCTGAAGGGAAGCATGGCAGTATGCAGTCAGACATGGTGTTGTTGGAAGAGCTGAGAGTTCTACATCTCGATCTGAGGGCAGCCAGGAGACAACTGGCATCCTCAGGCAGCTAGGAGGAAGCTCTCTTCTGCAGCGGGTAGAGCCTGAACAGAGCAGAAGACCTCCAAAGGCCACCCGCACAGTGACACACTTCCTCCAACAAGGCCAGACTTCCTAACGGTACCCCCCCACCCCATGGGCCAAGCATATTAGAACCACCACATGTGGTTGAAAGGGTGCATTCTGGAGCTCAATAGAGCCATGCTCTAGGGCTCTCTCTATCCCCTAAGGCAGTAAGGACAAGTCCTCGAAGGGTTACTACAATTGGGATGTACCTACAATATAACCCAAAATAAAGTTGATGGATGACTGGAAGATTTCTGAAAAAAAAAAAATTACTCTCTTGATTGATAACTATTGTTAGTAATTGAAAGTTCATAGTACTTTGAATATTTGTTAGTGAATAAAGTTTTGTAGTTGTTATCAGTAAGTGGAATTCAAATGGTGAACATGTTATGACTTTTTTTTTAAAATCTCACTATAATTTTATTCCTATAGTTTTATTCCTTAAATCATTTAAGAGTAATTTATAGATATGAAATCCCTTTTTCCTCAATTTGTTACATGGTCTTTGCTAAGAACAAGGATATTTTCTTAAGCAATCAGGATGCCATTACTAATCTCAAGAACTTAAAGTGTTATTTTCTAATGTGCAGTCAATCTTAAAATTTTGTGAATTGTATAATATAGCCTATAGATTTTTTCTTTTTTTATTCACCTAGAATTCACTCAAGATTTCATACCACTTTCCGTTGTCATGTCTCTGCAGTCTCCTGGAATCTCAAGAAAATTCCTTGGACTATGAATGTGTATCTGTGTTAGGTGAAGGTAGATGAGCGACTGGGGATTTGGAGGGAAAGACCTTCATCTTTTTTTGTGAGTACAGGCTGCTATTTTGTAGACTATCTCCAGAAACTAAGGTGTGTTTGATACTTTCTTATGATTAGATTGAAGTTACACATTTTGGCAGGTCAGCTAGAGCTTTTGATGATACACTTTAATGAAGGCATTGAGAGAGTCAGAGAGCAACATCCTTCTAAGGCTTGCAGAGCTGCCCTGGGGCTCCTGTTGGGAGTTGAACTGGCAGAATATTTCCCAGGGCTACTCAGGAAATCTGCCACTCACTGTGGGAGAGCTGGCAGAGTAGGGGGTTAGGGTGGGTTTGGGAGAAGAGCTTCCTTTTCTTCTTTCATTTATTTTTTTGAAATTTTTATTAGATATTTTCTTTATTTACATTTCAAATGTTATCTCCTTTCCTGGTTTTCCCTCAAAAAAGACCCTATCCCATCTCCTCTCCTCCTGCTTCTATGAGGGTGTTCCCCCACCTACCCACCAACTCCTGCTTTTCTGTCCTGGCATTCTTCTACACTGGGGCATCGAGACTTTACAAGGTCCAGAGCCTCTCTTCCCATTGATGTCCCACAAGGTCATTCTCTGCTACATATGAAGCTGGAGCTATCGGTCACTCCATGTGTACTTTTTGGTTGGTGGTTTAGTCCCTGGGAGCTCTTAGGGGTGGGTCTGCTTGGTTCATTTTGTAGTTCCTCCTATGGGGCTGCAAACCCCTTTAGCTCCTTCAGTCCTTTCTCTAGCTCCTCCATTGGGGACCCCATGTTCAGTCCAGTGGTTTGCTGTGAGCCTCTACTTCTGTATTTGTCAGGCTCTGGCAGAGCCTCTCAGGAGATAGCTACATCGGGCTCCTGTCAGCAAGCACTTCTTGGCATCCACAATAGTGTCTGGGTTTGGTAGCTGTATATGGGATGGATCCCCAGGTGAGACAGTCTCTGCTTTCTGATACCCTCTTCCTATCCCTGAATCTCCTGCTTGCTGGCTGATTTCCACTCAGAAAGCAAAGAACAAACAATCCAGGTGACTTAGGCATCATGGGCCAACTTCCCAGGAGGGTAAGAAAGATTCAACAATACAAAGTAGATCCTGGAGGGGTCTGGGGGAGCAGAAGATAGCTGATACATCAAATGAAGTGATTAAGAGGGAAAAGCAACAGTTCATGCAAGGAAATAAAAAGTCAAAAAGTGTTGAAGGACATTCTACAATGTTGTCAAAGAGATTAAACAGCTAGATGGGGTTCAGTGTAAGAGCTTATCAACATGAATCAGGATTAGGACTTGAATCAGCCGGGCGTGGTGGCGCACGCCTTTAATCCCAGCACTTGGGAGGCAGAGGCAGGTGGATTTCTGAGTTCGAGGCCAGCCTGGTCTACAGAGTGAGCTCCAGGACAGCCAGGGCTATACAGAGAAACCCTGTCTCAAAAAAAAAAAAAAAAAAAAAAAAAAAAAAAAAAAAAAAAAAAAAAAAAAAAAAAAAAAAAAAAAAAAAAAAAAAAAAAAGGACTTGAGACCTACAGATTATGAAGCAGGGAAATTCCATGATCAGATCTGTGCTTTAGAAAACAAAATAGTATGGTGGCCATGGGGCAGAACTTCATCAAGGAAAATGGAAGTCAGGATTGACTGCTGCAGTTTAGGGCAGAGATAAGGAAAGAGCTATTAAATCAGATGCACCCAGGGCAGAGAGCAGGGGACAAGGAGACATTTGGGACCTTGAAAATTAGAAAGAGAAAGGGGTCAAACATGTTTTGGGCTTAATTAATAATAATTAGTATTATTGATAATGGCAGCTAACAGATAGCAAATACTTACTATTTAACACTAAATTAGAGATCTCATTAATCTTCAGGGCAACTCAGTGAGGCAGGTTGTTATTATCATAGATTTAATTACATGGAAATAAAAATGGTTGGGTGGCTATAATACCAAGAACTGAGGCAGAATGCTTGAAGTCACTAGTGACACACCCAGATCTGTAGCCAGTACACTACAGGGAAGCCAAAGATGGAACTAAGGAGACAGATCTCCCCTGCTGCTGAGAATATGGGGAAGTCCACAGGACTGAGGTAAAAGCTGCAATCATAAAAACGTTGATCTACTCTGAAGCTACCAAAAAAGAAACACTACCTTGTTTTGGAAAATGTTCCGGGAAGACTTAGAACAATTAGGACATTTTTTTTGTGGATATAATTAATCTTGGCACGAATAGCACTGCTGGATCGATCTTGTGATGGACACACAACTGACTCCTTAGCTGTTGTGTGAGGTTCTCTAGCATGGTGACAGTCACCCCAGCTCATGATGGATGGAGCTGCCAGCTCCACATGTGGGGTATCTGGTTTGTGCTAGGCTGGGCCAGTATTTTGTCATGTGACTTTTCACCCATCATTTACCTCCTCGTTAGGGTTCAAGTAGTTTTGGGGTTCCTAAAGAACAAGGCATCTCACTCCCCCCCCACACACACACATGGAGAAATTGTTTTAAAGTCATCGAATTATGAGGGATAGATTTTAAAAGCATTAGTTTTATACAAGACTACCACCGTTTCTTTGTCAAACTGTAAAGGTCTCTTCTATTAAATAGTTCCTGAATTAGTTTCTTAATAGTCCGAAGTAGATGCATTGCGCATTTTTCATTTAGGGGAACAAAATTGGAAACATTTGCATGCGGAACAGAATCATTTAAGAAACTATGGAAACCACTAATCTAGCTTAATGCCTTCTATTACTTGGGAAACATTTATTTTATCCCTTGGTTACTGGCAGCTCTATTATGGTTTACAGACAACAATAGAGGGTTTTACGTTTTATGCTTCAATTGCAGCTAAATGGTTCTGAAATATCTGACCTCAGATAATTGTGAGACCCAGTGAAGATTCGCACTATCTGAGAGTATGCTCTCTTCCCCCCTCTCCCCACAAGAAAGCTCGTGGCACCTTTTATCCTGGGATCTTTTCTTTGGAATCTACAGTATCTTCTCCTGGGCTGTTAATATATACTCTATATGGTTGTATTGTATATTATATCGCTTATTAGTTCTACTGCCATCACTAATGTTTTAATATATAACTGTATGTGCCTCGAGGGAGCAGTTTATGTGTTTTACTGGCAAGGAGCACAAAAAAATTTTCCCTGCTGTTTCCCTCTATTATGAATTAATATCCACTACCAGGGGACTACTTATGATATAAAATTGTCATCCTGTGAGTGGTGTAGATGAAATTACCATGGAGAAAGGCTGAGCAGTAACCAGAGAGTGACTATGACAGCACCTTTTCTGCTCTAAGTGGGAACCCTGGTGTCTTATATTAATTTATGGCAAATAATTTACATTGCTAATTGCTAAGTTTAATAATCTGTAATATCTTTTTCAGTCACAGGCTTCCCTTAGCAAAAAACAATCTGCTGTACTGAATTGGAATATTCTAATAACATGGGATCATTTGCGTTAGCTCCAGAGTATATTGCAATCTCTGCAAGAGACGAACCTAGCCGGTAACAGCACCTAGGGGAAGAAGCCTTTTAAAAGATATTGTTGTCTACATTGCTTTTCATTTTGGCAATAAAGGAGTTAACAGAGAGAGATTGATTCTTAATGACAGTCCTGAGTGTTGTGTGGTGGTTGCCTGGCAACTGTACCTGTAGGAACTAAATATTGGACATGTATCTGTATTAATCCTCTCTTGTCAAGGTTTGTGGGCGTTTAATATATTAAGCTTGGGAAATACTTAGAAGCAGAAAAGTTTGCTCATTTGATGATCCTTGGTAACTGTGTAAGATCACTGAATGTCAACAAATAAGGGTCAGGAGAGTAAGTGATGTACAGTGCTGTGAATAGGTCTTGAATGTATTTGAGCATCTCTTAAGTGAGACGGAGCCCAGCCTTGCTCTCCTCACATCCCTCCTATTATCTCTTCCAAGGACATATCTCTTCACTTAGTGAACATTTATCGACTATCTTTAATGTGCAGATACAGCCTGGGGTATTTACGTGAGATAAACGGAGCCCCCCAGTCCTTTAGTCTGGAGTAGAGACTATCATCGATGCAGGTTGCACCCAGAGGGGAACAAGTCTCAGGCACAAGCCCTCAGAGCATCAGCAGTTCTGGCTCCTGAGCATCAGCAGTTCCGGCTCTCCTGTACAGATTAAACCAAGCTGTGCCTTCTGTCCTGTGCTCGGCCCAGTACTTACAGCTCCGCCCCTTCCTTCCCAGAGTTCCACAGCACTAATTACCATGTGCTCCGTGGTCCTTCAGTTACCATCCCTTGGCTGCTACCTCCGGAACCTTTGCTAATTTCGGCCTCATTGCAAATTGTTCTTCTTTCATCATGGATGTTCCCTCCAATTACAAAAAAGAAAAGGATAAACAGCTAAAAATGAGTTAGGTAATTGATGAGAAAACTCCCTGCAGAGATTGAGGTGTACGTCACATTTCTGGGAATGGACATAGCCTCCAGATAAAACATAGTCAATCCTATTATTAATACATCTTAGAAGCAAGGACGGATATACAGGGTCACCTTTTATTAGTCCTGGCTGTTCCATATGGGGACGTTTTGTCATTGATGAATGACATTGTCTTAGCAGATCTTTTCTACTATGAAAGATCTCACCTGATGCTCGTTACTGTAGGTGAGTTTCATATAAGTTGTAAGATGTTCTAGTGACCACCAAAATATCTGGGCCTTCATCAGCTGTTTAGCTGATTATTTTCGCTTTTTGCTTGTTTTCTGGGTTTTGTTGTTGTTGTTTTGTTTTTGTTTGTTTGTTTGTTTGTTTGTTGTTTTTCTCTCCTTCCCAAATCAACACATCTGGTCATAAGATTGAGAGAAAATAGAGATGAATCATAATGTCTCATCTGCCCCCATCTATAGCTATAACAGCCTATCATTCTCTGCTACATTTTGTCAAGAAAGGCTACATTTGTTAATGTGTGGCTGAATCCATCAGCCATTCCAGAATCTGAAGTCATGTACTAAGGAAGGACAGTTTGGTGCAGGAGTGAGAGCTGTGTACTTGAGGAGTCGGAGGTTGTAAGACTTCAGGAAGGGGAGACGGAGGACAGTGAGGTCTCTGGTGGCTTCTCTACAGCGTGCCAGAGCTTGCAGGGAAATGTAGGAGGGGTAGGTGTCAGGGCAAGGCTGCTTGGTGTCACCTTTGGGTCCCATTGCTTCGATAGGTGTTCAGCCAAGTGTATGGTAGGGAGCTTGGGGGCACTTCTGGTCAGCACTGCTGGCAGACAAGGG
The DNA here is from genome assembly GCF_008632895.1 of Mastomys coucha. Taxonomy (NCBI): domain Eukaryota; kingdom Metazoa; phylum Chordata; class Mammalia; order Rodentia; family Muridae; genus Mastomys; species Mastomys coucha. Next base: position 49,958,864 of record NW_022196895.1, read on the forward strand.
AAAGACTGGGTACAAGCCGGAGTCAATGAAGACAAGCTGGCTTCTATGAGCCCCTTTCAGGTGGTCTCCATTCATTACTGACAGGCACAGAGCAAACGACTCCCGCTTCATTTCTTTCTGCGTTTAATTGCCCAGGCTGCATGGAAAGGGGGATTCTGGGAAATGTAGTTCCAAACCATGGGACTGAGTCCTCACAGAGTTTCAAAAGTGGGGTAATGGTGATGAGATTATCTCGAAAATCATAAAACATCAAACAGGTATTGACATCAGTGACAACGAAAATGCTGTATAATAAAACCATAGGAACACAGTGATAATTTGACACAAGAAGTATCAATAAATAAGTCTTAACGTAAAATCATTTTATTTATTTGTGTGTGTGTATGTGTTTGCGTGTGTGTGTGTGTGTGTGTGTGTGTGTGTGTGTATATGTGTGCACCTGAGCTTTTGCATGCCTGCCTGTGTATGAGAATGTGCCTGTGTGTAGATGCTTAGTATGTGGAAGTGAGGGAAAAATTTCCAGGAATCGGTTCTCTACTTCCCTCAAGTGGGTTCCTGGGAACTGAACTGAGGCTTGGCAACAAGCCCCTTTACCTGAAGAACCATCTTACAGCCCCCTCAGTAATATTTCTTGATCAGTAATAGTTAAGTGGTCACACTGGCACCATAATACTTATGCTATGGCATTGTAGTAGACTCTTGCAACTCCAAAAAAAAAAAAAAAAAAAAAAGGTGTAAAGATCTGTGCAAAAATTAATGCCTGAATTTCTTGGTGGTACCAAGATGTCTGTGCTCTTTAGGTAGTAAAATGTGAGTTCCCTTTATTTCTTAGATGCATCTTCGCATCCTATTCATTCTCCTGAGTTTGTTTCTTTGATTTTTTTCTGAGCAGCTGTGTCTGTTTCCTTAATACCAATCAGGTTAGTGCAGGGTAAACACTGGTAACAGGGAGTGGATGGGACAGAGCTATATAGTGTAGCTGGCAGTGCTGACAGGCTAACGGTTGACAGGAAGGGAACGCAGCCTCTACTTCAGGTCACGGCTCTGCAACAAATGGCCCCATTGCTAATAAAGATAAGCTGGATTGCAGGACAATCTGGCAGGAATATTCCTGTCTCCCCTTGAAAAGAATTGTGCTGTGTGCTGGTGGGAGGGGGAGTGGAGAACCTCAAAATTTGCCCCTATCTGTCAGAAATCATCATCGGAGAGAGTTTTATTATTGGGGAAGTCAGACCTCAAGCCTTTGCTTTGACCGCAGAGGCCAGAGGTGTTTATGTTTCTTTCAAGATATTGAGTCCAGAGTTGAGGTCTGGCATTTGGCTGGTGACTGCTCAAGAGGAGGATTTTGGCTTCTGGCAGAACATAAAGCCAAATGACAACAAAGCCTTCCTTTCAAGCTATCCAAATGAACACATTTCTAATCTGAAATTCAAATACTTGACAACAGAGAGCCTGTGAGCTGGGCTTTGAACAGGAAATTGCTTCATGGTTTTAGCATAATGAATCAGGCAGTTAGACTAAATCCATTTAGGAGAAGAAGAATGCTTTCACATGCTTTGTGAAAGAAGGGGGGAGGGGTGAACCTTCTTAATTCCCCAAATTTCTTAGGACTTACAGGCACAAATGTTCTGTATAAATTTTATCTGCTGTGTTCTCTGATTGGAATGTAGAAATCCAGGTTTCAGAAAGCATCTTTGTTAGGAGATGCAGTGTCTTGTGTGGTTGGAGGAAATGGAGGTGACAGATACAGGCCAGGGAGCTGCAGTCCTTCTGTGTCCTTTTCTACCCCAGCTGGTGGCGAGGGCATCGCATGGGGAAACCCCGTTTTAGTCCTTGTCAGTGTTAAATCAGACAGCTGCGGTATTGCCTTGCTCTGAAGGTGCTTGGGAGAGACTCAGAGCAGAGGAAGCTGCAGGAATCCATGGGCCAGAGTGTCAGCCCTAAGTCAGAAGCAGGCTCCTCTGTCAGCAGGGCTTGTGACAACAGAGGTGGCAACCAGACTTGGAGCATCTAGCTGGGGCTGAGGAGATGGAGCAGGACTGGTATGGGAGGAGGAGAGACAAATTTATATGCTGTAAAAGGGTAGATAAGCCATGTCTGGCCTTGAGAGAGCCCACTGGCATCCCTGGGGGAAGGACAGAGCTAGAGAAGGTAGAGGAAAGAAGTTACAAGAGAAAGGAGCAAAAGGTATTAGTCACCATGGGAGTTCAAGCAAGAAGATATAGATAGGGGGGTTGCTAGAGACAACTCTAGCAAGAGGGGCATGCTCCAGGAGCAATAGCCGCCACATGCCCTTGAGTCTGGGCCCTAAGAGCTAAGATACAAAAAGAAGTGTGGCTTTGCTATGTAACACACCCTTAAACTGTTCCCCCTCTGCCCCACTTGTATGTAAAGATAAGTAAGCGCAATTTCCTTTTTAATCATTGTTCTTAACTTTCATATCAAAGGGAAAAGTAAAACTCTTGTTGTTGGCATGGAGATGAAGACCCTCAAGATAGATTACATTGCAGAGATGTTAAAACAAAACAAAACAAAACCAGCCGCAACCTGAATGACTTCTCGGAGGCACCGCACTTCATTCCTTGGTAATAAAGTGTAAGTGGGTCTGGAAGGATCAAAGCCAAATTAAATTCCTGTAGAAAAGTCTTAATCTGTGCTCTGTTACAGGATGAAAATAAAGCTCCCAGCAAGATGTCTTCAATATGGGTCCAGAAAGCAGGGGCTACGTCTACAGTCCCCCCAAGACTTTTACAGACTCAAGGACTCTAAGCTCCTAAGAGATGATAGTGGCAGAGATGAGGGACATCAGGAGCCCCAGAGACAATAGAATCTGACCTCCCAAGTCCTTCCGAGACGATGGGAGGAAAGGGTATATGTCTTGCAAAAGGAATTCGAGCTATGTTTGGCTTTAAGAGGTCTATTCATGGCTTAATACTCCTTTCAGATTCCATGTTTTATCTTTTAAAAAAAAGTACTTGCATGGTTTACTTTAAATCCCACCATGTGTTGATGTCTGTCTTAATATGAAAGTGTTCTGAAATGATCCATTATCAAACCCCAGCGAGCTTTCACAAGAGATGCCCACTTACTGTGAGGCTCTGAGGGCGCCTGGCTCCCTGCCAGCGATTCTCATCCAAGTTGACAAGCAGAGACCCAGTCCAGCTCTTGACAAAATCATTATGAAACAAGTTGCTCAAGACCCAGCACTGACTCCTGCTTTTGTATTCAGTTCTGATTCAGAATAACTCAAAACAGGCAACTCTTGGCTTTCCCATGCTGCCCCCAAAGCATTGAGCCGGAAGCACGCAAAGATTGCTCTTGTCTTTGTCCCTCTCCCAACCACTTGGGATTTGTGCATCCCTTTTGGAATGATTCTCCCCACCACCCCTTCTGGCACATAAAATATAGTTAGACACAAATTGCAAACAATATATGTAAAATAGATTCTTCTTTTTTTGTTTCTTACTATGCCTCCTTATGGGCGTCGGCTAAGAATGGTCAGGCCCCTTGATAGACAATACTTTCACATACACTTCCTTTTGAATTCTTGGGCTCAGGCTATCTTGACTTCTAGAAATAGTTGTCATAATTGGATCCTCAAGTTGAGGTTCTGGGTAGATACTTGAATAGTAAAATGTTAAAGCATAAAAATGAACTGACCACTTTATTCACTGACATTTCCGTTCAGGATCAAAGTGTATCTCACAGCATACTGCCCAGTGGTTAAGCTACAGAGTCCTGGAATCAGACACTGGTAGGTTTAAATCGACCTCCAGACCGCATAACTCAAGGCAAATTACTCCTTATGTTTCTGTCCCTTCACATGTAAAATGGAGCCAACATACCTCACTTTATGAGATGAGCCATGCAATGGGCCCTTTGTACAATGTTGGTATGCTATAAATACCCAGTAAAGGGTATTATTGTAATAAATAAAACTTTCATTCAATACAAATATTTGATATTAGAAGTTCTTATTCCAGCTCTTCCTCAGAAGGCAAGCTCACCAGGTATTAAATTTGTATCTTAATTATCAAATTGATAGGTGACTTCTCCATGTTTTTTCTGACAAACTCTGTCTAAATACATGTTTCCTCCATTCCAGTGAATGAAAGTCAGGCCAGTTTGCCTCCTCAACATAAACACTTGTTGCTTGGGTAGAGCCGTTCAACATGATTTTTTTTTTCTCTTAACGTTTTCACTCCCCCAGCCCCACTGGCGTCATCTAATAACTTCAAGGCAGATTAATCCATTAAAAGGTGTGCTCCTAGTGTTTAGTAATTGCCAGTGAAGTCTAATCAGATAGCAAATACTACGGAAGAGCCTTCAAGAGAGACTATAAGATAATTAAAACATAAAGGTTATGCAAAAGTAGCAAATCAATGGAGACAGTAAACATGGGTTATCAACAGTCCTGAGAACATTTTTTTTTTCAATTCTAAAATGTAAATGGACTTGGGGGAGAGCATGTGCTAGGATGATAGATAGGGTTCTTGTAACTGTTTAATTAACTCCAGTTTCCTGCATGTTAAAGGTTGCCTCAGCCCACTGGCTCATGTAACAAACTCTCTTAGGATTTCGTTAGCCACTGTCTGGTAGGAAACCCAGGCAGCCTTCCTTTCTTCCTGGGTTAAATTTTGCCCTGCTCCTCTGGAGACCTTATCAAAACACGGCCCTCTGTTTTCTCTATAAATAAATACACAGATATTTTCAATTTCAGCTAAAATGGTTTGACTTTGTAATCAAGGTTAAAGACTCGCGCACGCGCACGTGCACACACACATACACACACACACACACACACACACACACACAAACAGAGCCTAACTAATGAGAAGAGGTTGCTGGGAAGAACTGCATAATTAAAATTACGTATTAAAATTCACATAGGCAGTGTGCATAGAATTTCAGAAAAACCATGGCAGCTTTCTAGATGACTCATTTGCTGTTTTAATTCTTCTGTAATACAGGCTATTTTATAATTAGCCACCAAACTGTGGCACTTGGTTAGTTCAAACTGATAAAAAGGGTAATAAGGAATATTTGTATTTTGAAAATACTACTCTGAGCACCAAGCAAAGGACAAGTGATTTACGTTTCTCAGGAAGTCATTTGAAGTGCAGTGTACCTTTTCTTATTCTTGCAATCATATATTAATTCAAGCTATATGAAGGGCTGCAGGGGCGGGGAGATCGTTTGAAGACTTGCAGTGTTTATTTAAAAAAAAAAAAATCACCGTGAGGACTAAGTGTTATTTAAAAGAAAAATTCTTTTTCCAACCCAGTAGGATTAGGTTTCACACAATTAACTTTATCATTAGTAAATAAAAGAGTTACTTAACCTTTGCCCCTGCAGAGCTTCATGATATTTTGCTTAGTAAAGGGCAAGAAACCTATTATGGTTTATTTATTCCCTTTGTTAGAAGGTTATTTCTGAAGATTGTGATATAGAAACACATAATCCAGTGTTTGTTAATAAAGATCTATTTACTCCCAGGTTTAAAGAGCTGGCTATTGTATAATGCTCATTAGTGCCCTAAACAGGAGACCTTTCTCTGAGATTCCCACGGGAAAGGTTATCAAGCTGTCAACGGAGGACTCATTTTCTTTAAATTAAAAATCACTGAGGTGTCCTGGGTAGAGGATATTAAAGCCTGTGTAGTCAAGGCATGTTGTTCCACAGTGAGCTGGGAGGTTACATACATACAACCGAGGCATCTGAAGTCAAATATTTAAAATGACAGCTACGTATGATTTTGAAAATACCTCTTTTCCAATGGTTAGGGTTTCCCTCCTGAAGGAGGATTTGAGCTTGTCCTTTCAAACAATGCCTTAGAGAAGAAATTTTGTGCCCCTGCTTGAGGTATCCAGTTTTCAATAAATCTATACTTTCTCTGCCCTCTGCCATGCTATCAGTCATCCACATCCCAGAGGAAATGCTTCAGGCTTGGGGTTAAATTAAGGTCCTATCTCTAGTGATTGTCTGGAAAGCTGTCCACAACCTCAAAAAAAAAAAAAATCCTTATCTGCATCCTATACTGCCAAGGGTTGGTTCTGCTCCCAGTTGATGTCCGTGGTGGGATTACTGCTCGGCAGCAGAAAATGAAAAGAAAACAACAATTACATTTCATTATAAATTATGAATAGCTTGAACTTCCATATACTGCTATGATGCCAAAATTGACATGGTACAGGAATGCCCTGTATTCATGCTCCACCCTGAAAGGCTAAGGAGAGCATTGTCTATCTTTCTTTGATAGCCCAGACACATCCTTTGTGTTCAGTTAAGAGGAGCATAACGTCTGACGCGAATACTATGTTGCAGCATCTTTCTTAGCATCCATAAAATAGAAAAGAGTACATCCATTCTAAATTGGTTTTCTAAATTGATTTGTCTTAGACATTAGAATTAACCAAGGTTGAAAATAAACCAAATTATTTGACAGAAGCATTAAGTGAACGCATAATACACATGTGTTTCCATCCTCAAGCTAAATTAAGTTAAATGTTACTCTATAGAGAAAAATTATGAAAGTATTTCTTTATTTAATCTAGTGAGAGGGAAATAATTCCCAGAGGTTTAGGAATTAAACAAAATAACAATTTATAAAATGAGAGAAGACTTCTAGTCACTTACTATAAAATCTCTGAGGGGCAGGGTGCAGGAAGGATAACTACCCAGGAATGAACATGTTGGCTTTCCTACTCTGAGCACAGTAGAGGAAGGGAAAGAAATTATGTCCTTATTGAATAAATATGTGTTGGGTGTATATTAATTACATGACAAACACGCTTCTAGCCACTGGGAACATATAAGCTATTGATGGGACAAATCCATGTGTTCATGGAACTTCCATTTGAATGAAAGGAAACAGATATTTAAGTGTGTTTATGTAAGCTAAAGTATCTTATAGATAAGAATGCATGGAGATAGGTGTAAATACTTACTCATTTTGTAGACACCCCCTCATGACAGAGGAGGAATGGTTATTTTGTAGAATGCTCAGGTCAAATTGGTAAGGCAAGCGTTGAGCACAGAATAAATACTGCAAGCGGAGCAAGCAGCCTGCACAAAGTTCCCAGGTAAGTTCTCAGCAGTGCAAGGAATCTCAAATGGCTGGGTGAGAAGGGTGGGGAAAGATGAAGAGAGATGGGAGGTAGGCTCTGAGGCGTGTTTGCGGTCAATCACGTAGTACCTTGGAGGTCATTGTGAAGGCTTTGAAGATTACGATCAAAGGAGAATCGTGATTTGTCACTTGAGTCTTAGAGTACAGCTCACTCTGCTGTGTGCAACACAGGGTAGAAAATGTGCGGGAAAAGGAGTGAGAAAGACTGGACGCCGTGGCAATCATCTGATGCCGCTTGGACCAGGATACCGAGAACACCAAAGGTGGGAGGGCAACTCAGACATGTTTTGAAGGAGACAGAAAAAATGACATAGTAGTTGAATGGCTCGAACCTGGGAGACAGAGGGTGCCCAGGACCTAGGCCGGTGAACTTGGAAAAACCAGTTATTCTTTATTAACTGATAGTGGTGTGATTTTTAGAAAGCACAGAATCGTGTAGGTCTAAGCAGCTGCTAAGCAACCGATGTCTGTGCTGAGAAATGGCCGTTAGACTCGCTCCTTGAAGGTCTCCTGTGGTCTTAACAAGGGTGAAGTCAGTGAATTCATGAGGATGGATTTCTGGTTTTAAAAAAAGAGCTAGCAAATGTAGGGTAGGAGTTTGGTTGTCAATACATGTGGGGAAATGGCCAGCAATTGAGAAAGGTCTTGGTAGAGTTGTTTTTAAATTTAGAGTATTATAGTGCATTTGCATATTGATCTGCCATAGGAATAATGATCCAGACGTCTACCAGTTGACAACCAAAACTTTTTTTTTTTTTTTTTTTTTTTT
>NW_022196895.1:49966815-49969398 GCF_008632895.1 Mastomys coucha
TTTTTTTTGCAACTCTTACTGTCTAGGTTGTAAACACATGTAGCAATGATCTTAGGTAAGACCAGAAAATTCCAAATCTGTCACTCAGCTAGTGCATACCAGGTCTACATCCATAAATCTAAATATACATGGGGGGGGGGAATCATTCTCTCTGTCAAAGGAAAATGAATACATGGAAAACATCACAAATTTGGATACTCTCGCTTTCTGTTGCTAAAAATGATTTCAAAGTAAACAAAGTACAGAGAAGGTGTATGTGAGTGTTTTAGGCCACCAGTCTTTGTATAAAGATGGTTCAGTGTAAACAGAAGAATATTAGGATATTTCCACAGCTTCACCCCAGGACTGCAATTTCATGACTTCTTGGGCTTAAATTTCTGAAATGGTCTAAAGTTGCCTACACATGTCTTAATGACCAGGGCTGCAGGGGAAGCCTATTCTCTGTGCTTTTACCAACATCATCCCATTATCTGAATGCCCTCTTCTAGCCTAGAGCACCAACTCACAGTTGAAATTACGATCCATTTGTGTGATATTATGTGGAAGTTATCTTGATATAAACTTTAGAGTTTGGTGACCAGAAATTGTGACCATTCCCAAAAAAGCTTATTTAAAAAAAAAAAAAAACTCATGTTTTCCATGGTTTTGATAAGTGTCTTATTTCTTTACCCAGTTATGTTTGAGGATTTACACACATTCTTAAAGAAGTCATTCATATTTTCTCAGTATCTATAATTGTCCTGTTTTTTTAAGCTCAATTAGACTTAACAAGTACAAATCCTGTGTTTCTGAACCATGACAGGGCATGTGATTCTGCTGAGCCTGTCCTTTTTAGATATGGAGCTAGAAAACAGACATGCTCCTGTTGGGAGGAACTCAGGAGAAGGGTGTCAGAGAGCATTAAGAAGAAAGGGTTAACTTAGCTATGTTTCCAGGTGCTGGGAGTTTGCGGTGGTGTCCAGAAACACAAACACTGCCTAGTAGAACCCTGTCTCAGATGCGTGCATATTCCAGTTTTGTTATTTTCCGGCAGGAGAGATTCGTCCCCCTGCTTTTAGGACATCTCTGTCTTTTTTCTATTGCACCCAGAAAAAGCTTCTTTGTATGTCTCTCTCTTGTAACCTGTGCTTACACGTAGCTTTCTAAACTTCAAGATGCCATCTTCTGCCCATGGGTTTTACTTGCTCTCAAACTCTTATAAGAGTTACTCTCATTATAAGCAAGACTATGACTTAATCACTTTAATTCGCTGCTTCTCGGTGGATTTCGTTTTCAGATTGAAAACTTCTTTCTGGCTATTATATGTGTGGCACCGGGAGCATCATCGCTCTCAATCTCTGTCATTTCCTGCCCTGTTTCACCTCTGGTCTTCCAGCAAAGCTCTCATCTTTGACTAATGTCTATAGTCATATGATCTCACCTACTTCATTGCTTCTCCTCCTGAAGACACCAGCTAGAATATCAATCCCCAAAGCCATATCTAGCCAGACCTGTCTTCCCATGGGAGTGTTTACTCTATAGTCTCCAGGGAGAGCTACACATTTTGCAAGATTTGGAAAACAGGTTGGGTGTCCATTTCTTCTACTAAACGTTAGCATCATGAAGCTAGAGCATTTATTGTTTGGGTTAAGAATTATGTTCCTAGCTCCTTGCAGGGTATTTGGTACTTTGTAGGATATAAAAATTAAGTGATATTGTTGGATTCATTCAATGTTTTATTTAGTTCCTTATTACTGAATAACATTCTAATGTTAAACCATCTCAGAGGCAAGGTCCGAACATTGCTTTATCGAAGAAGTAGAGACCCATCAAGGGGAAAAATACAGTTCTTTTTCTCATAGAGTTGGTGGAAGGGATTTAAGGAATGGTAGACTTGCAGGCAGTTTCTAATACTCTAGTCGGGACTTAACAATTCCATTTTTCTCTTTATAGGATTGTGTCAGCGATCAAGAATATGATGTACAGTCTTCACTGTTACCCTTAGTAATATACCTCTGGGAGGTCAGATTAGTCTGTGGTTGAGTATACCTTCTAAGTGTGTTTACTGACCCGATAGAATAGAGTAGATGGTGTGGAACAAACATACAAGACAGACTGAAGAGACAGGGATGAGGGGCAAATACTTGATTTTTAGACTTTGGGACTGCTTAAATATGTCTGTTCTGTTCAACTCTTGTGAGCGTAGTAGAGGAATGTCAATTGTCTGATAGTCTTTGATACTCTTAGAGTAGGGAAAATCGCCCTTTCCAGATTACTGGTGCCTCACATTTCCCCCCTCAAATCATTTGAAGATTTGACTGGTTTTGTTTCAGTCCCTTCCTGGGGTTTGGAAATGATTAGAATAAAAAATTCAATACTAATCTAAGAAGTACAAATAACTCACAGTTGATGATCAGAAATTCCTTACAATAATAGTATGTTGTACTATGGATTCAACTCTAATTTCAGAGGTCATATTTCCCCCGTAAACTCTTCTGAATGCCTCAGTAGTGAACTACATACATTTAAAAAGACAATAGCTGGCTTGCCCTTCCTTCAGTCTCTGCTCCATAGTTAATCTCTGCAACTCCTTCCGTGGGTATT
>NW_022196895.1:49970068-49980082 GCF_008632895.1 Mastomys coucha
ATGGGGAAGGGGGAGGCAACAGGGGTTTGTTTTTTGTTGTTTTTGTTTGTTTCTTTGTTTTTTGGAGGAGAAGCTGGGAATGGAGAAATTTACATGTAAATAAAGAAAATATCTAATAAATAAATAAATAAAAAGACAATAGCTAAAATCCAGATCATAGTCAGTTTTATGGAAGAATGTCACATGAAGACAAAGCTTGTTGACAGTACTATACTTGAAGAGACCTTTATTATCGGCCTAATTATTACTTTTATTTTTACACTTAATTTATGACACTGTACAAAATTGTCTTTCATGAAGTAACCATATGCAGCCATCTAGATCACACTAGTGGGGTGATTTGATGGACAGGGGCCCAGACAGATAAAAGCCATATGGAGAAATAGAAGCAGAGCCTTAGGAGAGCAGCAGGTCCCCTGACAGTTTAAAAGAACAAACCACAAGATGAATTTCTTTAATGAAAAAAAAAAAAAGCAGCAAATCACAACCACATGCCTTACTTGCAGAAGATAAATAATGAGATCAGAGTTCATTTTAAAAGTCAGATTCTCCCACTTTAGAGAACATTTGCCCATGAGCTGCTATGAAGGACTCCTGGACACATGAGCTCCCTGGTCACTCCTTCTCCTTTGTACCTTGGGGTTTAGCAGGAACACTTGCATCCTATTGTGTCATCATTTATTTTGTTAAGTCTCCCGATCCTCCTGCTTCAGCATCTCAAATGCTGGGATTGCGCAGAGTCCTACCAAATGTGCTGCAATAAAAGGTTCAGTGTTGCTTGTTTGTAATATTCTGGAGCCAGGGATCAACCCCAGGGCCTTGTGCATGCTGGGTACCACTAAACTGCATTTAGGTTCACTTATCTAGTTCATATTCTACGTTGCCTATATTTGTATATAAGCACTCTATTTAAAAGAATGCAGATTCTTGATGCCTGAGTTTCTACATTCACAAGAATGTCTGTTTCATACACATTCAGTTGAAATCTTTTAGAGAAAAGAGAACTTGCTGCAGGCACAAGAAGGGAAAAATCGGAGGAGTACCTAAACTTTTACCAAGCCTGTGAACTAGTTGAAATGGTTAAAGTCATGGAAAATGACATTCAGGAAATCAGTAGGCACAAGCATCGCCAATACCCCCAGTGGCCTCCAGCACCTTAGAGAACAAGTTCTAGGAACATGGCTGAAGCAGGTTTTTGTTCATGTGCTGCCAATATCAAGCCCCAGTAGCTTCCTCAGGTCTCCTGCATTTCCTCTCATTTGTTGAACCAACCTGAGATAGAAAAAAAAAATGGTCTTCTAAGTTCTAAATATGGAATGGAATATAAAAGAAATTAAAGCATCCAGATACCAATAAGCGTAACTTGACTGGACATAACTTGACTGGTTATAGAATCCTGAGTCATCTTTCCAGTGGAAAAACTTTTTGTGACTACTGGCAGGGTGTGCTGCGGTCCATTCTCTCCTAGTCCCCCCGATTCATCAAAAACCAACTGTGGTCATCATTTTTCTTACTGTAACTGAGAGAAACATGAGCACTAATACTCAACTCACTCTCTTCTTTGTCCCTCTTTATTCAGTCTAGTCTTATTATGTCCTAGACACTGGACTGTCACACACAGCCCATGGAAGCGTGCCATCCACATTGTGGGTGGGTCTTTCTCCTCAGTTAAACTCCTCATAGACACACTGACAGATATGTCTCTTCTAGGAGATTTTGAATTCAATCAATCTGACAGGGAAGATTAATTATCACACTTAAGGCCATTATTTTTCCTCCTTTAATTTTGGAATATGGTGATGTTATTTCTAATACTAGTATTTCTAGTGAGTAGATCAATTTCTTCCTGATACTACTTTCAAATGAGAGAAGATACTTTCCCAGTTCTTGTGTTTCGGTGTGTGACCTGCACAGAACAATGGAATGGGGTTGGGGGGAATGGCACAGATGCAATTCTCACCAGAAGTGTTCACAAACACTGCTGTCTTTGCTAACAGGTGTTCTTTCTCTTGTCAAAAAGAATTGCTTATTCTTAATCAGGGCTTTAGGCCTGGATCCCGGACAAAATGATATGTGGAAAAGAGTACAACTTAATGTGGAATTGTGTAGCGTGGACAGGGAAATAAACCTCATGTTATAAGACACTAGGAATCTGGGTTAGTAATTGCTGCAGTGGACAGAATGGGGGCTGTTTCTCCTGTATTAGTGTTCCTGTGGCATTGCCTGGCTCTTGAATTCTGACTTTAAAATTCATTTTCTAAGTCAGGTGTGGTGATCCATTCCTTTAATCCCAGCATTCAGGAGACAGAGGCAGGACAATCTCTGAGTCAAGCCCAGCCTCATATACAAAGTGAGTTCTAGGACAACCAGGGCTACACAGAGAAACCATGTCTTAAAAACCAAACAGACGCTGGCGAGATGGCTCAGCGGGTAAGAGCACTGACTACTCTTCCAAAGGTCCTGAGTTCAGATCCCAGAAAAACAAACAAAGAAAGAAAACCAAACAGACAAATAAACAAACAAAATTGGTTTTTATTTGTTCTATTTTTTCTTGTAGAGGAATTTTAATCCAGCAACATGGCTGCTCTGGCCACAGATCACATCCCGAAACCTTCTAGTTCTGTGTGATCTGGCTGGAATAACACAATTTTAATCCCTCTGGCTGGAATACAGACACATCCTTATTACACATATTTAATCTTTAAAGGTTAGTTTGTAGAAGGAGGCATCCAAATTTGAAAGTGATGTCTCACTGAGGGGCAGACAAAGTGATTAATTACAGAAAGATTTGACAGAGATAGGAGATAGGATTTGCTCAACTCTCACGAGAACAGCTCAACTCTCATGAGAACAGCTCTGGAAAGAGAGACTACGTAAGAGCAGTGAAGGGTATGTGGTGTGTATAGCAGTTTTTCCAGGACAGTTTTACAGAGACAGGTTACAGGTGAAGATAGAAAAAAAAAAAAAAAAAACAAAAAAAAAAAAAAAAAAAAACAAACAAAAAAAAAAACAGAGAATGAGAATGAGCTAAAAGATTAAAACAGACTGCCAGAGTTAGTTTGAGGCCAAGCAGAGCAATTCAGTCAGAAGCTGAGAAGCCAGTTTGAATCAGTCAGCTTGGAAAGGAGTTTGAGTCATAACTGCTGAGTTGAACCAGACAGCCAGAGTTCAGAAAGAACTAGAAAGGATGAGGTCATTCTGCAGTAAATCTCTGAGATGACAGTTACTTCTGGTAACTAAAAGTTACTTTTACATTTTCTTGTCTTTTTTTATTTATAGTACATAAACATTCTAAGAATGTTTAGGTTTTTAAAAATGAGTGTTTTAGTGTTGTTCTAACACACAATAATATGATGATAAATCCCTTGCTTGTCATATTTGGCACTGTCTTTGCAGTGCTTAATACAAAGCCTAGCATAGGACAGGGAACACGTGCTGTTTGATATGTGTATGATAAGGCATTTCCTACCACATTACAACAGTTGTTTATGATTATACAGAACTGTTTCAACGTTGGCTTGTTTCTTTGAATACTATTTCCTAAAACACATGTGCTTTATCAACTTTTCCACTGGCCCCCTTTTCCTGTAATAACAGGTTATGCCCCATAAGTAGATAGCAATGTGTTGATATCTAGAAACTCTATCTTTAAATTCAGGCACATATTAAAAGGTGGAGAGAGAAGAAAGCTGCCATGGGTTAGGCTGAGTCATAAAATAATGCTCATGTGGGTTGCCTAACTGTAGTTAAGAGCAGCCCAGATGAAACATGACAAATTATATAATGGGATTATAGGCTAGGAAATAGACATAATAGCATAGAGGGTAGATATCTGCCCAGCTCTTATGCTGATTGAGGCTTATTATAAATATAAAGGTTGTGTGTGTCTTTTATTTGGGAACTAAATTGTAGAAGGTAGGGTAGAAATTTCCGATTAGATTAAATTTTCTTACAACATATTGGCACCCCACTTTAGATGTCACCTGTAGGTTTATATTTTCCAAAACGTCCTTTAGTAAATGTACTTAAATGCTTTAACCTCTCTTCTAGCCCACCACCCACCAGAGGTATGGAAAGAAAAGATGAATAGGGCAAAGGAGGATGTAGACTGTTTTAGAAATAGTTCTAATCTGCATTAGCGATTTACAACACATGAACCAGCAGCAGTATCTAGATCCACTCACAAACACCATTTAGGAGTCAGCAACAACTGTTAGATCCAGAAGAAACCATGAGGCTTTGCCAATCATCCCAAGTTTGTGGAAGCAGCAAGAAGCCACTGGAATACTACCAGAAGTTATTTGGTGTGTTTCTCTCTACAAAGTCATGACAAACGTTGACCAGCAAAGAATGGCAAGGGGAACCAATACTATACAGTGTCATCCATTGTCTGCTGGGTTATATTTATACCCTTTCTATATGAGTACACTGTCATTTTCTTCAAACATCCCAGAAGAGGGCATCAGAACACATTATAGATGGTTGTGATTCTGGGAATTGAACTCAGGACCTCTGGAAGAGCAGTCAGTGCTCTTAACCACTGAGCCATCTCTCCAGCCATTTGTACCCTTTCTAAACATCGCATGTTCTCTCAAACATCTGTTCTAACAAAACATCGCGTGCCCCTTTTCTAGACAGCTTCCTAAAAATACCATGTGTCTGTTCTTAGCAAAACATCCTCCCGTGTGTCTGCTTCAGCAAAAACATCCTCTTATAAGACAGTTTCCAGAAAAACATCACATGACACAAATGAGTCTCCAAAGAAACCAGAAATTTCCAACTTCACATTTTGGCTAATAAAATAATATAAATGAATGCATGGTTGTTTAGTGAGAGTTAGTAGATTTGTTTCTAAATCTATTAATAGTTTCTCAGATGTTATATATTTTTATATGGCTATGTGTTTTCTTCTAGTTTCTGACAGCAATTAGTTTTCTTTGGTTACAAGATTTGTTAGTGGATGAGAGCTGAAGGCCAGAATTTCTGTGGGCTTTTGGGGCTTGCAGCTGTGCTATATCTGGCCTGACAGTTATTAAACTGTACAGTATGTTTTCATTTTTTACACAATGGCATCAATATCTAATTTATAGTGTTCCCGTCTCTCCAAATTGGAAGATTTGAAGACATGAGGTCTCCATTTATCCTTGAATAGAGAACATAGTTGAAACAGGATAATAACACCTTGGGCTTTGCAGAGAGTGTGTGTGGTTGACAGTTGAGCAAAGTTCCTACTTCTCTTTATTGCACCACTATGCCGAACATGATGAGGTGACATCAGCCATGGCTTGTGGGCTTGTGGAAGCATCTCATCAGTGCGGGCAGAATCTGTGATTCTTTCCTAGGCAATGAGAGAAGGTACAGGTGATAGAGTATGTATCTCAGCGACTTGACAAAAATTCCACATTGGCAGATTGGTGACAGATGTTTCCTCATCCTCATGCTGAAGAAAGAAGTTGGCATCTTGTGAGAAGGGTAATTTAATGCTTAGGAGAGGGATCCCTCGCAGAGCTAAAATGCTAAGAGAAATTCTCAGCTGATTGACAGTAACAAAGTGGGTTCTTAATACCACAGCTATCAGAATCTGAACTTTACTAACCGCTGTGTGAACTTGGTAAAATTCCTGAGTTGTATAACAGAGCATCACATTAAAAACCGCATTGATTGCAGCTCATGAACCCTAGAACAGAGGACCTAGATAAGCCTATTGGCCCAGAGAAATGAGAAGTCTGCATTGTTTTAAATCACTAACTTGGTGATCATTTTTATGCATCCAAAAAAATTATTACTCAGGTGCACATGCAGGCAAAACATCAATTCACACTCAAGCGCACATGCAAGCAAAACATCAATTCACATAAAAAGCAAAAAAACAAAAACAAAAAAAAACCTCCCAAAAAACAAAAAATTAGAAAGCAGTGAAATCAAAAGAGAGTAGCTAATATAAAATACAGAAAGAGGAGCTATCTTCTGAGTTTATCCAAGGCTCGTATTTGTCATATATACTGAACTCCTAAGTTAAAACCATAGAAGAATTTAATTGCATAATTATTTCTTCAGGGGATAGTCACTGTACTCTGATTTTGTATAAGGAGCATTGACGTTTGAACACAATTTTGAAGCATTTCATATATTTTGACTTTTGAGCAAGCCCCTAAAATAATAACCATGAAAAAAAATCCAGCCTAGGAATATAATGGGAAAATTTCTTAAAGCTAAAGCCAAAAATATATAAGTAGCCAGAGAACAAAAAGGGATATTATCTTCAAAAGGAATATTTCCAAAGCTTGTAGCTGACTTCCTTACAGAACTGATGCAAGACCAGTAACAGTAGATTGCATTTCTAAGCATTGAATGAGAAAAGACAATATATGGAGTTGTTTACTCAGAGAAGACATCCTTCCAAAATATAGCTACAAAAGTTGTTTTCCAAGAAAATAACAAGAACTACTACTACTACTACTACTACTACTACTACTACTACTACTACTACTACTACTACCATCATGCCTGAATTAAAAAAAAAAGACATTTACTTGAAAATTGGGTCAGCCAGAATGGAGATGCTGGCAGTGAGGACTGCAGGTTGCCTGAGTCTGGGTCCTCCCTGAGGGTCTGCTGTAGGCCATGTGGACAATGAGACTAAAGCTACAGTGTCAACTATTTCCTGTTTATAAGAATGACAATTATTTTGGGGTCACATGGTCCAGGTGTAGAGCTAGCCTAAGATGATCACCAGTCTAGTGCTGCATACTCCTGGGTGGGCAGAGCACACTTAAGAAGATCCCTGCCCAATATGGGACTGCATGGGTAGGGCCTAACACTCCTGAGACCACTCTTGGCATGACTGCTGAGATGACCCCAGATGCCCAGAGGCTCTGGACACCACTAAGAGGATCAAGTAAATGTTGGAGAAATGAAAGAGAAAGAGAAGCAGAAAGATGGAGAGAGAACTGGCAGAACTGGAGATGAGGATAATGGGGACAGCCTGGTGTGAATAGCTAGTGATGCCACCTAAGACCATGGTGAGGTCCTGGGTTGTGCTGCCACTGAAGGTCTTGTTGATGCCCAAGGTCTGTGTAGAACTTGCCTGTGCATCTTGGGAGAGCTGTCTCTGAGGCTGTGAGAGCAAGAGATCTGACCCCTGCCTAGCAAACTCCAGTACTTGCAAGAACAGCTGCACATTTCCCAGGAAGCACATCTTCTGGAAAGTGGCATGGATGGAGTAGAGATGCCCTCACCACCTCTTGCCCCTTGCCACCTGTGGCAGGCAGGAGAGCTGGTCCCAAAGGAGTTACGAGATCAGGAGAGCTGTCCTCTCTGCCCCTCACTGGCTGCAACACTTAGTAGGGTGGCCCTGCACCCTGCCTGGGCAGCACAGTAGAGCTGACCCTGGTGATGGGTATGCTGAAATGACCCAGAGGGTCACAGCATAGAAGAGATGTCCCTGTCACTGGTATCCTGTACCATGGTATAGATGAGGGAGGGATGCCTTCCTCCCTCAACCCTCCTCATCTGTCACCATCTATGGCAGGCAGGAGAGCTGGCCCCAGGGTCATGAGAATAGGAGAGCGGGCTCTGTCTCACTGGTTGAAACACTTGAGAGAGCAGGCCTTGCCTCCTCAAGGGTCAGCAGGATAGAGCTGACCCTGATGGTTTGGGTGCTAATGAATTGACCTTGGGATCATGAGAGCAGGAGATGGTTCTGCCGCTTGCAGTTAACCTGGGCCGGACTGGAGAGCTTGCCCAGGTGGTGTGGGTGTGAACTGCTCAGATACCTGTCAGGCCCAGATCCAGGGCTTTGAGTTGGCACATCCCAATATCTATTCCATTGATGAAGTGCTGGAGTGTATAAAGAGGTTATTGGTCTTACAGATCCAGAACTACAGGATCTCCATGACATAGGGCAACAACAGGATACCTGAGAGGAGTCTCAGTGAGGTCCCAGTATGATAGTGAAGCAGAAGACAGAATCAAACTAATGATTCATTGCAGTGAATATCTGCAAACCAAAAAAGTGTGGACAAAAAGGTATACCGTGAGACACACTGTGACACACTCCAGCTTCCACAACAAGATTTTTTTTTCCTTTTGGGAGGAAGGTTGCAAGAATGGAGGGAGAGAATGGGGGAACAGGGTAGAAAAATGGGAAGGCAGAAAGGAATAAAGAACACTGAGAGGGCACTTCCTGAAGGTAACATGAATGAGCACAGACTTTGTAAAACTAACCACTGCATGTCCTAAGAAACTTAAACGTACATAAAATCAATATTAATTAATTAGAATTAAAATTAATATTAATGATGATATAGCTCAAATAGTTACATAATTGCTACACTTTCATAAATAGAAAACTTAGGTGGGAGTAAATGGAATTAAAATGTTCGACTTGAACCAGGAGACCTGAAGTGACTTTTATAATTATAATTTGTAATCACTTTTCACTTTTGCCTACAAAATAAAGGGATTTAAACAAACGACACAGGTAGCTTCAGTTGTCACCTTGACACGAACCTAGAGTCATTTGGGAAGAGAGGACCTCAACTGAGGATTGTCTCTATTGAACTACCTAACCTGTAAGAATATCTGGGGGGTGGTGTTCTTAACTACTAACTGAGGAAGGAAGGACTAGCCTATTGTGGCCAGTGATATTCCAGGCAAGTGACGCTGGACTGTAGAGAAAAAAGCCAGCTGAACAGGTCAGGAGAGAGCAAGCTAGAGAGCAAGCTTTCTTCATGGTCTTTCCTCCAGCTTCGGCTCCCAGCTAAGCTAACTTCCCTAAGTCTCAGCCTTAACTTCCCTTGAGGATGGAATGTAACCTGTAAGCCAACTTTAGTTAACCCTTTCCTCCCCAAGTTGCTTTGGGTCATGGTTTTTAATCACAGGAACAGACAGGAAAGTAGGGTGATGAGAAAAATATTTTTAAAAGATAACAACATTCTAGTAGTACAAAAACACTGTAACTCGGCCTACAATGAAACCAGAACCAAAGAAAGGCAAGTCAAGAAAGAGCAAATTGAAGGGGAGACTCAAGCAGTCATGTGCCATGATTTCCAGTCTTCCCTCCTTGTCACTCTCTAAAGTCTGTATGTTTTCCATCATCAGTCGGCTAGACATGACACAACAATGACTATGATGGAGCTCCCTTCTGCAAAGAGTTCATCTTCTGGTATGTGGTGATACATTTTAAATTTTTTTTTTTCTGAAAAAATTTCTTTCTTCAAAAAAAGTAAACTTTTGCTTGGCCTTACAGCTAAATTAACAATATGCCTTGAGGTCCTTCAAGATTTTGTATCTAACCTGTTGTTCTGCTGTGTAATCAGCTTGTTTGAATTTGACCTGCCTTTAAAAAAAAAAAAAAATACTTTTATTGCATTATGAGAAAAGTTACATGATTTCAATTTATCTGAATTTGTTAACATTTAAAAACATATTTTAATTAAATAGAATTGAATCACATTCTTGTTCCCCTTTTATGCCACCGCTTCTCCCATAGAACCCCCCTTCAATACCTACAATATCTTTTTTGTCATATTCCTTAAAATTTATAAAATTTTATAACAATAAAAATAAGTATTAAAAAGTTGTTTGATATAAAACAACAATCGATTTAACAGTCTTATGTAGATGCTCATCTACAGCAATAGTGAAAATACATTTCTCTCAATATAAATTTTAAATAACTCCAAACGTATTAGCTATATACTTAAAAATAATACATCACGACTAGTACTTTCTTAAATGAACATGAATATATAAAGTCTTTTTGTTTGTTTTGTATTTAGTAGAGTTTAAAATCTTGGCTCTTACTGTGGTACAAGCCCAAAATAAGAACAATTTTTAGACATTGGGTTTCATTGTAATAAGGCTGTATTTCAATGACCCTTACATCACCAAAGGATTTTACCTCCATTATAGCTAAGCTGAGAGTTGATAGTTCTGCTGCATGAAGAAATGAATTGTAGGCTCGATTTTTGGATACAGACTTCCTGCTATGGCCAAAGCTATTTGACTTGA
>NW_022196895.1:49981718-49988001 GCF_008632895.1 Mastomys coucha
ACAGATGTTGGTTCCTGCTTACCTCTGATCCTGGATGTGGCAGTGTGCCTGGGAGTGGAGCTTCCTCTGGGTGTTGTCGAATTAGACCTGCATTTAAGAGAGCCTATATAACCAGCCTTCCTGTGCTTTGGGTTTACCACGTAATCATATTGTATACCCTAAGCTAAATGTATAAATTTACTCTTAAGTATGTACTCTTCCATGCCCCTAACCCAGAATAATATATGTACCTATATGTATGCTGTGGCAAGCATTTTTTGAAAGCAAGCCACAGGTTGGAAGTCTCCTCGAGCAAAATAAATATACCATAAATTTTTTAAGCAAAATGTGGACATAGGCTGACATCTCCTCTTTGCAGTTTTGAGTGTTATTCTCCATCATTTGGGATCAGTAAAGTAACTTCTTGACTCGTGAGACTCTTAAATATTTCTGTAAATGATTACTCAATTCTTTCCTATATCATGTTTTCTGTGCTATTCACTAAACACAGAACAAAACTTTTTTGTTAAGGATAGGGGCAAATACAGACACAGATTAGCCTAGTCATACCACGTAGGCAACAGGGACAGACAGATTGGAACCACATTACAGATAGACCACGGATGGGCCAATAACCATACAATATAAACAAATGGAAGATAGGGAGAGGAGAGTCCAAATTAGGCTCTCTCTTGGTTAAACTAATCCAAGAGTAAGTTTGTGTTGTCATTTCTTAAAGAGGTATTCACATGGTTTGGTGCCTTCTCTGTGGCTATCTTTGATGCATTAACTTACTGTTTTAGATGACTCACACAGGCTGTCTGATAGTTTTGACACTATATAGTGGCACTATGTAGTGATTACCTTTCAAGTCATAGCAGCTTTCATTTTGGCACTGGTGATGGGGCTGTATTGATTGAAAGAGTTATCACAGGTGTAGAGTTCAATGGTCAGATATAAGCGATGCTAGTACTACTTTGGGTTTTTGTTGTTATTGTTGTTTGTTGGTGGTTTTTGTTTTGTTTTTGTTTTTGTTTCACAAAGGACAAGAAATAAAAAGCCTTTGCCCTACCAACGTAACTTTTCGATGATTCTTTATTTCTCCTTAGGACGCTGAGCCACAGGGGTAGGCGTAGGAGAAAGGACCCAGGTTGGCTCAACAGCTCATAACATTTCTTAGTTGCCAAAGCTATTTAATATTAAGCTGAAGATGTTCTTTCATGGCATTCCTATTTTAGTTTAGATCACTGAGGTTCATCTGAGTGCATTAAGTGGGTAACAATAACTGTATGGATGCCTTTTAATAGCACCTTCAATTTGACACTCACCAAGATTTTTTTTTTAACTAGAATTTCAATTTTTAAAATCATTTTTGTTATATGATATTTGTCTATTGTCTTGAGATGCAAGTGTTTTCAGAAAAAGGGGTAGAGAAAAATTAAGAATATTATGAACTGGGTATAGTGGAACACGTCTTTAATCCCAGCCCTTGTGGGGCAGAAGCAGGCAGATCTCTGTGAGTTCAAGGCAAGCTTGGTCTACATAGTGAGTTTCTGGACAAGCAGCGCTACATAGTGAGACTCTATCCGTCTATCTATCTATCTATCTATCTATCTATCTATCTATCTATCTATCTATCATTTTAATGCAAAGGCAGCAAATATCATGTGTAATTTCTGATTCTATGTGACCATTAGATTCATGTCTAATGTTGCTGGTAAGTAATGACTAAATATGATTCTGAGTTGATAGCTATTTTATCAAAATTTAGTTTTAAATCTATGATAATCAAATACAGGCATAATGATATTAGAGAATATATAAATTGCTGTACATCATTGGATTGAAAGGTAATAATTTAATTAAGTCAGTTGATTGATAGCCTATGTGAAATATTTATCTAAGCGAACTAGTTCTATGTTTGTCATACTATCAAATTTTAAAAATAATTAATACTTCTTTTTATGCTAACAAGTGACAGAATTAGATGAAATAGATGAAACACTTCATCCTTGCTATCATGTTCTACATTATGATTTTATTCTAGTTTTCATATGTTTGCCATGATAGCAGTATGGTATTTATCTCTATTATCTATTTTTTATGTCCTAATTGTGTTTTGTTTGTAGTTTCTATGCAAATGAAACATCCATTATAACATACATGATTAGGAGGATAAAGATAGTTGAGCTTATTCATAAAACCAAGTTGGATAGGATGACAACAATCCTATAAAGCACTAATTTTTCCAGAAGAAGAACTAAGAATATGCTCAATATGATGTGTGGTACAGGTATAAGAAAGGACATATTTGGAAGAATAATCAACTCTTCATTTAATCTCTTAAGGAGCTACCTGAGTAAATGCTAGCAATTTTGCATTATTAAATTTTTTGATGTATAGTTTTGATCACTTAGAAAGCTGAAGGAGCTATTTTCAGCTCCTTAACAATAGTAAAAAGTTTAAAGAATTATCTTTGTAAAATCTGTTCAACTCATTACTGAGCAAATTTAAAGACATATTAAGATAAGTTTCACTTACAAATTCTAGTTTCAAAGAAAAGGATGATTGGAATAATTGACATTAAGTGCTGTTTTGAGTAGCAAACCAGAGACTTATTAACTGATGTTAAACAGGAAAAGTTTGTGAAATGATATTAAATTAACATTTACATTAAATTAATAAAGACTAGTTTGGAAGATGAGAAAAGAACTTTCCCATTAGTGGGAATTTCCATTAATAGAGTTGATATTAAATGAGCTCGATAAGAGTAGATAAGAAGAGAAGGAGGTCTGGCTGCTTACAGATGAGAATAGGAGAGAGAGAGAGAGAGACTCAGACAGCAGAGGTCTGTTACAGACAATGATATTTGCTAGAAAGATGGTTGCAGCCATTACAAAGTGTGAACGCAAAAATACAACCGACATCTGTTCCAGAGACCACAGAAAAGTCTTGATAAACTGCATCCCTCAACTTCTGGTTGTTACTGTGCTTTGAAAAACGTGGATTTAGGAAATCTTTAAACAGGAACTAGAAATGGGTTAATACTTTCAACAGGTATGGTATAACAAAACTGTGTGAAATTACCTATTTGGTTTTGAGATTAATTTCTCAGATTTCCTTATAGGAGTCTCTCATTAAAATATAAAGTCTCAAAATTTATCAACCATTGTATCTGATTAATGAGCCCTCAGGTGACTCTGAATGTATTTCTAGAGTTATCCCATTGTGTATGGAAATGGTTTTGCCACCAGAAAGCAAGGGATGGAGAACTTTGTTTAAATCATGACCATTCCAGTGTCTGCTGGTGTTTGAGAAGGGTAAATCTGAGTTTGTTTTGCAGACTCAATGGAATTAGGGTAAAATGTTCCCATTAGTAGCATTAAGATGTCAGAAGTGATAGGTAGATTGATTGTCCCAATGACTGATCATTTTGTCACACTGGCAGTTCTGATGTAGACATCCATATGCCAGATTCCAATTTTTGATAGACTAATCAGATGAACTCACCCATGACTTCCAATCTAAATCTAGTGTCAGAAATAATTATATGTAGAAGGAAGTATTTTTGGCCATAGATGTGAAGACATTGGCATGACTTGCTTTAGATTGCAGAGCTGTGAGCTGATGTTGATGGTCCATATTCTGGGCCAGTGCCTGCCTGGCAGCAGCATCTTCACAGCACATGGCCATCCCATGACTGCTGCTGTACCAGCTGCATGGATGGTTTCCTTCTATTCTTTGCCCACCTTTTCCAGCCTTCTCAATAATTCTACAAATTAGAGTTGTCACAAGTCAGAGTTGTCTGTTGGTCACAAATAAGAACCTTGACTGATGTAAGTAAACTTAGGTTAAATTACATGGGTTATAGTGTATAATGTACTTTCAATAGAGGCTTGTCAAATGAATCTAATATCTGAATAAGACTCTTGATCCTCAAATTATGCATCTTAACATTTAGTACCATGAATAATAAATGAAAAGTTTCAAGGAAATCTATAAATCATTTTCGAGATGCGTTGACCTATGGCGGTCAGCTGTGAGGTTTTAAGGACATGAATGGCATAGAAAGCTATAGTGATGCTTCTGTGGAAACCTTGAAGCCATTATTATCTGTAGTGAACACCTATCTGGCAAGGGTCGAGTGTGTAAAAACTAAGTTTGCATCAATAAAGTGTGTCTCCTTTCAATGGACACCATCTCAACTATCAAGGAATATGTTTTAAAAGTTGCTTCACGAGCATTGCTTTAGGAACAAAAGCTCTTAATTTTTCTTTAACCTTAATTTGTTCTAGTTTTACTTATGTTGCGGTGATAAATTATGCTGACAAAAAGCAACTAAGGTGGGAAAGGGTCTAATTTGGTTCACAGTCCCAGGTTATAGCCCATGATGGTGGAGAAGCCAGGATGACCAGAACATAAGACAGCTGGTCACATCATAGCCACAGCCATGAGGAGAGCAGAGAATCCACGTGCACTACTGCTCTCCTAGTGTTCTCTGCTCTTATATAGCCCGGGATTCTAAAATTTGGGTAAAGGTGCAACACACTTTTAGGCTGGGTCCTACCCTACCCATGAATGTAATCATGACAGTCTCTCATAGACCTATCTGTAGGCCAACCTCATTTAGACAGTGCTTTCCTGAGACCACTGATGTGTCCAGTTGACATTCCAACTAACCATCATGTCTATCCAAGAAGTATGCAATCCAAGGATGCTTGCCTTTCTACTGTTGAAGAAATGATGTAATAGAAATGATGTGATTCACTCGTCCTTTTTCTTTGGTTATATTATCACTGAAATTCTATCATGAAATTACTACCCCATGTAGTAACTGTTAGATTTTTTTTCCTAGCCTAGCATTTTATCCACCATTCCTAACCATAAACTGGGTACTGGTGGCATATACTTTTAATCCCAGCACTTGGGAGGTAGAGGCAGGTGGATGGATCTCTGTGAGTTCAAATTCTACAGAGAAAGTTCCAGCATAGCCAAGGCCATCCAGAGAAACTCTTGTCTAGAAATCAATCAAATAATCAAAACAAACAACAACAACAACAAAGTAAAAACTTAATAGTCATAAACCACTGTAGTTTTCATAACTGTTCCTTACGGAATTTTTTTCTATTGTTACTGAAATAACGTCGTCTCTGGAGTTTTCTATTGTACTGTCTCCTAACAAGAAGAGCAGTGTCTCTATTAGAGATGCTAAAACCCTTCCTGAGGACATGTTCGTTAGTTAGTGATGAATCTCTTCTGTTTTAGGAAAGACTGCTCCCTATGCCATGAGGTGCTCAGTCTGAAAACTGTGAAGTCAGACATTGCCCTGAAAGAACTTAAATGTGGGACGCTACTAACTAATCACACAGCAATTAGATTGCACCACACCACTGTTGAGGATTTGAGGGAGATATCAGGAATAGTAGATCAATCAGAAGTCAACCTGAATAACTACACTCCATGAGCTCCTTCGGGGGAGACTCAGCAGTAGAGGGTGACAGGCTTAAAAGAAATGAGGATGCTTAGCTTTTCTGGGTTTCAATGCCTTAATTCTCCTACATTCCTTTCCTTATTAGGTCAAATAATCCTCTTGAAAGGGCAAAATAAAATTAGAACAAAGTGTGACTGGAATTTCAGATTTCATTTGCCTTCAACTCATTTACCATTCAGATACAAAGTTGAGAAAGTAGGATTTTTTTTTGTTTGTTTTTTGTTTTAAATGGTCACCCAGTTCTATTATGATTGCTTATTTGTAATGCAATTTTATAGAAGAGGAAAAATGGAAACAGAAGAAAATATTTGGGATTCCAGGAAGCAGAGTCCCCAGGCAGTCTTGCACAGAATGTTCTCAAGGCAGTGTTACTGACAGTTAAATGTCTGCAAGCTGAGCTTCATCCAGTCCGTGAGTCTGTCTGAGGATGGTTGGGAGTCAGGGTGGAGGGTGTTTTTCAGCGACATCCTCTTGGAAAGACCAGCCAATCACGGTTACTAGTGATTCTTCAGTAGAATTGTTCTATGTTGGGAGACTGTTAAGTAGTCACAACTTCAAAGACACAACACCTGCAGAAAGGTGATCCTCTCAAGCAGGGATGTGTTAGAGACTAAAAACAGTTCAGGTCTGTGTCTCACACATGCTTGTATTCACTTGCTCCCCTGGGGTCAATTTTACCACAGTGTTTTTGATATTCATCCTTTGCAAAAGAAAAACCAAACTATGGACAATGAATCAAAATCTGTGAACACTCAGAAGCCACATCCCTGACGGAAGCTCAAGCTTCTTTTTTTTTTTTTTTTTTTTTTTTTT
>NW_022196895.1:49988078-50022937 GCF_008632895.1 Mastomys coucha
CAGAAATCCACCTGCCTCTGCCTCCCAAGTGCTGGGATTAAAGGCGTGCACTACCACTGCCCAGCTAAGCTCAAGCTTCTTAAACGCTGTTTTGGAAAATGTTCAGTGAATCTTACTTCCCAATCAGCATCAGTCTAAATGATAGCTATTCCATGCTAAAAAGCAATTTTCAGCTGAGTTTATATGGGTATGCATGTCTGTTTAGCTAAAACATAAATTGCGAAGACTCGGTTCTTTGCAAAAAATAAAGAGAGAGAGAGAGAGGGATTAGGAGAGAATGCAGCTGGTGGGCAACTTGAGCAATTACAGAGAGAGGATAGAAACAGACTTTAGAAAATGATTCAAGTGGAAATGGAAGCTAGGAGAATTCCAGCAGCAACTTTGGACTTCGCTTATGTTTTCTCTCTGTGGCGCCTTCTCTGCATTTTCTCTGGCCATTGTTTAGAGTGTCCCTTTCTGAGATGCTTTGCGGAGCACCTTGTTTGAAATTGAAATGCTTTATCCTCAGTACCCCCTCTCTCCTACCTCTTGCAATATTTCTCCTGAGAACCTACCAGCCCCTGACATACTATCTGCTTTCATTATTGTCCTTCCCAAATGAAGGTGAGGAGTACTTGTTTTATTTATGTTTTATTCCCACACCTTGAAGAGACTCAGTGTGCAAAGAACACAAATGCCGAATGAACGAGGGAGGAGAAAGCAGTAGTTTGAAGACTGCAGACTCTGTTGTGCTTGCTGGAGTTAGAAGTGGAATGTGAACGTAGACGCGGGTAGAGTTGCTGTAGCTATAACCATGGTCTTGGGAGCCAGAGGGAGGCTGATGGTCTTGCAGAGAGAACAGTTGTGCTGTATCCTGAGACAACAGAAGATGGTTGGATGACCAAGTAAAAGCAGTAATTACAGGCTGCATCCTCTCCAGAGGGCGAAATTCCCATTCTTGAAATTTCCTCTCTTCCTTCATCTCCCTTATGGGTTTGCAAGCTCTAATATGGACCAGAGCTCTGCTTTCTGTCTCTCTCTGAAGGTCTGATTCCTCAGCATCCGCCATCTATAGGGCAGTAACAGGATAGATACTACCTTATGGTTCATCTATCTCAAAATCTAACTTGCATTAAAGAAAATCTTTTTTTTTTTTTGTTTTTTTCTTTTTCAAGACAAGGTTTTCTCTATGTAGCCCTGCTGTCCTGGAACTCACTCTGTAGACCAGGCTGGCCTCAAACCCAGAAATCTGCCTGCCTCTGCCTCCCAATTGCTGGGATTAAAGGCATGCGCCACCACTGCCTGGCAAAAAAATTCTTAATTTCAGTATTCTAGAGAAGGATCCTGTGTGACTCAAATTGGCTATCTGAGAAAGAATGGGCTCTATCTAAGAAACCTGAGTTAGGAAGATGAGCAAAGCCATCTTCCTAATAGCAGTCTAGCATAATTTCAATTATTGAGCTTTTGAAATACTGTTTATTGACCTATAAATTGGCTTCACTGTGAGTAAACCCATTTAAAAATAATCTTATTCAACAGTATCCAAAGGGAAGTTCAATTTCACCTTTAAAAGAATAAGGTAACCTTTCCCCAAACAGAAAAGTACAACTCTCTGTTGATTATTTAACCACTGAATATACTCAATAAATATTTTTCAAGTAACCTGAAAAATCTAGACTTCTTTTCCCTTCAACTGTAGGACAAATTCATCAAAAGTTATCAGTTCTTTTATTTTAACCAAGCAGGTATGTTGACCTCAAGAATCTGCTAACATTTCCCTTTTAAACAATAAGATGTGAGGAAGGCCTCATTGACATAATGGACTAAAATGTTTCTACTTCCTTCAGTCTTAGCTCTTCAGGTGCACATTTTGCAAACTGCTAGGAAAACTACAACTTCCTCTACTTAGGATGCTTCTCTCTAACATGCACCCTTATGCAAACTGGCCTCTCCTTTCCCAGAATCTCAATTTTTAAAGATTTAAATATAACTCTTAGATGTTTTAGACTTTTGTGGATTTGCATTTATAAGTTCCCACAGTACTCTGCACTCAGCAGCACCTCAATAAACAGATTTTGTAAATTTATTTTGGATTCTCTTTCCTCTAAATGGCCAGAATACTTACCAGTTTTATATATATATATGTATATATATATATATCTGGTATATATATATATATTTATATATAACTGGTATATATATTTATATATAACTGGTATATATATATGGTATATATATATATATATAACTGGTATATATATATATTTATATATAACTGGTATATATATATATATATGGTATATATATATATTTGTGTACTTTAAAAATGTCTTCAGCTTATTTACTTCTCATAGCAGGTAAGACTTTTTTTTTAAAACAGAAAACAGGAATTTATTACAATCAATATTTATAGGAATGTATTTTACAGGAAGAATCATATGTATGAGTTCACAGATTATCAAAACAAATCTACTGGCAAAGAAAGGGTTGAATCCCATTTGTAGAACACTGTATAACTAAAACCTGCATCATGAAAATTCAATTCTAGAATCTTTCGGACTGAAGTGACTAGTGATTTTTTTTTTAAGTTTTAATTATTATTTGAGAATACATATGCAATGTATTTTGATACTATCTACTCCTTAATCCCCATTGTAGTGGCTTGAATTAGAATGGCCCCCATTGTTGTGATCATAAAAAGATAAAGAGCTATAAGAATATGTTCTGGTGGGATGTGGGAGAAGGGGATGCCCCCGCGGGCCCATGCTGGAGGCATCTCTTCCCTCTGAGGGACCAGACACACACTGGTATAGTATAAAATAGAGTTTATTTAGGGCATGGGGAGGGGAATGAAGAGAGTAGTAGAGGCAGAGAAAGGCAGAGAGAAGGAGAGAGTAGATAAGTGGAGGCCGGCCATGACCACGTGGAGGGGAGGGGGAAGGGAATGGGGAGCAAGGGGGCAAGAGGCAAGAGAGCAAGAGTATAAGAGAGAAAAGAGAGAGAGGAGGGGCCAAGCAGCCCCCTTTATAGGGTCAGGCATACCTGGCTGTTGCCGGGTAACTGTGGGGAGGAGCATACCTGGCTGCTGCCAGGAACTGTGGGGTTGGAGTTTAGACAGTATACCAACACCCAATAGCCTCATATATTTGAATACTTGCTACTCACTTGATAGAGTTGTTTGGGAAGGGTTAGGAGGTATGGCTTTCTTGGACAAGGTATATAATACAGGGTGGGGTTTGATGTGTTAAAAGCCCATTCCAGGTCCATTCCATCACCCCTTTGACTTACCTTCAAGTTACAGGGAAGATGGAAGCTCTCAGTTACTGCTCAGTGCTGTGCTTGCCTGCCTACTGCCATATTCCTCACCATGGTGGTCATGGACTCGCTTTCTGAAACTATATGCCAGCCCCCAACTAAATGCTTTACTTTATAAGGTTCTTTCGTTAAAGAACAAAATGCTTTTAGGGTTGGAGAAATGCATACCACTCTTCCAAAAGCTTGATTTCCAGCACTTATTCCAGACGGCTTACAACTACTTGTAACTCTGGCTCCCGAAGACCTGATACCATCTTCTGGGTTCTAAGGGAACCTCTACTCACATGCACCTTCCCCCCACACACACATACATAAGGTAGTTAAATTTTAAATAAATAGATGAGTTTTAAAAGAACACTTGCAGTGAGGCTTTCTATGAGGCATGGCCTCTTGTATCACCTTTCTAATTTTTTTTCTTGCTTTTGCAAGTATTTGTTGCAGGTCATCTATCTGATTTTGTCACGTACTGAGTGATAAAATATCTGTTTTCTTCTGGTCTCCTCACAAAATGCTGCATGGGAACACGGCAGAAAGTCGAAGCCTGAGGAGGAGTTTGCCAAACTATCCTGGCTTATTTCAACATGGTTCAACGTGATAAAGGTTCCTTATGAGCCAGTGGAAAAATCCAGCACAAGCAGGTAACCTAATGATATAACTGGTAGACAAGCCTCTCAACAAACTAGATTGATGGATCCTGCGGTTAGCAGGGAGGCCCCTGTGAAAACCAAGTGGCTAGACAGGGAGGAGTTGATTCCTACAACAGAGATGATGCTCAAATAATCCTATAGATTTCACTGGACATGTTCCTACTATGAAAGGAAGGGAAGGTCAAAACATCACTGCAAACCAGTCCTACTTTAGAAAATCATTTCCAAACAGTTCTATGCTCTGTTGGCAGTTGTGGGGGGTCAGTTACCATTGATATTTGAAGGGTCTGCCAGGGTTCACATGCGTTCTTTTTAGAAGTGGTAAAAATATTATGTTGGCACTGTCAGAAGCAGATGAAAGATGACAATTTATATGTTGTTGTTACTATGGCTGTAATTCTTTTGTATTGTTGTCTCAGTGACATTCTGTTTCATTTCTTTTCTTCTCTCGTGAAATCGTGGCAGCAAAATAAGCTGTCAGGTGTCAAATGTGGAAGAGCAGCCCGAGCTTCGAGGGGGATGAGAGATGTCTTAGGCTACGTCCTCATCTATACGCTGTAAAATGGCATGGTTACCGCCTTATTTAGGCAACAGCTAAAACAACACCTTCTGCAAACGTCATTCCTAAGAAAGGAAATTTTAGTACTGCTGTATCCTGGTCAGAATAGGTAAAACCACGAGTGTCATCTGTCTTAGATGAGGTCACTTTACAATTAAAATGTTAACTCAGAAACATACCAGAAAGGATGCCTATTATTTTCACCCCAAATGAGTGGTATAAAGACCTCTGTTCCCTTTTACCCCTGTGCTAATTTCAATTATTTATTTTGTGCTGTCCCTGCAACACATACCATAGTAACTATTTTGCGTATATTTTCTCATTTGACCCTTATTCTGATCCTGGGTAGCAGGTATGGTTTGCTTCCACTTAAAGGATGAGAAAATTAACTCTGAGTGGTGGGAAATTTATATGTTTCAAAGTTAATGAGACCAAAATGTTACCAGAACAAAGAATTGATTTTAACTCTATCTGACTCTAAGTCTTAAACTAATATCATGGCAAAATTTGCCTTCCTAGTGGCCTTCAACCTTTATTTTCATTCTGAAAGATGCATAGAGTGGACCCAAATGATCCTTCGTCAATCATCAGGAATATAGTTTTAAGTGACCTTGAGACATCTGTAATTATATTAATTTCATCAAGCCACCTGGTCTGGGAATTTGGATTAGAATTCAGGTGGTTTTTTTCCTCTATAGGTGAATTTTTTTTTTTTTCCTAGACTAGCTTACTTTCAAAGAATTTAGAATGTGAGACAAAGTTTTTCTTTTTAAAATTGTTTTTATAAGTTTAAAATTGTTTTTTTTTAATAAGTAGTTTCTAACCACTTACCCTTTGAATTTTGAAAATTAATAGAAAATGCCCAATTCTTCCTTCATTTGATAATTTTCAAGTGTTTTTAAAGTACTCTAGCCGTGTACTTTCTCTTCCTCTCTGGTTCCAATAAACAAGTCTTATTTTCCACCCTGAGAGGCAGTTGTGAGAAAGTCAGGTTTTATTTTGTGTGTTTGTTTTTAAAAAAATCTGTTCGCTTGATAAGATTATTTTTTTTGTTAAACAACTTTGGGACTCTGTCAGGGATTTTAGGAAACATTGCTCCCAGGGCCTTCAGTAGATTCCTTGGCTCTTGGCCAGTTCTCCATGAACTAGAAGGGTTGCTGGCAGGTCAAGCTCATGCTTAGAGATCAGCTTGCTTTCTTGCATGCTGTGCACAGCCGGACTTCATCACCTATGTTGAGTGGATAAATCCTGGTTATTGAACTATCAGCCCTTTCACTTGAGTGATATCACGTTGCATGGTCCTTTCTACAAGTATGTTCTCCCCTATTACTTAAAATAATCCTCTGAAGTAGATACAACTGCCCCCATTAAAGAAGAAAACATTGAAGGGTATAACACAGCACCTGGACTGAAGTAAGCCCTTAATGACTCTACTCTTCCTTCTCGTCTTCCAGTCTGGGTGGGAGTGTACTGCAGTGAAATAGTTTGCCAGCATTATGTAATCTGAGACTAAACATCATCTGCTAGCCTTACTTGCAAAATTCTGAGTCGTTTTCTGACCTCGAATCATTTGATGCAGTCAACATCCAATACAGACGAAAGTCCCATTTGAAAGTAAACAATGTATATGTTTATGAATTAAATTCATAATATCTACTGACTTCAACATCAGCTACAGAGAGAAATGAATTGACTTTGAGGCTGAACACAAAAATGTTGAACTTGAATTTGAAAGTGTTATTCATAAGTCACATGAAGGAAGATACAACATTTATTTTCTTTTGAGTTACATAGAAACCTTAGGGTGAAACTTTCTAAAACAGCGGTTCTCAACCTTCCTGATGCTGCGACCCTTTGATATAGTTCCTCATGCTGTGGTGACCCCCAACCATAAAATTATTTCATTACTACTTTATAACTACAATTTTTCTACTGTTGTAAATTGTAGAATATATATAGCGGATGTGCAGGACATCTGATATGTGACTCCCTGAAGGGGTTGCAACCCACAGGTTGATTACCACTATCCTGCGAGTTTAGCTTATGATCTGAGAATCCTCACCACACTGATGAGGTAATATCATTAGGAATACCCCAGTGAGAACCGAGTCTGTTTCCCTGAGATGTTTATGGTATCTGCTGTGCCCTATAGTCAGTCAGCTAGCCTTCAAGTATTACCTCGGGTCTAAGTGTGACTTTGAACAAATTACTTAGATTCTTTTCTTTCCTTCTCAGTGAAATGGCTATGTTGTCAAGAGTTCAGAGACACCCGGTGTTATTTGTATATGTGAGTACTGTGCAACACACCATACAAGCTCCACAATTGTAAATAACACATGAAAGTACTTACTCTTGTGGTTACTGGTTGAGTGGATATATTCCCAAAGCACATCCACTCTCCCTGGAGGAGGGCATCTAAGAGCCAATTTTATTTTATTTTATTAGATATTTTCTTTATTTACATTTCAAATGATATCCCCTTTCCCAGTCTCCCCTCTGAAGAAAAACCCCTATCCTTGCCCCCTCACCCCGTCCCCTACTCACTAACCCACCCTCTCCTGCTTCCTTGCCCTGGCATTTTCCTACACTGGGGCATAGAACCTTCACAAGACCAAGGACCCCTCCTCCCATTGATGACCGACTAGGCCATCCTCTGCTACATATGCAGCTGGAGCCATGAGTCCCACCATGTGTACTCTTTGGTTGGTGGTTTAGTCCCTGGGAGCTATGAGGGTGCTAGTTAATTCATATTGTTGTTCCTCCTAAGGGGCTGCAAACCCTTCAGCTCCTTGGGTCCTTTCTCTAGCTCCTTCATTGGGAACCCTGTACTCAGTCCAATGGATGGCTGTGAGCCTCTACTTCTGTATTAGTTGGGCACTGTTAGAGCCTCTCAGGAGGCATATCAGACTCCTGTCAGCCAGCACTTGCTGGCATCCACAATAGTGTCTGGGTTTGGTAATTGTATATAGGAAGGATTCCCAGGTGGGGCAGTCTCTGGATTGTCCTTTCTTCAGTCTGCTCTCCACTTTGTCTCTGTAACTCCTTCCATGGCTATTTGGTTCCCTCTTCTAAGAAGGATCGAAGCATCCACACTTTGGTCTTCCTTCTTCTTGAGTTTTTTGTGGTTTGTGGATTGTATCTCAGGTATTCTGAGCTTCTGGGCTAATATCCACTTATCAGTGAGTGCATATCATGTGTGTTCTTTTGTGATTGGGTTACCTCACTCAGGATGATATTCTCCAGATCTATCCATTTTCTTAAGAATTTCATAAATTCATTGTTTTTTAATAGCTGATTAGTACTCCATTGTGTAATTGTATCCATTCCTCTGTTGAGGGACATCTGGGTTGTTTCCAGTTTCTGGGTATTATAAATAAGGCTGCTATGAACATAGTGGAGCATGTGTCTTTATTACATGTTGGAGCATCTTCTGAGTATATGCCCAGGAGTGGTATAGCTGAGTCCTCAGATAGTACTATGTCCAATTTCCTGAGGGACCGTCAAAGAACCAAATAATTCTATTTAAAAATGGGGTACAGAGCTAAACAAAGAATTCTCAACTGAGGAATACTGAATGTCCGAGAAGCATCTAAAGAAATGCTCAATATCCTTAGTCATCAGGGAAATGCAAATCAAAACATCCCTGAGATCTACCCTCACACCAGTCAGAATGGTTAAGAGCAAAAACTTAGGTGACAGAAGATGCTAGCGAGGTTGTGGAGAAAGAGGAACACTTCTTCATTGCTGGTGGGATTGCAAGCTAGTAGAAGAGCCAGTTTTATAAGCCCAAACATTCATTGTACTGACATCTCAAAAGGATCAATCCTGAGCTACAAACTTCCCAACACATTATATATTTGCAAGCTTAAACATGTTCCTGCTATGCTTGATAAAGATTTTATTAAAATTTGAGCTAAAATTAAAGTGAACATTCATACATATGTTACAGTTTGGATCTAAATAATTCCACAAAATGTCCATCAAATGCTTAGGAAGTAAGGCCTACTAGACAGAAGTTAGACCATTTTGAAGAGTGCGTTTGCGTTTGATGGGATAAGAGTCCATTCCCTTCCTGTCTAGTGTTACTTTCTATCCTCCACAGGCCTATCTTACTACATGCTCCTTGTCATGTGCTTCACATCATATCCAAAGAGAAGGGCCAAGAGATAGTAGAAACCTCCAGAACCATGAGCCAAGATACATATTTTCTTTTACAAGTTGAATATCTCAGGTAGTTTGACATCCAGACCTATGTCTGACTCTATCCCAGAGTTCCTCTGTCCTCACGGAACTCCCACCTCCTATTTCGTACCTCTGCTAATAGGCAATCAGCTCTTTATTGACAGGTTATGCTTCATAGTACACAAGAGATTCTCTCACCATATACTTGCCTTTCAGCCTCTTCCCTTGCCACAAAAAGATCACATCTATATTGTTTGATTGGATGCATCACCAAACATCTGTAAGCCTATTTCATCAAGGCAGATATAGATACTAGAGCTGTTTTGACAAGGTTACTGAAAAGATTGTAAGAATAATATTATGATATCCTAAGCATTTACCTTCAATGGAGTGAGTATTCATATAATGGTGCCTATTTTTATTATTAATCCTGTTTATTTACTTTCTTCTCATATTAGTTATGTTCATGTGTTTGAGTTGTGTAAATTAGATAATATTGGTTCTAAAAAGGAGATGAAAAGGGACTTCACTAGTTGGTTGCCTCTTCAGAAGCAAATATAATGAATTTTATTAGCTTACAACTGAACCTTCACAAATTAAGAGAACCAAATATGGGAAGCTGGCTTCAATTCTAAGTAGGCAGATGGTTTTATAACTCAGAATATCACCCATGTGGGAGAATTTGGTAGGTGAATAAAATCAGAATTTTAATGACACGATTGCTTTTTATGTGACCATAGATTTAAGTAATTTAAAAATGTTTGGCTCGCGGTGGCTTGAAGAGGGTAAAGTACTCTGGCTGACTAGAAATCAATTTTGTTTCAGTGGGAAAGAAGGGAGAAACAAGCTTTGAATGCATGCCTTCCAGTAGCCTGGTTTTACCTGTGACACAAGTAATCCTTGCTGGTAATGGAATCACCTTTGTCTTTCAAATGGTTTCATTTTAAATATTTCAAGCTCATTATTGGTATGCTAAAAACCAGAACTCAAGGGAAAAAAATGTAACAAGCACTCCCAAATAATAGTGTAGAAAATAATTCAATTATAACATACTTTAATATAATCAGTTTGTACAAAAACATGTATTAAAATAGACAGTCTGTCTCATTAACATTCAGCAGACATCTCCTTCAGCTGGAACTGAACTTATTTCAGACACATATATACAGTCACATACATCTCAAATCGCTTATAAATACATAGGTTGCAAATACATGGGCATACACAAAATTAAACAGAAAACAGTTCCTAAGTGTTTAAGGGGCTGAGGTTATTTTAGTGGGCGCATCTGTATATTTTTCTAAAATGACATTCAGTGGCACTGTCTTTTCAAATTTGAATAAATTATAGTTTTGCAAACCATAATTACATTGGTTCATACTTAATGGTTATGCTTTACATTTCTGAGCCAGTATTAATCAAGATTTTGTGCATTTATTCCTTCTTCCCTGTGTGGCATCATACTGCTCATGTGCTTTGGATAATTACACTCATTTATTGCTTTGTGTTATGTGGTCAGGAGCCACTCCCTTCCTCCACGGCTTTCATCGATCTTACAGTGGTCACACTGAGGTTTCAATCCTCCCCCCTCCCACACACACATACACACAATCCCACTTTTAGCCAATACTTGTTTTTTAACTGTCTGATTCTTTCACCTTTCCGTCCACCCTCCTTCCCACTCATCAAAAACAGATTGCATTTTGCTGTAGAAGAAAGATGTGTTCAATAAAACTTGGCCAAGACGATGGTTATTGATATGTCTTTGAAAGGCAGCTGTATTGCTTATGTACCACTGGGGACTCGAGTAGTGAGACTCAAATTGCTTGTGGTGCCAAGCAAAAAGCAAATCTGATTCCTTGCAACTTAAAACTTGAAGTAAAGTCATCCCTCTTTCCTTTTCACGTTGGAGAAAAGAGTTGTAAATAAAGGAAGGATCCCTGGAGATAGCCTAAAGTATGGTCTACCATTATGGAAAGTCATATTCACAGGACATCATGAAACATTTTCTAGCCATACTCTTAAAAATGTGATTAGGTTTAGGGCTAATACAATAAAAATTATCCATAGCTGAATTTAAGTTTTAAAAATGTGTCCATAAAGAGGGGGCTTGAGAGATAGCTCACTGGTTAAGAGTGCTGATGGCTCTCCCAGGGATCAGGGGTTCAATTCCCGGCACAGGCATAGTGGCTCATAATTTCACTAACTCCAGTTTCCACTGAGCCATCTCACTGGCCCAATGGAATGTTTTACTTTAGGAATACTTCTCAAACATCCCAATACTACATATGGATTGTTTGAGATTCAAAGAAAGCATGACTAAGCACATTCTTAAAGAAACTGAAGACTTGTAAATATCGTGGGAGCCCAATAAAATTTATAGAAAACATATACACATGAACACAGATCGGTTATATACAGCGTATCTTGGGACAGAGAGAACTACACTGCAAAGATTTCTTCTTTAAACTGTCCAGTGGGAAACTGTGGTATGACAGGCTCAGAGAATCACTCTCAGGGACCATTCTAATGTCTGAGAAAAGCATTCTCATAGCAGAAACATACAGAGGGTATGACATGGTCATGACCTGAAGAGACTCCTCCTCTAAATGTGAAAAGTTTTCTTCTAGGTTAATGGTGCTGCTGTTCTTGCCTCCTGTTTCCTCCCGCTTCGTATTCTTTATAATTTCACTGGACATACAAATGAAAATTTCCAGGCAACTTAATGGATAGGATCCATTTTTAAGTATCCTTCACCTCTTCTCCAGAGTTAGTAATGTCCAGGGGAACTGCAAAGGGATCCAGCAGAGAGGAGAGCGGAAACTGTCTGCTGAATACCTTTAATCCTGGCACTTGGGAGGCACAGGTGGGGGAAGCTCTGAGTTTGAGGCTAACCTGGTCTACATAGGGATAGCGTGTCTCAAAATAAATAAATAAATGAACAAATAAATAAACAAATAAACACATTAAAAAAAAAAGAAAAGGAAAAATAACCACCTTATTTTTATTCTGCTCATGTGAAACTTGTGAGACTATCTAATGCCCAGTTGTTAAGTGACAGTTACACAGAGCAAACACCAGGACACTAGGGGTGGGGAGACAAGTTAAAAACAAACAAAATAAAAACAATAATTTCAGAAGTTGGGCCATAACACCAGTGGTTACATACTGTGCATGAAACGGATTTCATAGATTTGGACCCAGTAAGATATTTACACAAAATGTAAAATAGTAAAAACCCCCACTAAAAGCCACAATCCACACTAATTGCAGTTTTGGGAGAGAAAAATCAGAATGTATTGGTGATATAGTATTAAAATACATAGTTTCAACAACAACAACAACAAAAAAAAATGAAGTCTTTTGAAGGACGAAGTGATTTATTACAGGGGGAAAAAGTAGGAATCATGCTT
Organism: Mastomys coucha; assembly: GCF_008632895.1. Classification (NCBI taxonomy): domain Eukaryota; kingdom Metazoa; phylum Chordata; class Mammalia; order Rodentia; family Muridae; genus Mastomys; species Mastomys coucha. Next base: position 50,000,174 of record NW_022196895.1, read on the forward strand.
TACTTGTAAAAACTAAGGCTAGACCTTTCACAAACCTAAGAAAAATGCACAAAATAAAACCTGAGCTCTGGCAGTAGAGAAGGTGTACTGGCATGGGGCGGGTATTGTGGCCGTGGGGAGGTGTAGTGGCCATGGGGAGGGTGGGCTGGCTGTGGGAGCTGAGGTAAGTTTCTGTCCAGGGAGCTCGTAGATTTTCACCAGACTTTTGCTATTTTCTCTCTATCTCAACCTTCCTAACATCTATTATAATAGTGTCCAGTAATAATAAAAATTATTTTCAATTTTTACCAGTAAATCCAAACCATATTCTGATGACAGAGACAACTTATCTTTGATGTTATAAATGCAAAGCATGAACATGAAGGAACTTGGGGCTGGGAGGGATTCCGGCAGCTCAGGAGCAGGGCCCTTGTAGTGGTGAATTAGTTAAACTACTTTGGCTCACAGTGGGTGATAGGATGCACTGTACCTGCCCATGAGCTCTCTGGATTCCTGAATAAAAGACATGACACATGCGAGCTAATTTTGATACGCCTTGACTCAAGTGCTCAATGGTTGGGCACTTCTAAACCTCCCCATGGCTCGCACAAATTTCTCTCTGGTATTCCTGGTTTAACACTTTCTAAAATCTATATTTTTATTTTTGCTGTGCTGTTACCTTCTGGGCAGCCCTCTCGCATCCCCCCATAGTGCCACTTACCTTTCTACCTACATTGCTGGATGGTTTCTCTCCTGCAGCTCTTAAATCTGATCCCTTTGCCTCTGAGTCATGACAATTCTCCTCTTCCTCCCCTCTCTCTTGGTCTCTTGCCCACACAATCTAAAAGCCCTCCCTCATCTCCCTGCCCAGCCATTGGCTGCATGGCATTTTTTTTTTTTATTATTATTATCAATCGAAGCCATCTGGGGACAGGGACCTGAGGAGGTCCAGAAGCAGGTCCAAGCAGGCGCGGTGCAAGCAGAGCTGAGAGTTCTACATCTACATTTGAAGGCTGCTAGCAGAATACTTGCTTCCAGGGAGCTAGGTTGAGGGTATTAAAGCCCATCCCCACTGTGACACACAGTTGGGCCTGGGGTCCCACACTGCTGAGGCAGCGGCTCTCTGCTGCTGCTGCCTGTTGCTGCACGGCACATTAGTTAAAAGTAGGCAATGCGTAAGCGTGAGATATTTTATTATTGGAAAGAGAAAATAGGCCGGTCACGAACATATGGAAAGAAAGAAAGGAGAAGGAGAGGAGAAGAGAAGGAGAGAGAGAAGAAAGGAAGCAAGAGAGGACAAAGAGCAAGAGAGAGAGGAAGAAGGCAAGAGAGAGGGGAGGGGACAAACCATTCCTTATACATTTTGAAGTGTGGGTATCTGCCTGTGGGGCTGGTCATGCCTGGCTGTAGTTACATGACTGGGGGTAGAGTCCAGCTAAAATGCTGGGAGCTTGGGGCACACAGAGCACACATCTCTTGCGGGAGCAGCTGTGGGGTGTTGGGACTGAAACAGGAGCCAGAAACCCAGGAGTTATGGCTGAACACCTTCCATCCCTTGCAGGCCGAGATTACCCACTGGAGCTTCGGGGTCCTAGACCTATACTCGACTGGGCCCAGGTTGACTGAACAGAACACTGCTCTACAACACACCCACTCTAATAAGGCCACACCCCTTAATAGTGCCACTCCTGGATCCAGCATATATAACCATGACACCCTACCCATCTCCCTGCTCAGCTATTGGCTGTATGGCAATTCTTTATTATCAATCAAAGCCAGCTGGGGACAGGGACCCGAGGAAGCACAGCTTTTGGAGTCTAAATAAGACAACATATTAGAAGCAATTCCCAACATGCCCTTGTTCTACTCTTGGAGAATGTCGACACTGCTGCTGCAGAGCCTCCTCACTACAGACAGAGAAGGTGATCATTATCAATCCTTACAGGGCTGGGCAGCAAGGGCTGCAGGCTACAGATTTTGTGTCATGGTCTCTTCCTCACTTCGTCCACACAGGAGCTGTGAGCATGGGTCTTTAGGGGTTTTATAATTTGCACGTTTGACTCTTTTAGGCTATGAGAAAAATGACGAAGTAAATACCCTTTTCCCCAATAAAATTAAATAAGTAACCTGGTTTTCTTGGGTCAGAAGTAATTTAGTGTGCTTATTTAAAAAGCAGATCACTGGCACTAAACATTTTTATGACTCTTCACAGTCAGCAAAGCAGAATGGTGAGTTTCTGCCTCTTGTTTTTAACTGGCCACAAAGATATTCTTTATTTCCCTTTAAGCCATCAGCAAGCCATCCACTCTGGCCTGGTATATCCTTTTTTATAACCCACAGAAATCTAGATGGATGAATTACATATGTCCTATAGTTAATCTGTGTTTCAGGAAGAACCAAAGAACTAGTGAATTGTAGCTGCTTTTTAAAAAAAAAAAGAGGTTGGGGGAAAATCAATAATAAATTATCTTCCTCTGCAGCAGTTTAGGATCTTTGCACAGCCCCTCTGACATGTAGATGGAGTTATAAATTGATTTAGATGAGGATGCTAAGGAATCTCACATGCTCTGGACTGCCTGGTGAATGCAGGTTAGTGAAATAAAAATAACCCACCTTGTCAGAGAGCCTTTGTAGGAGCTGCCAAACCCAGCAAGTTATTTTTACAGTTTAATGAGTTAGGCCCCAGCTTCCACAGGGAGACACAGCAAGTGGAGTATTTCATAATTTACTGCTGTAAAATGATCAGGATTCATGTTGTCTATAAAACATGAAAAACCTTCTTCATTCCTTACCAATTAGATCATAGTTACAACTTACAGTTCCTTTGAGCCTAAAAGAAAAAAAAAAATTTAACTGCTAGACATAAATGAATGCTGTGGTTAAATTAAACCCTTCAACAGCCCAAACAGGCTTGAAAGAAATGCCTTCTGGATGTTATTAACACACATATTTAAGTGCTATTTTTAAATTTTAACTGCAAGCCATAGCAAGCACAAATGTTTCGAGTACCTATTTTGGCATAGTAGCCTTGCGTTCACAGTTTTTCATCTTTACTAATTCTTTTCAATAATTATTTCACCTTTCACTACTTAATTTTTTTCTTTCTTTTTTTTTTTGCAGATATAGCAAAGTTATTTTATGGAGATAATTATATTTGAGGAACAGTGATGCCAGTGCAGCTTTGTCATCAAAAGTTCTCTTCAATTATCATGTTAGCAGGATTGTGTTTTATTTTCCATGAGTACATTACAAAGTGTAGGAATTGCAATTTGAACCTAATAACTTTAAAAGTTTAATAGTATATTTATGCTTATTAAAGTAGGTTCACTCTGGAACAATTTAAACACAACCATCAAGCCACCTGTATCAACCAAAGTAAAACTGGAGAATTTGTTATGCATATGTGCAAATGTGTGAGCAAGAAGGAAGAGGCAGAGGCAGACAGGAGTACAGAAAGGCACAGATTTAGTTTCCAGGTTACCTACTCCATTTGGTGCGGCATAGTTCTTTGGATACAGAGTGTATGAGTTTACTAAGGCTGCTGTGACCAAATACTTGGCCGTGGGCAACTTGTACAACAGAGTCTAAAAATCCAAGATCAGCATCCTGGTGAGTCTGGATTCTTCAGTGTCATCCCCTTGAGATGGTGAGAAGAAATGGAGAGTCCACAAGCTCAGGGGATGGTCTGTGTAGGGAGAAGTATTATAGAGGTGATGATTTCATGTGAGACTACAGATGCAAAGGGCTGGGGGAGTGTTCCTTCATTTTCCTTCATAGGTCAACGTTGGTTTTCTTGTTGACTGGAGAAAGATGGAATGGCAGGATCCATTTGATTGACACTTCCCTGATGAGTAAGGATGTTAGCTATCTTCGCATGTATTGATTGGCCATCTGTACCTCTTCTTTTGAGAACTACCTGTTTAATTCACTTGCCACTTATTGCTTGGATGGTTTCTTCTGCATAGCATCATTTTCCAATATGTGGGGATTATTTCCGGTGTCTTGCTTATATTTTATTAGCTACGTATTTCTGTCCAGCATGGCATTGTCTTGATTACTGTAGCTTTATGTTAAGCCATGGCATAAATTCTCCAAATCTTCATGTCTTTTTCAGATGTTTTTAGTATTATCCTAAATCTTTTGCATTTGTACATAAACTTTAGAATTGCTGGGATTCATATTGTGAAAAATATAGATCAATTATTTTTAGATTACATTAAACTTGTTGATCAACTTGGGAAAGTCATTTTCAGTCATTTTTCTTTTAAAGTTGTCTTTCTATTTACAATTTTGGATCTGCTAGCAATGGGGATATGTTCTGAGAAATGTGTCGTTGATGACCATAAAGTATATTTATAAAAGACAGTTATGATTTACCAGACCATATAAACTTGTAGTATAGCTATGGCAATATATGGTCAGTTGCTCAGTAAAACATCATAATTTGGTTCATGATTGCATTTAAATGTTCCTTAAGAATATATTTTACATTTTCCAATAGGTACCTTTTATACATACTTTTCTAGCGCCTTATCTTTCAAAACTGTTTTTAGTTATACAAAATGGTGGGCTTCATGATGGCACTTTTATACAAATGTCAGGGTACATTGCTCATATTCAAGCACCCATTAACAGACATTCCTTGTTTCCTCTGCCCTTCCTTCATTAGAGAGCACGCTAGTTTCCTTCCTTCATTAAAATAGCTCCTTTATATTTTTATGCCATATGTAATATATATGAGATGAAATGTATAAAGAGGAGAAACGCAATGTTTATTACTCTTAATTATTCTTCTTTTGAACACTTTCTCCTTCACAAAACCCCCTTCTACTTTCATGTCTCATAATCATATCTGTGTGTGGTAAGGGGTATGAACTTAAAAGCATGAGTACCTGATTTGATACCAGAACCTACTTTACCCCCTTTTATAAGTGTAGATTACTTCTCCATACAATCTGAATACAGTTTCCCCTCCTTCTACCCCTCCCAGCTCCTCCTCACCTCCTTTCTTTCCCAGATCAACTCCCTTTCTGTTTCTCATTAGTAGAGAACAGGCTTTTAAGAGATAACAACAAAACACGACAAAAATAAAACATAATAAGATAAAAACAAAACAAAACAAAACAACCTACATTGAAGCTGGACCAGCCAAGCCAACAAGAAAATAAAAGAGCCTCAAGAGAAGGCACGAGAATCAGAGACCCAATTATTCATCCATTCAGAAGTCCTGTAAAAGCACTACATTGAAAGCTATAGTATTGACTGGGGACCTGCTGCAGACTCCTATAGGCCCTGTGATTGCTTCCTCAGTCTCTGTGAGTTCATATAAACTCTGCTCAGTTGTTTTAGAGGGCCTTGGTCTCCTGGTGTCTTCCTCCACCTCCTCTGTCTTTCTAGCTTCTTTTTCTGCTTCCTCTTCCATGGGCTTCCTTGAGCTTGCTTTCTCTCTCTCTCTCTCTCTCTCTCTCTCTCTCTCTCTCTCTCTCTCTCTCTCTCTCTCTCTCTCTCGGTGTGTGTGTGCTGGAGGTAATAGAGGAAAACATCTCATTTAGAGCTTCGACTTAGTGACACAAAGCTGTAACCTCAGCACTGAGGAAATGGAGATCAAGCCAATCAGCCGCCCTAGCCTACTTGATGACTTCTAGGACAGTGAGACATATCGTCTTAAGAAGCTGAGCAGATAGGGCTAGAAAAATGGTTAACATCATTTGCTGTTCTTTAAGAGGACCAGAATTTGATTCTCAGCATCTGGTCAGGTGGCTCACAAATGGCCTTCAACTCCAGCTCCAGAGGGCCCTCTTCTGGCCCCTGCAGGCACCCTTACACATGTGGTACACATACACACAGAGGTATAGACATACACATATATTGTGAAGAATTAAATCTTTTAGAAAAGTGGTTAGTGGACAGATAATAAGAGCAGAGGGGATGGAGGACACCAAGAAATCAAGGCCTTCTAGTCATGACAGGACTGATGCTCACAGAGATTGTGGCAGCATGCCCAGGACCTGCACAGCTCAAAGCCAGATAGCATCCCAGTTGTGGGTGAAGTTGACATAACCACACCCCTGTCCCAGAAGCTCTTTCCTACTAATAACCTCTCATAGAGGAAAAGTTATGGAGTCTCATTGGTTATACAAGCCACCGTTAAGGCCCATGGCCAGCAATAGATGGCCAATACAAAAAATGAACTCAGAGATATTTTTAGAGGATTTATTTATTTATTTATCTTGTTTCATAATGCTTTGTCTATTCTCATCTCCCCTACTTGCAGGTCTTTTGCATTTGCTTATATATTATGGTTCCCAGTTTTGTGAGGTTGTTTTTGCGGTGGTGGTGGTGGTGGGAATTCTCTGTATGTGACAGTGTATCTTTCTGCAATTGTGTATATTTCTTGTTATTTGGCTCTTCTTCCCCCACCACTTGTTTGTTCTTATATATCCAGGCTTGTTTGTTTTTATCTTATCTTATTAGTATTATTTTTTTAGATGCCTGTTTTTTTTTTTTTTTTAATGAGAAAGAGCAAGAAAAGGTATGAATTTAGGGAGGTAGAAAAGTGGGGAGGCTCTGGGAGGAATCGGGGAGAGAAGACTATAATCAGAATATATTGTGTGAAAAAAAACCTATTAAAAAAAAAGTAGTTAGCAATTGAGGAAACCACACCCAAGGATGTTTCCTTATTGGGCCCTATCACTATGTCTAGTCTTACCTAGCTGTCTTTGCTTTTTACTGCTGCTGATTCTATGAGACTACTGAGGAGTCTCAGTAGTTTCCTTTCAGGCCTCAAGAATTTGTACAAAACCAGTGCTCTTAAGTCTACCTTGGGAAGCTGAAGAAGCTGGGTCAGCAAGCAATGATGACATCATCATCATCATCATCATCATCATCATCAAGAAGCTGGTGAGCAAATGGTGAGTCCTCCTCCTCTTCTTCTTCCTCCTCCTCCTCCTCTTTCTGCTGCTGCTGCTGCACTCCTTGGTAAGAAATGAAGACAATCAAGAGAAAAGGCTATAGATTTTCCTATGTTGCCTGTGTATGGGTCACTGTTCTAAGGTGCTGTCCAGTGTTGGGGAGGGCCACCCCCTCAGTTAATCCTTCCAGGAAATACACTTACCCACATGGCCAGAGGCATCTCTCTTAGGAGATTGCAGAGACAATGACGGTGACGATCCAGATCAGCTATTACGTAAGCTACTAGTTCATCTTGTCACAAATCGATGTGTCAGAATATCTGAATTTAATATCTGAAACATGTCCTAGCTCTTATCTACATGTTTGTACAATTTAACTTGGTTCCCATTTTCACCACTTATCTTAAAACTTTTAAAATATGGTTAAAAATGTTTGCTTTTGATAGCACTTTCATATGTGAAAAATTGGGGAAAAAATCAAATATTTAATAATAATGTATGATTAAATACATCGTAATTCTTTTCTGTGTTGAAATATTTAGCAATGAAGAAAACGAATCATACCACTGCGGCCTACATAATACAGTTGAAAAGTGTTTAGATTCCATTCTTTCCGGAAATATTTATTGACCACTCATTCAGTCCCAAATATTGTAGTGCCCGGGGCTGACTGTGATAAATCAGATACATGTGGGTCCTGCCTGAAGAGAGCTTGGAATCTCAAGGAACAGCAAATAAATCAATAACTATGACTGCAAACTTTGGCAGAATATGAAGACTATGAAAAGCAGGCAGATAACTGATACGTAGTGGTCCAAAAAGATGATGATGGTGGCTCAATAAAAGTTGTCAGTAGAGCGATATAGGGTTCCAGTGAGGGGCAGGGAGAACTGTGCAGGCAAGGGTGAAGGCACGTGTGAAGAGTCTAGAAAGAGCTAGACTAGAGCTTCACACTGTTGTTAAATCCATAAAAGTTCACAGCGCTGAAGCAACTTCACTGCACTAGGGACTGGCGTCATGGCCTTAATGGCTTTGCAGGGCTTCGATGGGAAGTCATCGCGATTTGTTTTCTATTGTCCATACTTGTCATGTAAATGCCTTAAAAGGTATTTGAGAGTAGTATGGCTCATGAGATTGCCAAAGTGATGTCTCTTCTGAGGAGAAAAATCCATGGAGAACAGGCATTAAAAGGATAGAATGGACCCTGAATTGTGGAAAACAGGCATAAAAAGTACAGAGCCGACCCTGGAAATATCCAGGTAAGAAAGAAACGTGACTTCTAGAAGGTGAGTCTGTTTCTACATGCCAGTCATATCATAATTTGAATCTAGATCCTTCACAGGCTCAGAGTTTCAACACTTGCTCTCCAGCTGGTGGTATATTTGGGGAGGCAATGGGACCTTAAGAAGTGGGGTCTCACTGGTGGGGTGAGGTTTCCAGGGCAGGCCTTTGGAGGTGCTATCTAGATCTTGTTCCTGCTATCCTGTGTACAATACAGTCCAGCCCCTCTGCCACATATTTCTGCTGCCACACACTGAGCTGCCCTGCCACATATTCCCCACCATAAAGGACTGAGCCTTTAGAAACTATGTGTTCAGCCCAGTCTTTGCTCTCTAGTGGTTTCTGTAGGTGTACTCATAGCCACACGAGAGCAGCTAGTACAACCGACAACTAAGATGTATGTTGGGCTAGGTAGTGATTTTTGATTATTTGGTTGGGCAAGAAGTACGAGAGAAGAGAGTAATATTCAGATTGAAGCTTAACCAAAAAGTGTGTGTATGTGTGTGTGAGATACTAATTTCAGAGGGGAAAGAAGGGAGGAGAAGGGGATCTCTATGTAGGTCAAGTCCTTCGGTTAAGCATTTTCATCTTTGTTTCCCGATGGGGTGGCCAGGCAGGAATTTGGATTTGAAGCTGGTGAGGAGGTCTATGCTGAGACTAATTTAGGAAGCTGTCGGGGCACTCCTGCAAGTGGTAAAAAGCAAAGCATAATGAACTATATGTTCTGGGATCTTAATTACAGGGAAGGCATATGGGACTACATGCAAAATACAATGCTACTGGCAGTTGTCCCTTGAGGAGGGATGCGATTATGCCTGGGCATATTTATTTGTGACCTTAAATATTTACTGAATATAAAGACAAATATCACGTCTTCAAGGTAACATCTTGGGGCTGAGGAAGCCTAGCATGCTTAGGTCCTACATTCTTTCTCCTGTACTCCTCACCCAACACACACACACACACACACACACACACACACACCCCACCCAGCCTAAGTAATTATAAAAATATTCAGAGACCAGTATAGACACTGAGAGCCTAAGGAAAGCTATTTACATAGATTCTTTAAGTAAGTTCTTTAAATAATTCTTTCATTTCTATCATCCCAAGTATTGTTATACTTTAATATGGAAAAGTAGATCTGGGGATATGACAGGGGTAGAGTGTTTTCTTGGCATGTATACGTCATGTTTGTGTGTGTGGTATATATGTATGTATGTATGTATGTATGTATGTATGTATGTATGTATGTGATTTAAGAAGATTCTAGAGACTGAGAGATACCTCAGAGAGTAATAGCACTTGTTATGAATGTATGAGGACCTGAGATCGGATCTATAGAGTACACATAAAATCTTGGGTGTGGTCATGGCCATGTGCACCTATAATCCTTGTACTGGGGGACCGAGGATGTGGATAGGGATGGCGATAGAGGGAGGAAGAATACTGAAACTTCTAACCATCAACCCAGCCAATGTATGATGAGCTACAGGTTTGGTGAGACACCTTTTCTCAAGGAAATAAGGCAGACAACTAACCTGACCACCATCCTATACACACTATGTACATGCACACGCACACACCATGCACACATGCAACACACACCCCCTTTGATCTCTCTTTGTTTTCAATGTCTGTCAAGTTTTCTTTAGTTATACCATTCCTTTTTAATTCCTCCCTGACTAGCCACACCAGATTTTCCTTTTCCTTTTTGCTGAATGGGATACATCCCTCTCAATCTCTTACCCCTATTAACTATAGAAGTTACTTCTTACAATTTGAAATAGGATTTTTATATCTTTGCGATCTTTCCTCATCACAGATGACTTCTTTCTTACCACTGTAACCATTTTACTTTTAGAGAATGATTCAAATTAATAAGAACCCTTCTGGGTCTTAAAAGGCCAAGACCCTCCTCCCAAGAGCTTCTTCCCCCCTACACACACACACCCCACCCTCACTTCTGTGTTTGTTCCTTTAGCAGGGACTGCATCCTCATTCTTCCTGGCTGTCAAGCCTGTCTTTGCCTCTTGTTTTCTTCTGAAGGAAGCCTCTAGCACTCTACTGTTAGGTGATACTTGGCTCCAGTGGGAGATCAGTTTTCAATTTTCTCAGTTGCAGGGTAGTCATAAGTTCACCTGACTGATTGTTGGAGTGATGTTTTTATTCATGGTATAAAGATCATCTCTGTAGTATATAAATGCTTATTTCTGAACCTGCGGAGATCTGACTATAGGCTGGACTTTGGTAATGTGAAGGTTATCCTGCCTTAGTAGTTTATATTCCCACTCTCACCTTCTGATTGGTCAAATAAAGAGCTGAATGGCCAATAGCTGTGCTGGAGAGTTAAGGCGAGACTTCCAGGATAAAAGAGAAAGTCTCAGGTGGGAACTGGAGGCAGGTGGATCAGCCAGGCTGGGAGACCTGGAGGAAGAAGCAGGCCAGGCACTAAGAAGGAGCAGTAACTAATGAGCCACGAGGCAGAAATTAGAATAGAATAAATGGGTTAATAAGCTACAAGCTACTTGAGAACAAGCCTAGCTATAAGGCCTAGGCATTCATAATAAATGTAAGTTTCGTGATAGTTACTCGGGAGCTGGTGGTCCTAAAGAAAATCCAGTAACAACTGGTGAGGTCTGGCAATCTTTGGGAGGATTTGGAATTTAGTTCATGCCACCTATATGAGGTACTTTTCCTGTTGTTGTGATAAAATCCCCTTGACAGATAAATGTAGATCTCTCACTTCACCAAACGAGCTTCTTTTTGTAATAGGAAAAAAAAAAAAAACACACACACACACACAAAATGGCACAACTAGTCAAATGGAACAATTGAGTATGGGATGTCCAGCCCCAAATGATACATCTCCAAAACACCTCCTGCAGAGGCTCAGGAAACACAAGCAGAAGTGGGGATGGAAGATCCTAAGAGCATGAGGCGGTTGGCTGTGAGATTGTGCCTTCTAGTTATGACAAGGACACTACACCAATGGAGTCTCAACAACATAGCTTCCTAAAGAAGACCAGACAAGTTTCAGTAACAGTTGACATCCTGGCATATGTGGGGGAAATTGTGGGGGAAATCTCCTAGGGTCCCACCATTAGATGAAGAGCTCTAAGCAATCAACAGCTGCTGAGAGAGGGCGTTTCAGTCTTCCCAGTGGACAAATGCCTGGTTGGTTATCTGGTACCGAGAGCTCAGCCCTAGAAACATACCTCTCAAGGCAACACTGAACAGACTCAACAACCTATATATTTATTCCTTTCAATGCATGTGTGACAACAATGGGTACACAAGAGGAGGTCATGGATTTGGTAAGTGGGGAGGGATAGAGGGAGAAGAATGCGGAGGGAAATGATATGATTGTATTTTAATTTTAAAAGAATAATTATAGAATACTGTGAATATTCCTGCATCTATAACTCACATATGCCATTTGTTAGTAAATTTGTTTGAATTTTAAAAGCAAAAAATAGAAATCTCTTTCTGTATTTCCAGGTAAAATTATACAATGTTTGGAATTTGTTTTTGAATATTGTCTAAAGAGATGTGAAGACAGGATGGATTTATCAAAGAGTGAAGGGCAATTAAAACATGAATGGAAGAGGGCTGGAAAGTTCAGAGGGCAAACCCATGAGAAGACAGAGGCTCATTAGACCCTTCTACCTACTTTTGTGTGTTTGACATCTATAATAAAAGGCTTTTTATTGTACATTTAAACACTCATTCTTGATTTTTAGAAAGAAAAATAGCAGACATTTCAAATTCTATAAGCCAGTGATTCTCAGTCTTCCTAATGCCTAGTGACCCTTTAATACCATTCCTCACGTTATGCTGACCCCCAGTCATAAAATTATTTTTGTTGCTGCTTCACAACCGTAATTTTGTTACCATTATGAATTGTAATGTAGACTTCTGTGTTTTCTCATGGTCTTAGGTAACCTCTGTGAAAGGGTCATTCCAGCCCCCAAAGGGGTCGTGATCCACATGGGGTGAGAACCACTGCTCTAAACCAAGTATACTTTGTAAGTTCCTCTTTTCTCTTAGTAAGACCCAGGAGAAGCTTGATACATAGCATAGCCCTTGAACTAATTTAGAAAACAAAAAGGGACACTGAGGATGTCAGAAGAGGGAGTTGGACCCTCTGGATCCTCAGTTAGAGATGAGCTACCATGTTGGTGCTGAGAGTTGAGCTTGGGGCCTCTTCAAGAACAAGAGTGCTCTTAACTGCCAAGCCACCTCTCCAGCCCCTCAAAACCACCATTTCTAAAACAGAACCCCTAAACTTTATCTTTCTGGTCCACCCAAAAATCGTTCTTTGTCTAGTGCTTCTCACTTTAGCTCATGCGAATCATTCTTCAGTTGCTTGGGTCGAGATCTTTGTAGTAGTTTGTGATGTTTTTCTGTATGCTGCATCCGGTCTGATTCTATCAGCTTCATAGGAAATGCATTCAGAATCTTTGACTCCTTGCCCACTTCACTGCTAGGATTGCTATCTCCCCTCAGGTTATCAATAACTCGTTACTCTACGCCTCACCACTGTCACCACAGTCAATCAGATCGAGTGAGTTTTGTTTAGAAACAAAAACTATCAAATTATGTTACATCCTTTCTCCAGCCATCCAGAATTACTTGCTGTTCTTCAAATTAAGCCCTGTTACAGTTGTTTGGGTAGTCATAAGAAAACTCCATAAATGAGATAGCTTATCAGCAACAGACGTGGTTGTTGTTGTTGTTTGTTGTTGTTGTTGTTTTTTGGGGGTGGGAGGGACAGTCCAGAAGGCTAAGAAGCCTGAGATCCAGGCACTGATGGATCCAGTGAGGGAGAGGTTTCTCGCTCACAGGGGGTGCCAGTTTCACTGTGTCATCACCAGGGAGACTGAGAAAGGTGGAACTCCGAGGCTTCTCAAAAGGACACCAATCTACTCAAAGGAGAGATCCACCCTCACAGAGATCCACCTCCCAATACTAGCTAGTGGTGATGTAAAATCTGTGGAGACAGATATACACACCATAAGGAGGACTTTGCAAGATTACAGAAGTACTTATCTGGAACGTTCAGATAGCAATTCACGTCTCTTAAAGAAGTCTTTTATACATATATATCCTATCTAAAATTTCAGCTTTTTGTTCATAACTTTTTGTACTTCTTCTGATTCTGTTTTCCTTTAACATTCATCATCCTAAGATCACTTACGTTTAATTTGTTGTGTTTAGTGTTTGCCTATCCTGTTTGGGTGTAAGAGAACATTACATTCACTGGGATAATTCTAGAGCCCAGAACACTATTGAATATACAAAAGAACTCCATAACTACTGTAAGATATTCAGCTTCTGTTCAAAAGAAAGAAGGCGAACTGAGGCAGGCATGGCTCTTCTTCCTATATCAACCACTAGACCGGACCAAGTTCCCCAGCAAGGAAGAAAACGAAGCAATGTGAAATCCAGGCTAGAGATGGAAGAATCTCCAGCACACAAGGGAAGATTAGAAAGGATGTTAGGTACATATGTGTAGGCTTGGGCATCTAAATTCTTGGTCCCCATTGATAGTGCTGCTTGGAGAGGCCTAGGAGGTGGCCTTGCTGTCTCGAGGGGAAAGGTGTGAAAAGCGTAGAGCCTAACCCAACCTCCAGCTGGATCTCCCTGCTACATGCTTGGGGTTGAGATCTGACCTCTTGGCTTTCTACTCCGGCTTCCATGCCTGCTTCCTGCTTTGATGTCACTCTGCCCTGATGAACTGTTGTCAACCCCTCTGGAACTGTCAGCTCAAATAAACTCTTTCAGTAAGTTGCCTTGGTCCTGGTATTTTATCCTAGAAACAGAAAAATAAGGAACATTCTGCCATATAGCATTTCTCTTGTTTCTCTATACGAAATTAAAAGCCAATCGGAAGTTATAGCTATCATTTGAGATTATCTAAGTCACAGATTCATTTTACTCCTCCCCCTCACCCCTTCTGTATGGTGGTTGAATTAAGTGCTGTTTTCGCACTTTGAACGGCGTAGGAAAAGGAGGATACTGAAGACAAGGAGGAGGAAAGAAACGAATGCTCAAATCAATACATCTCCCTCAAACAAGAGAGCTCACCTTGTGAGCGCAATTTTGCTTAATTTTGCGTAGAAGCCACGCCGTTGGTTCAAACAGTGGTGTGCCAGAAGCAAACTCACACGCTGCTGTCTTCAGGAAGCAAGCCCCCAGAAGCCTTTGAAATTCAGAGACTTTCTGCTCTTATCCCTAGTCTCCATGGAGAAGCAAGGCCTCCTCTGCCGAGTGACGAGCAGCAGGCTTGAGTCTGTCCTTCATGTCTGCTTCCAGCTGGAGACGTCACTGCTCTCTGTACGGGCACTTTGAAGAAAGGCTGACACTGCGGTGCATTTGGGAAATGGTGTTTGAGAGACAATAAAGGGGGCCCTGGCTTAAACTACATTAAGGGATCACAGGAGTACATCTTGACTGTATTTTCAGATCTTTTTGATTCAAAGACACACATTTTTCTCATCTCCCAAGGGGAGAGGCCAACCTAGTACAGACTCTAGACAGAGCCTCGCAAATAAGGTTGCCAACCACACATCAGAGATAATTAGTGAGAACGCTGCAAGGGGCTCCTTTGCTGCCTCAGGGCAGGGCAAGAATGGATCTCGGAGGAAACCCAGGGTCTAAGAGTTGAGACACCAGTCTGAACTGAAGAGTAGACATGCGCCGTGGTGCACAGGTGGTGTTAACTGCCCTGTTTTGAACTACCTGGGGGAGAAGAGGGGTATATGTTCATATCTCCTGGTGGCTTTGCCTGCTCACTGACTTCAGATGTTCTGCCTTCTTTCCTCAGTGTGAGAGGGGGCTGGACAAGCACTGGCATGAGCTACCGTAAGGTAGCACAGCCCCTGAGATGGCGCCAGGTTCGCCCTGTGTGTGCAGAAGACCCGAACCCATCCAGTCCCACCACGGGCCCAAGCCGTTCATACATGCTGCTTTCAAAGTCTTAATTTGACACACGAATACACAAAGGTGGATGTATGCAGAACAAAATTAATGAAAACACACAATTTTTTTTTTTTTTTTTTATGCAAAGAAAAAGAAAGCAAATGCAGGGAAAGCAGGGCTTAGGAAGAATTTTTCAGGGCAGCTTTCAAATTTCTTGCAGTCCGCTGTTAAGAAGTCTCCCTTTTTCCTGATGGAGCCACCAGAGTCCAGTTAGCACCTGGTCAGTCTCCCTAAGTCATTAACGTACTGTCCTAGAAGACCGTGTTCTTCTCTGCTCTCAACTGCCCAGGAAACTTCCAAGAATTATTTCCTTCAGAAATCCTCTGGCTTCCTAGAGATGTAT
Source organism: Mastomys coucha (assembly GCF_008632895.1). Lineage (NCBI taxonomy): Eukaryota > Metazoa > Chordata > Mammalia > Rodentia > Muridae > Mastomys > Mastomys coucha. The sequence continues at coordinate 50,015,672 of NW_022196895.1, forward strand.
CTCCTAATTTAGTGCTGTCTATTTACTTCCCAGTAAAACTTTGAATCAGAGATGATGTGAGCTGAAACACATCTCATTATGCCGCGGCGTGTGACTGACTGCTAAATAACATGCAGGGAAATGGTCGCAAAGGAAACCCAGTACAGCTGATGCCAGCCTTCATTCTTCTTGTTATTTTTTTTTTAACTTGCTTTAGACTCCCTTGCTTATCAAAGACTGTGTAGGTTTTCTTCCCTGCTCACGTCTACCATCCCCCTGCCATTTAATTGGACTGCTTTCTCACCTTATACACACTGTTCACTCCCTCGGCATGGCCTGCCTTTTCTTCTTGCAGGAGCGAAGAGAGATGGGTGAGGATTTCTTTGAAGTCGTTTCAGCTCCCATGAGAGTGTACACACCATCTCATTATCCAAAGAATCAGAGCTGTGCAGTGCTGACTTGGCCAAGCAGGTTAGCTACAACTCCACCGGCCTTTGGCTTTATCTTTGCTATTTAAAATTGTGGTTAATTTAATTAACAGGTGGCACCAGCAATATAAATGGCGATAGCCCTGATATTTAACAGCACACACCCCCTGAAATTGCTGTATCTACTCTGAAGGCTACCTAAGTATTTTTTCTATGGTCATTTTAACTTAATACGATATTCTGTAATAGGATGAACTCATGGCTTGCCTCGCCTTAGTCCTCTGGACTGCATGTAATGGCTTTTCCAGTAAGTATATATCAATAATATAAGACCAGCTCAAACCTCAACACGTCCAAGAATTAACTAGTGTACCCTGCTGCAGTGGTATTGTCCCAATAAATCATGTTGTCACTCATTCAGTCTCATAGGCCCTAAACCCAAAGAAATGTGTCTGGGAGCACTCCCTGCGAAATGGATCTCTAAGTCCTGTTTGCTGTAGGTCATACCTGCCCCTTAGTCCGTTGGTCTCCTCAGTTTCATAGAGCGCTTGTCTAGGGTGCTATCATAGCTAAGGTTTGCTCTGCTTGACTAACGGACTGTCTTCTACAAGGGTGCTAGACTCATCTTAAAAAATGCAACTCTTAGGACCCACATTCCATTCATATACACACAACAGTCACCCAGTGCTGGTTTTCATTTCTTCTTAGCTTCAATGCCAAAACCCTCTGTGTGTGATTCATGATCTTACACCAGGCAGCCCTTTCCTGCATCTCCATCTTCAACCCATTCTTCAGACTCTTACCTTTCTTTCCTGACTCAGTCATGCGTCTGTCTCTCAATCCTTCCAACCTTCCAGTCTCGTTTCTGCCATAGGACTTGGTACATGCTATAGCTCTGCCACGGGTCTCCTCACCCCAAGCCTTTCTGGTTAACTAGTAGACTCACTCTTCTACTCATTTTTAGCTAAGTGTCCTTCATCCAGGAAAGCGCCTAGGCTATGTCACTTCTACCTCCTATATTCCTTACTCACTATATTGCTTGGCTGGCTGTATAATTGTGTTATTTGATTCATTCCTGTGGTTCATTGATAATCATCTCTCCTATGAGATATAAACTCTAGAGTGTCAAGACCCGGGAAGCTATGGTTCTGTCTTAGTATCTGACAGTATAGCCGCTGCAGTGTACTTTTTATGGTTGAAAGACTGGTTAGCAGTTTTAAAATATACATGTATAAACTGCTTCTGATTTACAGAAGTGGGATCTAGGATTAGTAAGTGATTTTTGAACCCTGGTTAGGAGTTTTAGGTGTGGATGTGCATGAGGTAGACAAGCATTTAAAGTATAGAAATGTAAGAGGTAGAGATGGGGATGATGGTCAGTAGGGAGTTACTGTGTTAGAAGTACAGTCCCCCATTGCATACTGGAGTTTCACTTAACAACAGAATACATCTAACAGTATTCCTGTTGGAACATACCACCTAGTGATGATGTCACCATATTAATTTGTGTAGATTGTCTGTGATGATCACCGAGTGATGAGGCCACATAATAATATATTCTAAGAATGTATTCTTGTCCTTGGATGTTGCATTAGTCAGGGTTCTGTAGAGTCACAGAACTTATGGTAGTCTCTATGTAGTAAAGGAATTTATTGATGACTTACAGTCTGTAGTCCAACTCCCAACAATCAACTCCCAACAATGGTCGGCAGCAGTGAATGGAAGTCTGAGGATCCAGCAGTTGCTCAGTCCCACAGGGCAAGCAAATGAAGCAGAGCGAACTTTCCTTCTTCCAATGTCCTTATATAGGTCTCCAGCAAAAGGTGTGGCCAAGGTTAAAGGTGTGTGCTTGAACTCATAGATCTTCCAGTCTTAATCTTCTAGGATTCATAGTCACTATGCCACCACACCTTTAATCCCAGATGATCTTGAACTCATAGATCTTTCTATCTTAATCCTCTGGGATTCATAGCCACTATACCTCAAGATCTTCAATGCCAATGTCGGAAACTTGTATCTCTCAGCCTCCAGATTAGGGCCAGATGAGCCTTCTAATTCTAGATTGTAGTTCATTTCAGATATAGTCAAGTTGACAACCAGGAATAGCCACTACAGGTGTCATGTGACTGTATCTCACTTGGAAAGAATTGTCACTGCTGAAATTTCATTAAACGGACCTAACATCATAAATTTCACTTTCCTGGCCCTTTACTTTTCTCTGGAGTAGCATAGCATGATCTAAGCTGGTTTCTAGCATCCATAACGTGTAATGTTGGAAGCATTTGTACTGTGTTTCATGTTTTCTAGTTACCAAAGGATCCACATCCTTCAGTGATCCCTAGTTGCCATGGTTTGAAGATCCTAATTTTCTCCCAACACAATCCTGTTTGCCAACAAGTCTCTTAAAGTTACTATGCAGAACAAGTCATGCCATAGATCTCTTCTGATAAGTTCAGTTTCCAGCTGCATAAACTACAAAGACAACATGTTCTTTGGGGAACTACTTAGGGGCAACTGATATCTGAAATGCTTTTCCTATAACTGCACATCCAAAGTTCTCTGAATCAACATACACATTTTATGTACATTCTACTTTCTAGTTGGGCTCTCCAACTCAGAGTAGCTTCTACCAGCATTGAGTGAGCTATAAATTTGATATTTGCTCTCTAATTTTTAATCATACTCTATCAATTATCACAAATGTAAGGATGAGAGCTAGAGGTCTCTATGGGTTAATGTTTGGGCACTCATGAAAGATGATATTGTTTTTATTACTTATTTATTTTTTTAAGATTTATTTTATGTATATGAGTACACTGTAGCTGTCTTCAGACACACCAGAACAGGGCATCGGATCCCATTACAGATGGTTGTGAGCCACCATGTGGTTGCTGGGAATTGAACTCAGGACCTTTGGAAGAGCAGTCAGTGCTCTTAACTGCTGAGCCATCTCTCCAGCCCCGAAAGGTGATATTAATTTAATAATTATTCCGTGGGTAGTTATCTAAAAGTCTATATACTTAATGTGGTCTTTAGTCCAACTATGTATTAAAGTTATAAAATATTACATTTCCCAATGTCCAAAAAATTTATTATTATTCCACCGAGAGGAATTATTTTCAGACCTAGAGTGGCAGTTTGCCTTCTATAGTTAGGTGTGATATTCTGTCCAAAAGCACCTTAGAAATGAAAGGGTTTATTTGGCTCACACATCCATGTCATAATCCATTATTCAGGGAAGTCAGAATAGGTATTCTAGGCAGGAACTGATACAGAAGCCATAAAGCCCTTCCTGGCTTGCTCCATATTGCTTTCTCAACCTATTTTCTGATACAACTCAAGACCACCAGCCCAGGGATGGCATTGCCTATAGAGAGCTGGGCTCTCTCAGATTAATCATTAATCAAGAAAATATCCCACAAATTACCTTAGGTCACTATGATGAAGAGATTTTTTTTCTCAGTTGAAATTCTCTCTTCCCAGATCAAGTTAATAAAGAAACCACCCAGTAGGCCTGGAATATAGGATTTAGTAATCTTAATTTCATGGTTTTATCTATGTTACTTCTCCTCCTCCTCCTCCTCCTCCTCCTCCTCCTTCTAAATATTGAAACATTTAACATCAGTTCTATTTTGCAACTATCAAACTCATGAGTCAGAGCTTCTTACAACTCCCCCTACACAGCTGTAGTTTGTTGTGGTTTTTGCACCCTATGGGCAGTAGTTCTTAGTGGCCTTCGATGCTTTACATCATCATGTCTGCAACATTTGCTCACAAGTTTAAGTGGCATGAGAAGCCATCTTTGGTGGGAGATGGCTCTGACTCTTAAGATCACAGTCCATAGCTCAGTCTCATTGCATTGTTCCCAGGGAGCAGCTATAGTTCTTAAATGTGTGTGGAGAGGGGAGGGAAACCACATATATTCCAGAAAAAAAAGATGAAAGGGGAGGTGAGAGAGAAAGGTGATGGAAGGTGGGAAGGAAAAGAGGAGGAGGGAAAGAGGAAGAGAGAGGAAGGGAAGGGAGAGAGAGAGAGAGAGAGAGAGAGAGAGAGAGAGAGAGAACTTTGGTTTTTCAATACTTTACCTGGGAATACTACTTTATTTGGGAGGATATTTTAGTACTTTGGAAAACTGTTTCAAGAAAGATTCCATCACTTCTATTCTATGAAAATGAGCAAAGTGTGCTATAAAATATGCTATACAAACAATGATAAATTTGACACTGGGATCTGTTTTTTTTCTTTTTCTGACCTTCTTTAGTCCTGCATAAATATTTGCATAGCATTTACATTGCATTTAAGTATATAGAATAATGGGGGTGGGAAAATAGCTTGGTAGTCAAGAGCATTTATCATCACTCTCTCAGAGAGTCAGGCTCAGTTCCCAGTGGCCACACGGCTTTAACTCCAATTCCCTGTTCCATCAAGTCTAAGCTCTCTTTTGGTCACTGAGAATTCCTGTACATATGTGGCACACATAAAATCACACAGTTTAAATAAATAAGAAATCAAATCATAAAGAAATACAAGTAATAACGAATACATTTTTAAAAACACACGCACACAAGGGACATTGGGATCTGAGTTTGAGTTGTTACATTCTAGAGAGGAATGTGACATTGATGAATTCATTCAATCGTTTTCAGTCCCTGTTTTTTTTTTTATTTGAAATTATGCTTATATTTTAAAGACTCCCTGGACAGTTAAAGGACTGTCTGTAGCAGTGCTCTGAGGAAAATAACGATGCAGGGTGGACATAAGTCATTAGCCTTATGAAGAAAATCGTTAGAATGACAACTTTGGAGAACATAAGAAAGTTCTGGGCCTGAGGTGGTGCAGTTTGTAAAATGTTTGCTCGGCAAGCATGAGGACCTGCATCTAATCTCACAGACAGGAAAAGAGCTAGGCATGGTGAGGTGGTGCACCCTTTTAATCCCAGTACTGGGAAGGCAGAGATGGACAGATCCTTGGTGATCACTAGTTAGCTAGTATAGCCTACTTCATGAGTAGCAGACCTAAAAGCATGGAACAGGCCATCTGAGGGACAGCAGCTGAGGTGGCACTTGGTCTTTTACGTGTACATATATGTACACAGGCGCTTTCACATGTGAACACAAATGTGCACATGTACACACCCAAAAAAGTTCTGAGCCAGTCCTTTAAATTTTAATCAACATGGGCAGTGAATAAAGCAGATTTAGACCCCACATTTACAGCATTAGTGAGGGCCAGAGAAGATTGGTCACCATCAATGAGCACAGCCTTGCAAGGTCCAAAGAGCCCCAGAGAAGGAAAGGCGCAGAAAGTGTGTGGAAAGACAGAGCATATGAGAGTCTAACATGAGAACGGACAGATGAAGTGCTTCTTATTCCCAGGAAGAGAGATGCCCTCCCCACATCCCCCTTTAGAGCAGTATGGAGACTCAGGTTGCCTTCCTGACAAGCACTTTAGTAGCTGAGTCATCTCCCATCCCTAGGAACCTCAGCTATTTTTTTTTTTAAAGTTTTTGAGATGTTTCCAATGTACCAAGAAAGTCAAAAACCACTGAAGTGAGGCATAAAAGTTAGTAAGAAAGGATTCCAGAATTTCCTTTTTTTTTTTTTCTGAGACACAATCTCACTCTGTAGCACAGGCTAACTCAGAGTTTCTATGTCAGACAGCTGGGATTGTATTCATGGCAATGCTCCTGCCTCAGCCTTTCCAGTGCTAGGTCCACAGATGAGATGAGCCACCACCCATAGCTCATATTCCTTTTCTTTTAAAAAGAAGATAATATTCATAATACCAAGCAGCTACATATAATGCATGAAGTGTTCAAGCAACATATATACACGTTGAACAGCCACAGTGGCATCTTCTCAACGTGACTCATACATATTTCAGATATTCTTAAGGCAACAATCTGATGAATGCAGTACTGTAAATTCACCAGCCACTTTCCGCTGAGTGAGACTAAATGTTCATTCTAACATTTACAAATAGAAGAAAATGTGAATAACTAGGTGTCTTAGTCAGGGTATCTATTCCTGTACAAATATCATGACCAAGAAGCAAGTCAGGGAGGAAAGGGTTTATTGAGCTTACTTACTTCCACACTGCGGTTGATCACCAGAGGAAGTCAGGACTGGAACTCAAGCGGGTCAGGAAGCAGGAGCTGGCGCAGAGGCCATGGAGGGATGTTTCTCACTGGCTTGCTTCTCCTGGCTTGCTCAGCCTGCTCTCTTATAGAACCCAAGACTTCCAGCCCAGGGATGGAACCATCCACAAGGGGCCCTACCCCCTTGATCACTAATTGAGAAAATGCCCCACAGCTGGATCTCATGGAGGCATTCCCCAACTGAAGCTCCCTTCTCTGTGATAACTCCAGCCTGTGTCAAGTTGACACACAAAACCAGCCAGTACACTAGGAAATGCTTTAAAAGAAAAAGAGAGGGGGCTCGGGTTCCCTCCAGTCTCTCTGGGCTGGTGTCCTGAGTGGATCTTGGGCTCAAGCTCTGCAGCCAGTCCCACAACACCCAGAGGAAGCTGCTGCACTCCCAGCTGCTCTAGCAAGCCCAGGGTCACAGGATCCCAGAACCACAGGATCACAGAGACAGCTTAACTCTGAGGAGTTCTGACACAACCAGGATCACAGGAAGGACTGGCTCCGGTCAGAGTTAGCAAGGGCAGGTAGCACTAGAGATAATCAGATGGCGGGGGTGGGGGTGGGGTGGGGCAAGCATAAGAAGTTAAACAACACTAACCAAGGTTACTTGGCATAATCAGAACCCATTTCTCCCACCATAGCAAGCCCTGGACACAACATCACACCGGAAAAGCAAGATTCAGATCTAAAATCACTTATCATGATGATGATACA
>NW_022196895.1:50023914-50032373 GCF_008632895.1 Mastomys coucha
GAGTTATTTAAAATTTATATTGAGAAAAACATATGTATTTTCATTATTGCTGTAGACAAGCATCTACATAACACCGTTAAATTGATTGTTGTTTTATATCAAATGACTTTTATAATACTCATTTTTATTGTTATAATATTTTATAAATTTTAAGGAATACGACAAAAAAGATATTGTAGGTACTGAAGAGGGGGTCTCTGGGAGGAGTTGGGGTACAAAAGGGAAACAAGAATGTGATTTAATTCTATTTACTTAAATATGTTTTTAAATGTTAACAAATTCAGATAAATTGAAATCATGTAAATTTTCTCATCATAATGCAATAAAAGTTAAAAAAAATCTACAAAAAAAAAAAAAAAGAGAGAGAGAAAGAGAGGGGGAGAAACAAGGGTTGACTGTCCCTAATATGTTAAAACATGACCAGAACTGTGATTAGAAGGATGTGCTGATGGTGGTGAGTGAATAGGCAGGAAGACTGAGCATGAGAACAGAAAGAACCCAAAAGACGGGTAGAAATGTAACAAGTGTAAAGAATGCATATCAGAGCATAAAAGATGAACTCCACATCTGTTCTTGGAACAGGGTCAACAGTAACTTTGGATGCTTAGTTCATGTGTTGGTTACTTGTCTCTTCACTGTGAATAAACACTGTACACAAATAACTTAAGAGAGGAAGGATTTATCCTGTTAGGGTGCAAACACTGTAGGAGAGACCTGGACATGGAAGCATGCCCATAGGGCTGCACACATCCTGTGGAGAGACAGAAATAAGTTAATCAACTGGACGTGGCTGGGCTATACCATTCAGAGGCATGTCCCTTGACCTACTTTTGCTGGAAATACTCTCTGCCCTAGTGGTTCCAATGCCTCCCACAATAGCTCCACCAGCCCGAGTGAGGTTCATACACATTAGCCAGTGCAGAACATTTCATATTCAAGCCATAACATCTACACAAATCAACCATCTCTCAATGTAAAGGAGAATGTAGAAACCCTAGGATAAAAGGTGAATTTGTTTCCAGTCTGAATGTAGAGAAAATATTTCTAACTCTAACTTAAGAAAAAAAAAACAGTTGTGAAAAACGATGAAAAATTCTGCTGTGCTAAGTTGGCCCACTTGCACCACAAAGACTTAAAGTCAAAGAGTTTAAAACATGATAAAATTATGACACATATTAAGATAATATGTTAATTTTGTTATTAAACAATGAGGTGAAATGAGAAAAATAATGTATCTAATAAAAACAAAGTATCTGAACTGTTCACAGAAAAAATTAAAATCTATGTGTTTAAAGTTACTTATTAAAAGAAGTTTCCCCACGTTGCATGAAGAGCCACGCCCATGCAGATGGGAGCTAAACTGTGATGCCAACATTGGAGTAAAACTCAGTCCTTCCATCACCCAGGTTTCCTGATGTCAACCGAAAGTACAAGAGACCATTGGTATTCATTGGTTAATTCCAAGTTTGCGATTGACAAAGTGTTAACTCTAAGCACTGTGGTCCAGAAATCAAGAAAGAGCTCTCAGACTGACAGGGCTATTTCAAATGGGCTCAGGATTCGTCTGAAGTTCAACTAGCCATCAGACTCAGAATAAAGGCCATTATGCAGGCGAATACTGAAGTCAAAGAGGAAAATGGTCTGTGAATCCATTATAGTATTCATGAGAGAAAGGCAGAAAGATTGTCTTTGAGAAGAGTGCCAGTGAATATGATGAAAACATTTATAGAATGAGCAAATACCATCCCACAGTTTCCATTGTGAGAATCAGTGAGGTAGGGCTGTGTATGCTAAATCATCAGACGCAACTTTAAAGCACACACCGGTTTCCTATTCCTGTTGTAACATTAACAGGAGCTTTGAGACATGGAATCATGTCAGAGCTGTATAGGTTAAAGGTGTTGCATGGGTCTCTGAGGCTAAAGTGATACATTAGCAGGGTGACATTCCTTTCCATAGATCCTGGGGGTAGACGGTTCCTTGTGTTTTTCATTTCTAAGATTCCTTGCATTCTGTGGCATGGCGCCCTTTCCCTTTATCCTCAAAGCACGCAATGCTGAGTCTCACGCAATGCTGAATCTCAGATATTCTCCCTTAGCCACATAGGGATTATAAACTAAACTGTTTCAACACCTAATGTATTATCAAGGCCTAGGGACTGGGACCTTGCTAGACTAGGAAGAGTCTATTATGCTGTTTTTAGCAGGAAGAGAAAGGCCCTCCATGCTTGCAACGTTTTATACTTCAGATTATTTGATAACTTACAATAGGACCAAAGGAAGGCTCTTTCCAAGGGAAGAGCCTCAGGCGTTAGCCTAATTACGAATACTGATGGAGCCTCACTACTGATAATGGTTAAATGGACATTATGGGTCCTGTGAACTCCTAGATGGAAGCTGCATGTGCAGTCACTGATCGATGGTTAGACCTGTGGTATTGTGGAAAAGTTGGAATGCTGCTGGTCTGAAGGCTAATCACCGTATCTCGCTAGCTTCAGCTCCTAGAACAGCCATTGCTTGCCCACCTCGGTGCCAAAACTAGAATCCTGTGCCCAACAGATGAAAGCTTTCTGAAGCCTATTAACATAAGAGAGCACTAGTTCCCACCAACCTAACAACTTGAGGGTGTCATCAGATGGCATCTGAAGCCGATAGCGGAACTTTCCTCATCTTGTAACTGCCGCTCCGACATATGCACTCATGTATTTTAAACCTGCCTTGATACATGAATTTCTTTGTTCTATAAAACTATGAAATGTCATGATTCTGTGCTATGTTGGAACATGGGATTTGAGGTTACCCAAATCTGGGTCGTAGGGTCATGGCCACTCAGAATGGCTCCAGAATAAATTACGTTTGATTCTCTTTAATAATATGGGAGCTAGAGCTTTTTGGATTGACAATATAATGCAGTGGCAAGAACGCTAACTTCACAACATAGAGTCATTCTTCAAAACAGACATTTCAATACGAACCTAAGGAAATCAGTGAATGATTTCAGGTTGTGAGACATTCTTCAAACTGTTGTTCTGGAATTTTCCAAAGCTTCAATAGGAGCTTGAGAGATCCCTCAGAAGTTAAGAGCACCGGCTACTTTTCCAGAGGACTCAGGTCTGATTCTCAGCAGTCACATGACAGTTCACTACCATCTGGAACTCAAGTCCCTTATGGGATCTAATGGCCTCTTATGGCCTCTGAGGGCACCAGGCATACATCTATACTTTCATGTGAAGCAACCATACACATAAAATAAATATAAAAAAATACTGGGTAGTGGTGGCATACACCTTTAATCCCAGCACTCACGAGGCAGAGGCAGGTGGATCACTGAGCTTGAGGCCGTCCTGGTCTACAGAGCAAGTTTCAGGACAGTCAGGGCTACCCAGAGAAACCCTGTTTCAAAAATCCAACCAAATGAGTGAGTGAATGAATGAATGAATGAATGAATAATATCCTTTACTACATGGTGAATTTGAGGCCAGGTTAGATTCACAAAACCCTGCCTCAACCATCTTCCAAATACAAATTGAGAGAGAAAACAATTGGGGTGGGGGATCCTCTGAAGCTAAAGAAGTATCCCAGATACTATAACCAGAAAGGAAAAGGCAAATTGTATGTATCAAAGTAAACCAAAATGTCCTTACTGGCCGATGAGAATGATAACCGAATAGGTAACATTTAAAAAACAAGCAAGCAAACAAACAAACAAACAAAAAACGGAGGGGGGGGGAAGGCTAGGCTGCATGATGGTGGATGTCTTTAATCCCCCAACTCAGGAAGCAGGGGCAGGTTGATCTCTACGTTTGAGCCCACTGTGGTCTACAGAGTGAGTTCCAGGTCAGCCAGGACTGTTAGTCAGAGATCTGATCTCAGAAAACCAAAACTAAATGAAAAATTGATTAATTAATAAAAGTCAGTGACACAAAAGACAAAGATAAGATCAAGTACGAGACTACAAATTAGAGCTACTAAAGGGGCAAGGCAGTTAAACAAAATGAGTTGCCCTTGATTAGATTCAGATTTAAGGAGGAGCTTAAAAAATGATATTTTGGGGAGTGTAGAATATAAGATATAGGTTATGTAGTATGGAGATTAATTCTTGCCTATATATGACTCTGAGATGGGAAAAAAAAAGTCCTTTTCTGAAGAGAAAAATTTTTGGCTGGAATGTCAAATCGTGCAGAAGGAGGAGGGTGGGTAAGATAGGTATGGGAAAGCCTGCAGAGGGAGACGGGTGGGAGGCACCCAAAAAGGTGTATTAGCACATAGTGAGAAGCAGTGCCAGCAAGACTGCTGCTTCAAGCCTTGTCTGTGCTGTTTGGACCTTTGCTTTTGCTGCAGAAACCAGCTATTAGTCAATTGCTCTGAATGTTGACATTTCAACCTTAGGCCAACAGATGTCTGACTGACACCTTTATTCTTAACAGGCTATCTTTCTGGGTTTGAGGCCAGCCTGGTCTACCTAATGAGTTTTAGGCTCCCCTTTCTCACCAACAATCCAACAAAGAAACCAAACAGACTTGTAGGGCAAATACTGAGCCACGAATGTGAACCCCGAAAACCTTTCTTTTTATGTATTTTAAATGTTGATTTATCGGCAATATTTGAAAGTTGGCTCAAATGCTTCATAACTTAGATTTGGTTATTGACCACCAGGAATGTCGCTAGTGAAGTCACAGCTTCTCTTTCGTCCTTTGGGAGTCCCTGAAGGTTTGCTCTCTCTGAAGCAGGTTGCTATGGTGGGTCCTGTGTATTATCTTCCCTCTTCCATACCGAATGGGGCATTTTTATTCAGGAAAAACAAAACCTGTCTTCTCTTGCATAGGTCCCAATTTATGACTCTGGCAACCGGCTGGGAAACTCTCTTCCCAAATAGGAGAACCATTCTTAAATAACTTGTGCTGGATGTGGCCATTTCCCATATGATATAAAGGAGGAGTAGAAGTTTTTCCACGCCATACGACTGATGACTAAGGATGGAAGGTTTCTCTTTATCCTACTCTGATGGTGTAACTGATTTCTAAGCAGCAGCCAGAATGTGAGCAGAGAGACAAGGCTTACAGGAGCACACCTTACAAAGCCAGGAGAAATGGTGAGAAAGCTATTCTCTACTTCTTCTGGTGGGCTTTTTTTCTCCCCCTTATAAATCCCTTGTAAAAGTATCCTTGTGACTGTAGCATCGTATGACCTGATGAGTCACGCAGCTCCTTACTATGCCGGATGATAGGCAACTGGGTCTTGGAGAACTCTTTATTAAAATGCCCTTAAGTCAGAAAAGGATGCTTTGAAGTAGAACACTAGGTAGCTGCTTCAGTAAGTTGAAGATCAAAGATGTTGATCCCCACGGCCAGTGAGAACGAAAACGTGATTTCAGCGTCGAAGTGTTTGTAGAGAAGAAATTGGATCTTGCCGATAAAAGCAAGCTGAAAGGGGAGCAAGAAGGCTGAGGGCCTTTCTCCTCTGCTACCTGGATCGCGCGGCTCTCCAATCGCCTATCAGACCTTGTCTGAATTGGTCTTTAAAATGTACAATCTTCTTTTCTACTCATCGCGCTCTCTCTGTTCAACAGCGCACCGCTCCCATCTTTACCCTTGAAAGGGAGCATGCTGGCTGCCCCCTACAGACAAGCCCTCTGAGGCTGGTGTCGCAGGCTCTCATTCTGACTATCCTTGTTCTGATACAAACCTCCCCACATTAGACTACATTTCTTCCTCATTATTTTCCCCATTCATGCCTGCGGAAAACCTGCGATGAGACTTCAGAATATAAAATGCTCACAGCAGCCACTTGGTGAAGCTGTGCATATCCACTCTGGAGAGAGATCATTGATTCACCATGGCTTTGTGGGATGCAAGTTACCTGTTAGTGAGAGAAGAGCTCAAAGCCTCCTGGGGCTCTCGTAAACTGTAAACTCAGAACAAAAATGGCGAATAGCTCGCAGCACACAGTGAGAAGGAAGGCAGGAAGGCGTGGGAGAGGCAAGCTGTTCTTAGCATGATTCCACAGATGAGCATGTGTCCCGGGTGGGCCTTCTGGGCTGACCAGAGAAATATCTACCTCCAGGAAGGAGGGAGCAAAGGCACAGGCTAGTGAGACCTAGCATCCATTAATAATGCATCCATCACAGGATTTGATATTTTACTCGTATTCCAGCACGCTTACCACCTCAAGTGAAGTAGGAGTTTAGGTGTGGGGGTGACCTACTGTGTACACTCTCAGAACCAATGGAGAGTGTAGCCTAGGGGACTGTAGCTACTTCTTTGAAAATATACACGAATTTCCATATTCCCCTGGAGATCCACGCAGGGATGACCTGATGACCTAGGCAGAGTCCCTCGTTGACAGCACACACCCTGTGCCAGATGAAGACATTGGTCTATGGTGAACGTGAACCTGGTGAGCGTGTAGTCTGTTTTACATCACACGTTTTTGTTCAGATGAGAGAGAACTCACTAAGAACTCATGATTACTTGCCAGGCTAGCACTCCATTCTGGGTGCAAGCACTCCCAGTAAGTATACAGAATTCAGAATTCATCACGAGAACACGGACCCCTGTAGCAAGTAGACCTTCCCTTTCTGTATAATTTTCTTCAATCCTTCTTAAGTAAAAATAAAAGTAAGACCACGGAAACAAGAATAGAAGGCAAGACGTCACGTGGCCATGCAAATATTTCCCGTCGCACGCTAACTGTGTTTGCAGGTCTGTTTTTCCTTGCTCGAACGTGTGATCTTTCATATTTAAAAGTTCCTTCGTCTGGATGTTCTCTCTCACTCCTGCCAGAGGAAAACATGGGTTTGAAAATAAGGAGTGTCAAGTGGCATCCTCCTGCATAGAAGAGGTTCAAGTTCAGCGCTGAGGCTAACAATGTCACCACGTTGGAAGAAGTCCTTGTGGCAGTCCGCACATTCTGAAGCAGGTGCCTCAGTCGACAGCCTGCTACTCCGAGCCCCCATGATGTCATCTTTCACCTTCTCTGTGTCCCTCCCCACGGTCACCTCAGTCTCACAAAACAACTACAACACAGGCTCCATACCCCCATACCAGAGGACACCATATTGACCATGTCACTTAGAAGAATGGTTATGTTAAAAATCCTGAAACAGCCGAGGACATTTAAACTTATCAAGCTCCTTCGGAGGGAAAGAAACGGCAAGCGTCAGGTCTCCATGGAAGGATGCTTTGGCACAGGACTTTGCTTCACTCTAAGCAAGGATCATCTATCAGTCTTCTAATGGCAGTAAAGAAAAGTGGGCAGTGGTGGGTGTCAAACTAGGGTTTTCTTTGTTTTTTGTTTTTTTCTTTTTTAAATTTATCTTTTTAAGATAAACTACCCTTGAAACATTGAGTGGAAATCTCAGGGAATTTCCATGCGCTTACTCCCCTTCTAACCGGCATGGCCTCTCCAATATCAACATCTCACATCAGAATAACAAGGGTTAGACTCTTAACCAGGGTCCATGCATTGTTAGAGCTCAAAGCCTGCTGTTCACATGAGGGCTCACTCTTGTTCTGCACATTATATAGGTCTGCACCAATATAAAGTGATGTGTCTCTAGTGCTACTGTATCACACAGAGTAGTTTTGCCAGCCTAAAAACCTGTTCATCCCCTTGCCTGCTTTCCCCAAACCTCTAAGATTTCAATGTGGTTTGTTTTTTTTCCAGGACATTATATGTTATATACCTATCTCCAGGTGGGTTTCGTTCATAAAACAATATGAATTTAAATTTCTTCACATATTGTCATGAATTGATAGCCTACCTCTTTTTGAAGACTAGATAATATTTCATTGTAGAGATGTCCCACAGTTTACTCATCTACCAAATGATGTCTCTGCTATTCTCATATTTTGGCAATTATGAAATTATAAACATCTGAGTACAGAATTTTTGTGTTGATATACATAAGCTTTCAATATTTTGAGTAAATACTAGGAAGGGTTACTGTTGGGTCAGGGGGAAAGAGAATGATTAGTTCTTTTAGAAGTCACTATCTTTTACATCCCTAACAGCTGTCCCTGAAAATGTCCCTGTTGCTCCATCTTCTTAGTGTATGTGGTCAGAATTTTAAGTTAAACACAGGTGTGCTGAAGCATATCAATACAGTTTTCATTTATAATTCCCTAATAACCAGATATTGATTGTCTTTGTATGTGTGTTTAAGTCATTTGTGTGCCGTTTCTAGCCTATTTTCTGAGACAGAGTCACTTACAGCCAAGGCTGGCTCGGGATTCACTATTCAGCCGTGGATGACCTTGATCTTTAAGTTCTCATACTTCTACTTCCCGAGTTCTCCATTATGTGGTCTGTGAACCCAACTCAGGGCTTCACACATACTTGGTAAGCTCTTACCTATGAGTGATAGTCACCATCCGCAGGTGTCACTTCCAGTGAGGTATCTATTTAGACTGTTGGCCAATTTTTAAGTCATGTGTTATTTTTTTTTTTTATAATATTTTC
>NW_022196895.1:50032383-50049222 GCF_008632895.1 Mastomys coucha
ACAAAATAACAAACAAACAAACAAACAAACAACAAGTAATTCTCCATCACTGCCTATGCCTTCTAAAGGAAAGCCCATCCCTTGGGCTCACTTGCATGATTCCTCTAAACCCACGTGAAGGTCTGTGCCATCCAGTGCTTTGGCTGTTAAGCAGTTCTAGGACATTTTGTTCACTTCAGCTGCTGTGATGTTGTGTTTCAACAACACATGTTTTGTGTCTCTCGACCTTCCCTGGAGTCAGCAAACAACCTGGCACCAGCTACTTCCCTTCACTACATTATTCCAGCCCACAGCTTCCTGGTGTGTATAAATTACCTCCATTTCAGAGTGTGGCGTAGTTTTATAGATCATTAGGCGGCCATGTGAGTCTCTGTTTAATGGCCTTCACATCAGGGAATCAAGGGAAGAAATGAGAAGAAGGAAATCATCCCAGTGGAGAGATGAACCCATACATGGAACGGGGAAATGGTTTCTGAAGCATTGCCTGCTCTTAGTGACAAGGGACAGCAGTCTAGGGGAAAAATTAGTCTGCTGCATCGTGAGAGTTTTTACAGGCCTAGCATTTAATTATGCTGCAGAAAGATAGTGGACACTCCTTATATAATACAGAAAACTTAGTATTTGAATATT
This sequence comes from Mastomys coucha, assembly GCF_008632895.1. Classification (NCBI taxonomy): domain Eukaryota; kingdom Metazoa; phylum Chordata; class Mammalia; order Rodentia; family Muridae; genus Mastomys; species Mastomys coucha. The sequence goes on from NW_022196895.1 coordinate 50,033,014, forward strand.
TTATTCAATGTGCATGCTTAAATCCAAAGAAGTGTACAGAAAATCTGTGTCTTTAAAATGTGTGCTGAATTTATTGTGTTCATATCTTCTTCCCTTCCTCCCTTCTTCCTTTCCTCCCTCCTTCTGTCCCTCCCTCCCTTCCTTTCCCCCACCCTCTCCTGGTTCTAGAAATAGAGTGAAGATACATGCTTTGAAAATCCCAATTCTTTGACCTCAGAAGATGGTGTCCTTTTTTTTTCTTCTTTTGGACGAGAAAAAACTCTCTTGTTGCTGGTTGAGCTGGAAATAACAAATCACTACACAGCATTCTCTGTTTGGCCTTTTCGCCCCCTTTCTTTAGAGCTATTATATTTGCTTAGATGGTTTGGGGCCTGTGATTCATCATTCATCACTTACAAAGCCAAGGCAATTGCCTTGAAATTATTAATGCGCCTTCTCCCATTGCCTTTCTGAATGGAAGTCATCACCACTGTCTTTTGTTCTGGTTTGTTTTAAGTTAGGTCTTGTCATGTAGCTCAGGCTGGCCCAGAACTCAGGATCTTCTGTTCCCTCCTGTGCCAGCACATCAGCTTCGTTTTTTGTCTTATATCTCAAAGGTGACTCAAAGAGTGACCCAAAGGGTGAGGAAAGAAAGGTTATTTTTTAATTTTTTTTTTTTAAGTATGAAGATTTTCAGGCCAGGTGGATAGGCCAGTGCCTAAAAGCAGGAGCTCTGTAAACCTGAACACCTGAGTTCAATCCCCAGGCAATACAATTGACTGAAAGCCCAGAGTGTGTATTACAGTGGTAGGTAAAAAAGGGAGACCCTACCTCAAAAGCCAAGCAGAAGGTGAGAACCGACTGAAAGTTATTCTTTGCTACACACACACACACACACACACACACACACACACACACACACACACACTTCTCCTCTGGAGACCCTGGACTATAAAGAAAGTGACTATATAATATGTTCGGAGTCAGCGCTGTTGGCCAGACCACGTGATCAACACTGGTGTTTCCTATTATATCAGGAGTGATCTGTCCCCATCAGAGCTCTGTCCAGAGAGAGGTTGTTTATTCTTGAACTTTCTCCTCTCTGGCTGCAACATGTTTCAGAGTAACACTCAAAATAGAAAATGGTTGATAAAGTCTCTCTATAAGTACCACTTTCTCAACATGCATGTATTCTAAAGTGTGATCAACTACAATACTGATCATTTGATACTGTGATTAAGTCACCATTTTCAGTAGAATGATCCAACAGGCATTTTAAAAGGAGTTTTTTTTAAATCAAGTTTAACCACTGTTACTTTTTATTGAAAAAAAAATGACTCTAAAATAAATAATGTGTTACATGTAAGAAACAAGGAAAATCATACCTGCGGTTCTACCTGAAGGCAGTCTCTATAACACCCCACACTTTCTCTTATTTTCTCTTTGAGATTATATCTATGAATATATGTAGCATCAATTACTTAGTATTCTAAAACACCAAATTGAGTGTTACAACAGAGACACCTGTTTTTTTTATTTTGTTTTGCTTTGTTTTGTTCTTTTCCTTTGTCTTTCTCCTTGATAGTTCACGCCTGGGGTTTCCATGTGATCAACTTAACAGATAACTTTTTGACTCTTCTAGATCTTCGTCAGAGTGTCTTAGGGACTCTGCTGAGTCAGCACATAGCAGCTCAGGTTAAGAAGGCAGGAGTCCCCCTCCTCCTTTTTCCTGTCGATCTTAACCTGGGATGAAAGGGAGAGAGTCCTTTTTCTGGGAAGGTGACCTCCAACGTTTCATATCATTTAAAAACACCGTGATTGTGAACCCATCATCTGAAGTCAGAGTCTCTTTGGGCAGCTCATCAACTGGGTACGTTGGGACCAGAAGGCTGCTGGATCACTCTGAACTTTGGTTTTTCTGACCTGTGGCAAAGATTAATAGGATAGTGACATGAATCATTGATTTCTCTCATAGATGGCATTTTTAACTATTTACTCATCATATTGCAATATAAATATTTATGTAGGAGTCCTACTGCTCCATCAGAAAATGAGTTCTTTGAGGACAGCATCATGTTTATTAGATTTTCTTGCAAGATTAAGAAATGCCTTCTAGTAGGTATGATGATGTGTTTGAATGGATTGATAACTTTTAAGATAAAGTATTAGTTCTTGGCTAGCTCACCAGGAGCAATGTTTCAACTCAGGCCATGATAGGTCATCTTAAATTCCTATCTACATGAAGATAAGAAGGCAGTGAAGATGGTGGACTAAACTGTCATTGTCTGGCATTGTCACCTCCTAGAACTGATTAAAATATTAGCATTCCTCTTTAGCTCTCAATCTGGTAGGACAGGATTATTATTTTCATATCTACCAAAAATAAATTTGAAGCTCAGAGACATTAAGTAAACTGCTAGGTTTATCAGTCAGAATTCTCTAGTGAAACAGAATTAATAGAATGAATCTTTCTCTCCATTTTTTCTCTATCTCTAATATGTATATTTAATTTATATTACAATATGAATATAAAATATATCAACATTATACTATTAATATGTTAATTTAATGTAATATATTAAATAATATATAATATATATTTCTATTAAGCAAAAATTCCTCATTGGTGTGCCCTCCATTTTTGGATATTAGGTAATTACAGGTGTAGTTAAGTTGACAACTAAGAATAACCATCATACTCAAGTAAGATAAATTTTACAGCAGTAAAGTTTTAAACTCGGTAAAACTTTAGACTCAAATATTATTATGGACGGAGTGTTTACATCCTTTCCCAAGTTCGTTCCCCCTTCACATATCAAAGCCGCCGACGTGAGGATGGCTATAATTGGAGACAAGGCTCCTAGGAAAAAATTAAGTTTAAATGAGCACATGAGTGATGTTCTCATCTTATTATCTAGTCAGAAGGTGTTGTCACTGAAGAAGAACACATGTAAAAGTAGAAAGCCATCAGTAAGCCAGGAGCAGAACTCTTATCAAAGACGAACATATATTGTGATATGAGACTGTGAGCTTCTTGCTCCCTGAACTCTAAGGGAAGGGTCTTCTGTTGTCTCAGCTGCCACTCTGGGATGCAGCCTGCAATGGCTACTCTGGGGTGATAGCTTGACTACATCTGGAATTAACCCAAGTGGCTGGGTACAACGGTAAGGAATTTTTTTAGTTAAATCATTTGAGATGGGAAGACCCTCTTTGAATCCAAATCTTTTGAAGTAGAACGATATACCTGTAGTCTAGATGTTTTGAGGTGGGAAGATTCACCTTTAATTTGGGCCATTCCTTCTGTCGGGAGCCTATAGAAAGGATACGGAAGAAGGAAGCTTGCTCTTTTTACCTGCTTGTTCCTGCTGTCCCTGGCAAGTCTGTACCTTCACTGACATTACTGACTACTTCTTCAGGACTCTGGCATATTCTGAAGACCAGCTGAGACAACCAGTCTCCTGGACCGAGCAACTACTGGGTTCTTAGGCCTTCCAGTGGTAGAGACAGCCATTGTTGGATTAGCTGGACCATAGCCTGTAAGTCAATTGAATAAATACCTCTCTTTCATATACATATAAGTGAATATGTATACATATATATGTGAATATATGTATATACATGAATATATGTATGTATTCCTTCTGTAAGTTCTGTTTCTCTGCAAAACCCTGATTATGGCAGGAGCAGACTAATCCAGGAATTGCTTAGTGAATGGCCAGTTCATTTATACTGCTCAAAATGCTAGAGATTAGATGATCTGCAAATAACAAGTGTTTCTCATGTTTCTGAAGGCTCGTAGGTCCAGGATTAAAGTGTCAACAGTTGAGGACCTGGTGAGGACTTACTTCTCAGATGGCATTTTTGATATCCTTATCTAGCTCTTTGATAAGAGTGGTTCCTACATCAGTCAGGGCTCACCCTCTCTGACTCAACAATCACCCAAGGGTCCCACCTGCTGATTCCTCACATTGGTGATTTGATTGCAGCCTTGAGATTTGTGGTTGACACAAAATTCAGACCCCAGTCACTTTTGTTTATAAGAACAACGTGACACTTTCTTTTTAATTTTAATTTTATTTATTTTTTTATGCATGTGTATTTTAAACCAGAAGAGGGAATCAGATCCTCTGGAGCTGGAGTTACAGATTTTTGTGAGTGATCTGATGTGGGTTCTGGGAATCAAACTGCTAGAAAAATAGCAAATGGTCTTAGCTGCTGAGCCATCTCTCCAGCCCCTGTAACACACACACACACACACACACACACACACACACACACACACACACACAAACCTACTGAAAAGGCCCAAGAAGCAGCTCTGATGTTTATAGGGTTGCAGTCTAATTTAACCGGAAATGAACAGCTGGGTCCCAGGTGGACATTCCACTTTCTTCATATAGCGTAATGCTGCATGAGATCTTTCTGTGCAAGCTTTTGAACTACCATCAGGACAGATTCAGGGTTAGTCATCTGCTTGCATGGTGAGTGAGGATGCCAAGATTGAGAACAGCAAGAAAATGGAAGTATCATCGCTTTTGCAGGTCAGTCTCAGAGAGCATTCCGTGCAAGTTATGAGCAAGTGGTAGCCTGATGACCTTGAATAGAGAAAAACGAGATTCTGCTTTTGTATCAGGAAGTGCTAAGGTTGTAGAGGATAATGTAGTATGGAAGGCTTTCATCAGCGTCTTTGAAAATACATCTGCCACAGACATATTCGATTCCAAAACCCATGATTTTTCCCACAGTAATTTGGTACAGCTAAACTTGAAACCCTTCTCGTGGGAGGAGCTAAAATATGGAATGTAGATATACCATAATGAGTCTTTTAGGGTAGCTGAGATATGTGTCACTCCACATTCAGTGATGTAGAGTCATTGAAGCTGTGTCCAAACATATGGTTTTAACTCAATTAAGTTCTTCCAAGAAAGCATGGGGGCTAGATGCCTAGGTGATTGTGGGATCATCCATCTTGTCCTAATACTGGAGAAATAAAGAGCCCTGAGGATAAAAATTGTATGTAGGGAATCTGACCTGTGGCTAAACAATGATCATCTTAGATCAATCTCAATGTCCCTTTAAGAGTAGATGACAAGCCACGGGGGTGTGGATGTTGGCCAAATAAGAAATTTGGGCGTAAGAGGGAATGCTGGTATATAAGGAAGCAGTGAGTGGCAGGAACTTCAAAGACTTGGCAGTGGTGCCCTGTGTACAGTATGTCTGGGTAAAAGTCCCTTGTAAAGATACTGGAGGGCCAAATTCTCCATTAGAGACAGAACTAATGCACAGTATTTTTCTTTACTGAGAAAAGAACTTTGTATGTCTGTGGGATAATGACTGAGGATGGATGGCAATGGAGTCACATGACCAATCCCAGGAAAATCTAACTCTGGTGATCAGCATCACGGTGTAGATCTGAATTTATTGTCCAGCCCACAAGCTTATATTCAGTGTTTGAGCCAATCCCAAGCCCTTAAATTCTTGGTTAATTATATCTTGACACACTGTCACCATGCTCCAATGAAAGCCCTGCCTAACAAGGTAACTCAGAAGGAGTGGGGGGAGTATTGTCATTTGTGAGGACTTCCATGAAGACTGGGGGTGGGGTGGGGTAGGGGATGGTCAAAGCCTTGACCTCAGTTCCAAACTTGACCAGTGTGCCAGGAGCCATCTTAGATCTAATGCTGTGTAATTCATCTTCCCAAGCATTATCCAGAGGCAGTGATAGCATCAAAGAAATGGTGTTTCCAGATACAACAGGGCAATTGTACATATGAACTTACAGCAATTGTGCAAATGAAATAAAATCCGCACATGGAATGGGGGAGGTGGGTATGAAAGAACCTCCTATTGGTTTTCATAGCTGCTAGCATATATATATATATAAGTAAATATATATACATATATACACATATATGTATATATGTGTGTGTATATATGCATATATATATGTATACACACACATATATATGTATATATATACATATATGTGTATATGTATATATTATATATATATATATACATATATATATATATAGAGAGAGAGAGAGAGAGAAAGAGAGAATTGGTTTTGCTTAATGATGTAATTCCTGGTAGACTGAACATAGGCAGGTCCCATACCCAAGAGTATGGGGACAACCAACATTGGACTCTGTGTATTGTTTATAGGGAGGTGAATATATATCTGAGAGGAGCTACAGGACTGGGTTACTATGATCAAAATACATTGTCACCAGGCAGTGGTGGCGCATGCCTTTAATCCTAGCACTTGGGAAGCAGAGGCAGGCAGATTTCTGAGTTCGAGGCCAGCCTGGTCTACAGAATGAGTTCCAGGACAGCCAGGGGTATACAGAGAAACCCTGTCTCAAAAAACAAAACAAAACAAAACAAAAAACTATTGTCAAAGGGGGAAAAAGCATCCAAATTACTATAATTGTTAGTGCTAATATTTCTACAATGCAGTATGTCAGGGCTAGCTAAGAATAGAAGATTAATCAAGATGATGTTGATTCATATATCTTTTTAAGGGAGGGAGATTCTTTAAGAAATAGATTCTTTAAAAAGCAAGTCTGATAGATTTGTGGAGATAGCAGAGCAAAATAAGGTGAGCTAAGTGATTTTCATCTCCCCTAGTCTATTTATGCAGTCAATGCTGCCCTGGTCCCTCTAAGCTGATATTTGTTAATTCGGTTCTTATCAGCAAAAACATTTATTTTCAATTCTGGAGCTCAGAAGTAGAAGGCTGCCATGACAGAAGATTGAGTCCTGGTGGGGACCCACTGCTCATTCACAGAATGGAGCTGGCTCAACTGTGTGCTTTCAGGGAGCAAATGGAAAGGCAATGGATAATCACATCCTTGACCTTCCAGAAAGTCACGTCCCAGAGGCCCCACTTTTTAACACCCAAATCCACTACAACTTGGACATAGCCAGGCACAAATTCCTTCAACAACAACGTTCTTTAATCGTCTTTAAGAAAAGCCTTCCTGATTTGCTCAAGATCCATGTTTGCAGCAGCTTTTCAAGAATGGGCAAGCACGGGAGGAAATGGCAAGTCTAGTCAAGAACCTTTTTCTTAAGAAGTCCCAAACCCCATAAAAACAACAAAACTCCCTTTGAAAGTGTATAGAGATGGAAAGGTCATCTGCGCATGCCCAAGGAACTTTAAACCTCCCCCACACACCCTCTTTTTGCTATCCAATCAATCAACAGCATCACTTCTCACTTCCTACGGGTTTTCAGGCCACCAACTGACACAGGTGTCACATTTGAGCTTACTGTTTGCTGTTGGCTTTCCCAGCTCACAGTAAACAAAGGCATCGCTGGAGAAAATCCAGCTCCCTAAGATGGGTCTCTAGAATGCTGGTAGACCGCACGTTTTCACTCAAGGTCAATATCAGCACATTCATGGCAGTTTCGGCACACCGAGTTTTACATCACAAATGATTATGATTTCTGTCAGGAGGTAAAGAACCACCCGGAACACGGACCACACAGAACTGACTACAGGACAGAGGAAACTGGTTTCCGCACTGATTTTTAGAAGATTTCTGCTCGTGGCCCCGGAAGAGAGTGACGTATTTTGAACCTGACTTTTCCCTACACACTAACTTGCAGTTCATATGGGGGGAGGACACATGAATTCAGAGGGCTGTGGCCTATAGGCTTAAGCCTCGGGGAGTGGTGGTAGTTAATTTTTAATTATATATTTGGAAAAGCAAAAGAGAAAAGTCAAACTATTGGATTTTTTTTTCTGCCCCTACCACATACATTCCTGGTAATCTTTTATCATAGAAATTCTTGCCCCCAGAAACCCAAATAACGCCAGGCCATCTGAAGAAGCATTGCCAACGTAAGTGCTGGTAGTCGGAGGAAGAATTTATTCTCTAAGAAGATTGTTCTCCATGGCTAGCGGAATGCTTTGAAAAAAAAAAAGAACACCATAAAATTCGTGGATTCAATCTCGATGCTCAATGGAGGGCCAGCTGACCCAGCCTAATTACTGTGCTTATCATAAAAGGTGCTGCCAAGCTAATGCCTTCCTGCTGGTTAACCTGAAGCACTTTTTAATAACCCAACGGCAGGCATTTCCTAAGGAGTATTTCCTTTAGAATCGCTTTCCCTAGAAGAGCCACATTTACAGATTTTTCCCCCCTCTCATGTGTTTCAGCATCCTACAGATTTTGGAGTAGAATTCCGAGCCAAATTAATGAGAAAGCAAGCTGAGCATCTACCTAGGCTGCAGTTCCGAAAGGGGAACTGAAACATCATTGGAATAAATTGGCAAGATGCAAATTGGTTTCACTCCTCCCAGCATCACCTGTCTATGTGGAGCACTTGGGTGAATCACACAGCAACTTGCCGCAAGCTCAGTCCACAAATCAATAATGCATGTTGTTTTGCTTACCAAGAACGAGTGACTTCATTTAATCATCTAAATTTTAAAGCCCCAATTTGCTTTCCAAGATAATCTCTCATCTAGAAAATTGCAAAAGGAAATTGAGAGAGCAAACTGAAAAAAATAAAAAAGGTAGGAGATACTTGGTTATTTGTTAGTTTACTCTTTTATAGATAATGAAATTAATTCGTGACTTCTTACGTGCAGTTTCTCGTGTATTGACTCTTTCTTTTAGCATCAATAAAAAAGGAAAAAATAACTTGGAAACTATGGTAAAGGAGTTTAAAACATCATCAAGATTTGTAGTGCAACCATGACTCAAGTTGACCCTGAATGACACATAATCTGTTTGATCAACTCTTTGCCATTTTTGTTGTGGGGAGCAAATTAAAAAAGAAGACATTTAGATGCAATGTTGACCTTCTCAGACTCATTGACTATGTAATTTCTGATTAAATAATTGTCTGCTCTAACTTTAGAAGAGCACATCGTCTTGTTGAGATGAGGTCTTATTGTAGAGGTTTGAACTTGGACCTTCAGCTTCAGCCTCCCAAGTACTTGATTTTAGATGTGTGCCATTACACTGCACAGGAACCAAGTTTGTCACCGTTATTTCCCTATGTCCACCATTAACGCTTTCACTTTTACTCTGGCAATAATTTTGTTTCTTGGCCAATTCATTGTCACTTATAAATTGCCTCCATACCATTTGTAATTCATCACGGAAAATGCTGGGACTTCTGCATCTAATCACTCCATCTTCCATGGAAGACTAGGTAGGTTTTGATGATATCCTGCGTGTGTGGGCTTGGACTAACGGCTGTTCACATTTATATGTAGTACTTATTTAATCCCCCTAATAACTTTCTGACATAATGGTGACTAACTCCGTTTAGAACATAAAAGTTGAAGTTAAAACAGTTACAGTTGATTGATTGTCTGTCTCCAGTTTTGTGAACCACAAAAATATGAGACCAGAATTTGATTTTAGAGACATCAGTTTACCTGACACTAGAATGCATGCCCCAAAGCCTGCACTATCATTTAATTGTCATTTACTGAGAGAGTACTTCACATTGTGATCCACATGGACACTTTGTTCCTTCTAGGTGGGCTGACAAAAATTTTGAGATGCTAAACAGCTGTCTGCACCTGGTCTCCTAACCTATGAGTGACAAAGCTAGCTATACTGAATCTCTTCAAATCACAGATCACTCAATCCAATCCTTCCAGATACATTAATCTTCAGAGTGCTTACTGTAAGCTAGGACTGCCTATATATTACCATTTTTCATTTCATTTTGTCGTATACTATCTCCATAAACATGAGGATCTGAAGACTGGAGTTACAATTCCCAGCACATAAAAAGCTGGGTATGCCTTAGTCCCAGAGAGATAAGGCAGATGGATCCAAGAGCTTTCTTACCAACCTGACTGATTGGACAGTTGGATAGCTCAGTGAGAGATTATTTCTCAAGGCAGCAAGTCAGATAGTGATAGAGAAAGACAGTCAACATCTTGCTCTAGCTTTTGCATATGTGTGCCTGGACATATGTATGAGGGTCAGGTCAACAGAAAATAGAACATGTTCTTAGATTCTAAATGGAGGGAGAGCATTGTTGTATAATAAAGAGAAGTTTAATGCCACTGCACACTGAGGTATAAAGGAGAATATTTACTTAATGAACTTGCTGAAAAAGAAAGACTACACCAGATACTATATTTTATCTGACTTCTGTAACTAAATGGTTCTGAAAATTATCAGCTCCCTGAGATGAGATAGAAGACTATTCTAATGAAATGAGGATTGTCAGTCGAAAAAGGATAGAGAGATAAAGCTCGGCTTAGAGAAAAGCACTGAGGGCCTAATTATAATTGCTTAAGACCTCAGAAAGATCAGTCAGGTTAATATTCAGCAACCATATGAAATTAGGGTTTTATTTTACAGATCTAGCCTTCTCTCGCAAGCCACATGGGCTGCAGCATGGTAAGAGTCATGCCTCTTAGGTATCTCAGCAGGAACTCAAGAGCACTAACAGCCTTTTCTTATAGGTATTTATAGTTGTGAGTTTGTTTTAGTGAAATATATGTCCCAATACAACCTATAGGAAGCCCACAACATTTTTGAGAATACTGTATTACTAGATACATTTCCAGTACAATAAATAGTGATTCCCCCAGATCCCACTGACTAGAGGGAGGGATGAATCTTCCCTAAGGGGAAGTAGATTAGATGCTTAAGGATGTATGAGAGGAGGGGGAACTAGAGTAGAAAGGTCAAACTGGGAGTGGGAGTGAAAACATGAGTGAGGAAAAGAAAATGGGATGGGATAACTAAAACTAAGGGCCATTAGTGGGGTTATAGGAAGCTAATAAAGTAGAATTTTCCTGTAATATACATATATATAAAAGTGAGCAAAATGATATCAGCAAGCAACAGGGGAGAAGATTCCCACCTGGACATCTTTCATCACCAAATGAGGCTTCCAGTACTGAGAATAAGTTGCATGTAATCAAGTTGTTGGCCAAAAGGGTCTAATGGAAGCACTAAACCCAGGCAGCTGCCAAGGCTATTGGTGGTTCTCCACAAATCACCTGCAAGGCCCTATTCCTGAGTACAATACTTACACAACACATTGAACATGGAGATGTTGAGTTGGTGCCTACATAGAGCCTCTACCCCTACATAGTAGTATTCATGATACTAGGAGACATTATGCATGCTACCCAAGGAGAAAGGTAAATGCCAACCCAGCTACAAACCCCTTGCCCTACAAGAATGAGGATCTTACAAAATATGCTGGTGCAATAGTGGCACAAAGCGTATGGGAGTAACCAACAAATATCTGATTTGAGTGAAGGTCTGCTCCATGAGCTGGAACTCGTACCCAATGCTGCTTGGAAAACCAAGAACCTGACAGTAGGTAGGCCAAGAACCTGTTCTGCTGAACGATACCTAATGCCATTCTTCTTTACTCTATAGATCTGTGCCCACCTACCCGCTCCCAGCCATGATCAGAGAAACTTCCTTATGTAGCCAATGGGAACAAATACAAAGACCTGCAGCCAGACAATAGGCAGAGAGTGAGAGATCACGGAATACTCAGCTCTGAAAGGGATTTCCCCACTAAATTCCTTCTCTCGGGGGGCTCACGGGGCTTTATCTAAGAGAAGGCAGAAAGCAGGTTTCACACGCTGTAAGATTTCCAAGGGATTCTTCCTGGAGAAACAAATCGCTCCTGTTACTATTGCTGCAGCAAAACACCAAGATCAAAAAACTAGTTGGGGAGGAAAGGATTTATTATCTCATACTGCTATGCAGTAGTATGTCATAGAAGGAAACCAGGATGGGAATTAAACAGGGCAGAAACCTGAAGGTAGGAGCTGGTGTAGAGGCCATGGAAAGCTGCTGCTTATTGGCTTGCTCCTCCTGACTTGCTCAGCCTGCTTTCTTATAGAACCCTGGACCCGCTATCCCAGAGTGGTTCCACTGACAATGGGCTGGGATCTCCCACACTAATCACTAATTAAGAAAATGCCCTACAGGCCTTCCTGGAGGCCAATTTTATTGAGATATCTTTGTAGCTGAGGATCTTTCCTCTTTAATGACTCTTGTTTGTTTCAAGTTGACACAAAACTAGCCAGCACAACTCCTAAAGGTAGGCTTTATGCCAGGCAGTAGATGACCAACAAAAAAGTAACTCAATGGAATCCTTGTATATTCTTTGTCTTATAATGTTGTCAAGGTATCCCCCCCATACACACACACACATAACTTGCAGGTCCTTTGCATATATGTTATAGCTTCCAGTTAGGGGTTTAATGAGATTCCTGAGTGTGCAAAATGTTTCTCTCTGCATCTGCATGTGTTTCTTGTTCTTTGGCTGTCTTCGTTGGTTGTTTTGTCCTATTCTTACTTGTTTGTTTTTTATTTCTCTCATTTCGCTATTATGTCTTAGATGCCTGTTTTCTAAGGAAAGACAGAAAGCATATGAGTCCAGATGGGAGGAGAGATGGGGAGGAACTGGAAAGAGTACGTGGAGTTATATCCCAGTAAGAAGTGAAAGTATTTTGCATGTGGAAGGGACATGCTTGCTTGGGAGGCATAGGCATTTTCTAGGTAGCTTCTAACTTGACATTCAACCCTCTCCTTGGTGCTTAGGATTCTTTCCCACTGAGCGTGGTCTGAACCCAGGCTGCAGGAAGCATAGCATGGTATTAGCAGGACCTGTCGCTTCCCTTTATTGTGTTATAAAACAGTTACCTCTTTCCTTCCAGTATGCCTCATTTTCAGACTACATTTTCCTCCCTTCCAGATCTCTTGGATTGTTGAAATAAGCGTTCATGCTGTGAGATACTCAGTAGAGACGCCCACGTCCAAAGAAAGAGCGAAAGGAAATCTCTGCCAATCAGCCTAGGAGGACCTGAGGTTTAGTCCAGTAACCCAGGAGGACCTGGGGTGTAGTCCAGTAACCCAGGAGGACCTGGGGTGTAGTCCAGTAACCCAGGAGGACCTGGGATGTAGTCCAGTAACCCAGGAGGACCTGGGGTGTAGTCCAGTAACCCAGGAGGACCTGGGGTGTAGTCCAGTAACCCAGGAGGACCTGGGGTGTAGTCCAGTAACCCAGGAGGACCTGGGTTGTAGTCCAGTAACCCAGGAGGACCTGGGGTGTAGTCCAGTAACCCAGGAGGAAGTCAGTTTTGCCAATAGCCCTGTCTGTGAGTGAGCTAGTATATTTTCCCCAGTTATTACTTGAGATGATTGTAACTTTCTCAAGATGCCGAGGTGGAGAACTTACACATAGAATTAGTGAGAAGGAATGAAATGTGTACTCTGTTTGACCTGCTAAGTCCTGGGGCCAACTACTACTACACAGCAATCAGTGAGCAACACATTTCCCAGAGAATTATATTGGGACGTGCTCTTCTCAGGGTAAGCTGTCCAGGGAACTCCTGCTCTTGGCATCCCCAGGTGAACACAACCTTCTACATGTTTCAAAGTCCATACCTCTTGAACTAAAGGTCATTTGCTTTCTTTCTTTCTAGAAAGAAAAACCCTATGTTGTTTAGAAGCACAACACCCTGCATCTAGGATATCACTGGATGGTCATCCCTGACCTCTCTTACTTTGACTTTCATTTCAGCCCCAAATAAGGCTTCACATATAGACTCTCTTCTCTGACTTTTAGCCTCTTGATTTTTATCAATTACATTTATTTTTCTATTAAAAAAGGAGTCTGTCAATTCATTATAAGAATTGCATAATTGGATACAAATCATATTAAGTTCTTAGAAGTTTTTTTTTTTCACAGACTAAGCATTAGTTAAATGAAAGCCATCGTTAAAACTTTCAATTTGTAATCAGAGGGTAGAGCTTTCTCTTGTAGTATTTATTCTTGAAAATGTAAGTCTAAGTTCATGGCTTAGAAGAAAAGCAAGGCTTGGAGACAGAGGCTTGGAAAGTGCCAGGCAGCCATACAATTTGCTTCTTATCTTCTGTGTTAACATTTATGAAGTGTGGGAGGTTATGGACGGAACAGTGGAACAGTCTTTGTGAGACTTTAAGCTCTCTGCCCGGGGCACAGTAAACACAAACCTTGAGAGCTGCCTTGCTGTTATTAATAAGAAGGTGGGAGTGATCACCAATATATCATACTCTTCCATTCTAAAGACAGGTACATCCCAAGAGTGCATCAAGTTACTATGGCCACGATGATTCTCTAGGTGACCTTGCAGAGAGCAGTTTCTATGGAGATGTAATTGCTGTTGGGAGATTTGAGAGCTGTTTCTAAGTGGGCTAAGAACCTATCACAGTGAATGAGAAATTAAATAAGAAAATAAACCATCATGTTTCACATCTACAGCAGGCCAAATTATGACCTTCCCCTGAATATAACCATATACCAGTCTTGGGAACCTGATATGTAGCGATTTTATGTGGTAAGCTATATTTTGCAGATACTATTAAATCGAAGATCTTAAAATGGAAAGAGTTCTGACATTTCTCAGATGGTTCAATACAATCACAAAGGGGAATAGGAGGGTCACTTAAAAAGTTGAGATATGCAACAGAATAGTGGAGCCATTATTTAAGGAATGTAAACAGCCTACAGATATTGGAAAAAGTCAATAAAAAATAGATTCTATCTTAGACTTTGGATCAGGGAAAACTTTAGTTTTGACCCCCACAAGAATCATTTTTGGTTGCTGATCTCCAGAACTGTAAGAAAAACCGGGCTGTTTTCAATGCCCATGTATATTGTGATTTTCTAGAGCAGCAGTGAGGGACACAGACTCCGCAGGACTCTAGTTGATGTTTACTACTTTGTATCCGGTGCTTTTCCCATCGCTGGGTCAAGTACCTGACCAAAGTGCATGAGGAAGGCTTTCTTTTGGTCGTGGGCTTGGGAGGTCAGTCCATCCTGGCAGGGAAGGAGGGAGTGGCAGGCAGTAGGAGCCTGAGGCAGCTAGTCACAGTCATCCCTAGAGTCAGGAGACAGAGCTGAATGCTGGTATTCAGCTGAAATGTCTTCTTTACTTCAGACTGGGCCTCAGTCCATGGAAAAGTGTCACTCACAGTAAGGGAATGTCTCCTCTCTCATTCAGACCAGGCTAGACACTTTCTCACAGATGTACCAATGATATTTTTCTCTAGGTGATTCTAGATCCTGACACGTTGACAATATTAACAACGACAAGTTCACTCCTTGTCCAACTAATAACCACAAATAATCCCTTTTAAGAAATAACACTGCCTACCCCACCCTGCAACTTCCCCAAGAGGCTTATAACCTTCTTTAATGTCTAGTTGTAAAATGCAACTAGTCCACCTTCAAAAGTTCCTGAAGTCTTTAACTGTCCCAACTGTCTTGAAAATGATATGCTCAAAGTTCAGGCACTTTTTAACAATGAGCCTCTACAACAACAACAACAAAGAACCTATAAACTTACATGATACGATAGCACAGAAATAAAAAACATTCTCATCCCCAAAAGAGAAGAAAGGAAACCTAGACAGGAAATGTTGGACCAAGACAAGACTAAAACCCAGCAGGAAAAACATCAACCTTATACTTCCATAGGGCGGATGATGAAATCATCTTGTCTCCAGAGGGCTTGTACAGCCCCTTGTTTCTTCTGCAGCTCTGCCTCTTGCATCACATAAAGCCTCTCTTTGGGGCCATCTCCACTGAGTGCCTATAGCTCTTCTTGGTGTATGTCCCATAGTGCCAGCCTCTCCAACATTGGTAGATGTTGCCTGGGTCACTGATATAACTTGTACTTCAGCTTCATAGCTCATGCAGTGGCCCCTTGGATTCTCTTTTCAAGGGATCTAACCTGAATCACACTGACTGGCTTAAAAGACTTTTCTGAAACATTGGAACAAGACTCCACGACTCCCCCATTCTTGCATCTATCATGCCCATAAAACCAGTGTGGCATGGTTGCTTCTGCTTTGTTTTGCCAATCTGAGATGAAGCCTGCTTCTCTTGTATCAGGGGTGCATCTCCCTCTCTGTGGCTTCCAGGCTGAACCTGGACAAATGTTTCCCGAGGTGCTTGGTTTTGAACAGGGAACCTCTCCAGTGGCATTTCTTTTAGGATCTCTACTTTCAAATAAATTTCATAAGACAGAATCTTTGATGGGTGCTGCCTTTCCCTCAGGGAACCTTTTCCATTGTCCCAAGACGGGAGGTTTCTCTTCAATGCAATCTTTTTAAAACTATTAGAGCTACATTTTCAGTACCAGCCTCGTCTGGATCTTTACACTCTCCCCTTTATCTAACAGATTGCATGTTTTCCACGTTTTTTTTTTTTTTTTGGTTTTTTTTTTTT
>NW_022196895.1:50049232-50052218 GCF_008632895.1 Mastomys coucha
TTGTTCTCACCTGTTTCTGTCTCTAATTCTATGTGCAGATAGGAGCAGTGAACAGAAACCATGACATGGATTGAGTGCCGCCCTCTATAAAGATTTCGTCTTTCAAACAAATTGGTTCATTATGTTAGCATTTAGCTTGAAGAACTCTTGTTCTTAGGGCACAGGTGGAAGGCAGTTGGCATTTTTGCCAGAATACAGTACGGATGGCCTTCATCCAGTTGCTGATAGAGCTCATAACCCCACTCTGGAATCTCATGCTCTAGCCTTTTCCTGTCCACCTTTCTCTTTGCATTTTGTTTTGTGGAACTCCTATCAGAATGACCCATTACGTTCTTCATATAACAGTCCAGGACTTTGGCAGCACAATATTGCAAACGTCCCCAAGTTCTCCTTGCACCAACTCCCAAGGCCTACGAATCATAGCAACTGCCCCACTTCCTGGTACCAATTTTCTGCAGCAGAAGCTGCAGGCAGCTCCCCCTGCTGCGGCCACACTCAGGAAGCATGTGAATTCTCACACTCCGTTTGCTCCTTCTCCTAATGCATCCGAGCATCCCAGCCCATGGGATGGGGTGGCCCACAATTCATGGTGGGTCTTCTCAACTCAATTAACTCAAACTACAAATTCTCTCAGCGATGAGGCCAGACGTTTGTCTCTGTCTCTCAGAAATGAAGCTCAGTGGGAAGTCCTCAGATCAATGAATAGTATGTCCTCAGAAAGGAGTTGTGAGATTTGAGCCTGTCTGTCTGTCTACTTGTTGATGTGAATGATCTCTGTATGGATTTTGTTTGTTTGCTTCCTTCCTTGCTTGTTTTCTGGCTCTGCCAGCTATCACCACCATCCATGAGGATTTGGCAACCTTGTGTTATGCTGTTTGGACATTTAGGCTTCGAAAATATAAGCTGAAATATGCTTTACTTCTTCCTTACAAAGTTTTCCCACCTCAATTATTTTACTATAGTAATACAAAAAGTTAAGAATTGAATTGAAAAGGGTGCGTGAGATCCAGAGCCCTGATTAGGGACAACACTTGACTTGTATAAGTAACTCAGATTTTCCTGGGGATAAGCAGGCACACAGATAATCTTCCAGTGCCCACTCAACATGGCTGCAATTAGAGCCTAGAAATATAGCTTGCATGTAAGGGATGCTCAAATAATATATGCTGAATGTCTTAGTCCACTCTTGCTGCCCCAAATACTGCAGGCTGGGTAATTTATAAAAAGTATAGATTAGGACAAATAGCATATGAAGGCTGAGAAATTTAAGATAAGTTATAAGCAAATATGGTATGTGGTGAGGGTATGTCTTCTGGTGTGGCCTCCCAGGATACAAGAGATGGAAAGGCCAGATGCCATGTATGTGAAGCTTAATCCTGTTCATAAGAGTACACCACTTTTCTTCCACAGTCTAACTACCTCCCAGGAGCCCCATTTTTTAATGCTCCCACCTTGGGGGTTGTGAATTGAGAAGAATGTACACTCCTAAACTCTAGTCCTAGGTGAAGTATTAATTCAGAGATTTAAGGGCTTGAAAAACAAATTCATATTCCACATTTGTATCATTTCTGACTTTCCAATCTTTCCAAATGCTTATATAAGATCCAAATTTCAAAGTCTATTTTTCTGCCTCTGGCTTTTTTTTTTTTTTTTTAAATCTCACTTATTTTGTTGATTGAGAAACAACAAACTGGAAGTTGAGGAATTCTAGCTCATTCCTGAAGAAAGACTAGTCCAAACAACCCTTCCCTTAACTCTGTCTTCCTTGAATGAAAAGTTGGTCTGAACAATTCAATTTGCATTAAGATGAAGTAGAAATTTGCAGCTTTCTCTGCTAGTTTAAGGCACTTAGGAAAGTGTCATTACATTAAAAAAAAAAAACAGATTTCTTTAGGGTGAACTAACAATAAAGATTAAAGTCAATAACTCAGCAATGTGAATATTGGAGGGAGAACTGAAAAGACATGACAAGCTCCTGCTTAACAAGAAAGGACCCTAAGGCTGAGGGCTCTGGTCTACTGTACCAGACCAGACAGTCTTTGAAAGCAGCAAAGACCGCCTTTAATTCCACATTCAAAGAATGTACTGTTAACCATGTGGCCTGCTGTGATAAATTCAAATGGGTGTGAAATTTCTTCCAGGAGAGGAAGAAAGGACTGGTATTGATGTTTTTCTTCAGCCTCTGTATTTCTGCTCCTTGAGAAGCTGAATGTGAACTCAAGACATGATTTCTTCCTTTCTGGTGTAGTCCCCAGATCATTTGCTAACTGACCCTGTTAGCTAAAGATTCTGTTTGAAACTGCACCTATCACTAAGGAACAGTGTTTGGAAAATCGTGTTTCAGAAGATGATGGGAGATGAAAAGCAGACATTCAAGAAAATTAAAGAAGGAGGCTGAGGAGACAGTTCCATGGTTGAGAGCACGTGGCTGCTCTTGCAGAGGACCTAGGTCCAGTGCCTGGCATCCACATGACAGCTCACAACCACCTGTGACTCCAGTCTGACGGTATTCAAGGGCCAGTTCTGTGGGTACCAGGCACTCACAAAGTATGCTCACATGCTTGTAGGTAAACACCCATATACATGAAATAAAAACAAATGAATAAATCTTTAAAGTAATGGAATGATGGAGCATTATTTTACATGTTGTAACCAGAAGATCACAGATGCATCTTTTTGTGATTCTGTCTATGGTCCATGCTATCTACCAGTTAAGATTGCATTGTTGAGCTCCATAGCAACTCTCTGAAACTGCTGTTACATCAACATAGTCCTTGTCAAGTCTGCCAAGAGAGATTGTTCATCTTCTCAGAAGAGAGAGAAAATAAGTAGTTGATGGAACATACAAAGAAAATATGTCCTGTGCCTTTCCCACACCACCCCTGCTCGAAGCATTTCCTGCCAGTTATAGAAACAGTTACTTATTATGGTTAATTTTGGAAGCAGAGTGAACTCTTTCAAGGTGCCAATGTATACTACAAAAAAA
>NW_022196895.1:50052228-50053671 GCF_008632895.1 Mastomys coucha
AAAAAAAAAAAAAAAAAAAAAGCATTATCTCCCAGGAGCTTAGATAAGCACAGCTTACAAAGTTGGCTTTGAATGAGGCTTTTGCAACTGGGCTAAAGAGATACAAATCATTTTTCTAGCTTTACCATACTTGATTTGAAAAGGGCTTGAAGACACAGGTGTGCCTCTATGCCCAGGAACACATACCATCTGCTAGTTGAAAATCACTCTTGATATTGAGAGCCTTTGGCTTAAGTACACACATGAAAGTCTGGTTTGTGATAGCTTCAGTCCTTCCTGGCCTCGAAGATGGAATAGTTTGAAATAGACATTGGGTACTTACTATCTGTGTTAATGAATTTGACAGTAAGATGTGAAACATAGGAAATATGTAAAATGGACCACAGATTCCCTAATGGCACATTTCTCAAATGCTTCAGATGGCAAGTTTGAACTCTAGAGAAGGGGCACTTTGTATTTAACGTTCCTTCTCCTGTGTTCATAATGTGGGTATAACAGAGACATGCCTACTAATAATGGGGTTTGCAGCTCGTGTGCCTCAGTAGGAACGTTACTCTGTTCCTGTGCTTTCTGGGAGAGTCTTAAATCACTCAAAAGATATTACTCTTTTTTGAGAATGTACTGTGAGCTAGGATCACTGCCAATGTTTCAGCATAGTGTAATATTATGACTTCTTAATTTAATTATTATTGTATTTATAAGAATTTTTGCCTACATGTATGGAAGTTCAACATGCACAGTTGTGACCATGATGGTCAGAAGATAAAATCAGAACCATTGCAGTCACAGATGCTTATTAGCCATCATGTGGGTGTTAGGGGCTGAAGCCAACTTCTCTGCAAAAGCACCTAGTGGCATTAACTGCTGAGCAATTCTCCAGCCCCTGTTGTTATGACTTCAACAACAACAACAACAACAACAACAACAACCATCTCTCTGGCCTCAGATAGAATACATTGCTCAGGAGACCCAACCAGATCTTGCCTCCACTGTGTAGGCTAATTAGCCCCAGACCTTCCTTTCTCTAGATCAATGGTACTCAATCGGTGGGTTCTGTCCCTTTTGGAGGTCATATATCTGGTATCCTGCATATCGGGTATTTACATTATGATTCCTCCAACAGTAGCAAAATGGCAGTTATGAAATAGCAATGAAAATAATTTTATGGTTGAGGGTCACCAAACATGAGGAATTGTATTAAAGGGTCCCGGCATTAGGATAGTTGGGAAACACAGCTCCAAATGATCCATGGGTACCAGAAGGCAGTTTCTGTGCTTCAACCATCTCAAGGTCAGAGCCCAGCAGCTGGGGCCAATACTTTTGTTCACAGTCCCTCACAACGCCTCCAACTTCTTAAATCATTCACTTGTCTTAATGTGTTCTTCCATCCTGTCTTCTGCCTCTCACTACCATGTCTCTGTCCTGTGGCTCTATGTGACTCCC
>NW_022196895.1:50053751-50077286 GCF_008632895.1 Mastomys coucha
CCCCCCGTAATCTCCATTTTCTGTCTCTCCTGTGATCCTGCGATGCTTTTTGTGAGCTCTCCCATCTGAGCATCTTTCAGAAGAATTCAAGTGTCACCCCTGCTCTGAACCCGGCATTGCCCTCATCCCCACAGAGACAGCAGTGAACAGACCAAGTGAACCGCTGAAAGTCACTTCCGGAAGGTGCAGGCTACTTTCAATCCAGGAATAAATATGCCATGTCCCTGGGTGATAGACATAAGGGACAATAATAAATCAAGGTAGAGCAGTACTAACAGGGGAGGGCTTGTGTCATATGGTGTGGTCAAAAGAAGGCCCCGATGAGGAAGAGGTGACATTTGAAATTTGATCAGTCTTTAAAGGTTGGAGTCTCAGTATTGCTGAACAGTTTCAGACCCCCACACCACTTTCAATAAATCTGTAGATGAAACAAACACCTGCCAGATGAAAGGAGAGAGAGGGTAACGACAGGAAACATGAGTGATAAATCCTCACCAATCCAGTCGCAGGACTAATTTATGTTCCAAGAGCATGTGGAGAAAAAAAAAAGTTAAAAAGAAAATCCCCACCCAGAGACTCTTTGATGAATCACCAGTAGCTAATTGTCACCGCACATTCCACCGCGCGCGTGTGCGCGCGCGCGGCATATCATTTGAAATCTGGGCGGATTTCAGAAGAGAAATGTTATTGCATTTTAAACAATGCCATCAGCCAATCCCGATCCCACTCACCGCCCTGCACTTTGTTCCAGCTTTCCAGTCAAAAGATGAATTGCCCGATGGTTCTATTGTCAAAATGACAGCGTGAAAAGAGAAGCTTGTGGGTTGTAATAATAATGTGGTACATGTGTAGGTCAGGGAAGCGACAGATTAACATTCCAGAAAGAGATTTCCCCTGGGACACCTCTTGAAAGTATCAAAGGCTAAAGATCAGGACACTGATAATGCGCCCGGCCTTGGTGGTGAAATTGTCGTATGTCTTTAGCTTTGCCGAGGACAGAGCTGTGCTCCTTTCAATTAGCCGATGGAAATCTCTCTCCTGGAGGATGAAGAAGCCAACCGCAGAAATATGCTTCAGTGCAAATGAGTGAAGGGAAATAAGGTTGTGTGGAAAGATGAGAGTTGCTTATTTCAGATTAATGAAATAAAATGGAACACGCTCCCCGGAGAAGCAGACTCAATAATCCCCCACCCCAGAGATTGAAACCGAACATCTCTAGCATGACATTTCTTCATTGAGTTTTAAAACCAAACTGAAGCCTGCAACTGTTCTGAGAGGTGAGCTGGGGATTGTGGGTTGGGAGAGTCGGGCATTTCTCCCTAACTTAAATTGATTTGAGGCAATGGAAGTGGAGGTAGGGGAAACACTCAGGCTCTGTAGGCACAGGCATCCGGTATAAAGTGGATTTTGTAACGCACTGCTATGGAATGGTAAATTCCATGTTCCTATTTTTAGAATGGGAAAGTACACATAGGACTATTTGGGGGGTGGGGGGGGGGGAAGTAAGCATTTATGAAGTGCTTGCCGAGCTTGAAGCAGTCAGGAGATTACCGTTCCGAGCATCGCTTTGCCAGGTACACCTTCGCCCCTTTCTCTGCCTGCCGTGGTGGATGACGATTCTTGGGTGAGCTGGTAGGCAGCAAAAGGAAATGCACACCTTGCCGTTTTGCTTCTCTTAGGAAGACTTGCGGTGGGGGTGGGGTACAAATATAGGGTTAGCGAACTTGTTCTTACAGAGGACCTGAGCTGAGTTCTCAGCGCTCACCTTGGACATCTCGCAACCACCTACGGTCACAGTTCTTTCGGAGGATTCAGTGCCCTCCTCTGGCCTCGGGTGTCATGCCCCACCCCCAAATACCCAAGCAAATAAGGAAATATTTACTGGGAAATTATAGAAAACAAGCAAAATACAAGTGATTTACAAGATGCAAGGGAATCTCACAACCGTCATTTGGGAGGCAGTGATTAAAATATGGTGTGTGAGGCGGGATGTAGTTCAATGTTGGAACACTTGCCTGGTGTGATCAAGCCCCCGGATTCTGTTACGTGGGCAGTGAAGGGGGTGAGCGAGCCAGTGAACCCACTGTGAGGACTTAAAAGTTCCTTTCCATTACTAGCACCCAGGTAACCTTCAGCAAGTTGTTTAGCCTCCCCAGACTTTGTGTTCTTTTCTGTAACATCAATAAACAGTAGCAGCCACCTCTCAGAGTTAATATGAGCAGAGCTGAATTTCATTTTGCTTAAAATAAGGCTTCCTGCTCATGGCATTCCCCAGTCCCTCCAAGTGGCATACATGTAACTCCAAGTACACGAGCACTCTAAGGAAACAATGCTGTCTTCAGATGGATGCTCTTTGTTGTGATTTGCAATATTTCATTGTTACCTCTTATGCTAGCCAGGATTTATGTCAACTTGGTATAGGTGGCAATTGTTTGGGAAGAGGATACCTCGATGGAGAAAAATGTCTCTACCCCCCCACCCCGAGACTGGGTGGTGGGTAAATTTGTGAGTTATTTTCTTGATAATGCTTGACAGGGTGGGCCCATCCCACAGGGGGGCAGTGCCACCCCTGGGTGAGCATTTCTGGATAGTATAAAAAGTTGGGCTGAACAAGCCATCGACAGCACGCCAGCAGTCAGCACTCCTCTTTGGTGTGTTCTTCAGTTCCTGCTTCCAGGTTCCTGCCTTGAGTTCCTTCCAAAACTTCCCTTCATGATGGGCTGTGATTGGGATGTGTAAGCTCAAATAAACCACTTTTTCCTTAATTGTTTTTGGTCGTGGTGTTTTATGGAACCAACAGAAACAATAACTGAAGCACTTCTTCATCATTTGCGTGTGTGTGTGTGTGTGTGTGTGTGTGTTTGTGTGTAGGTCAGAGGACAACCTTAGGTATCATATTCATGTTGTGTTAGCCTTAAATTTTGGGTCAGGCTCTCACTGGCTTGATGCTCACCAAATCAGGTAGCTGGCTGCCAGTATGTACCACCTGTCTGTCTCCACCTGTCTCTACCAGTCTGACTCCACCTGTCTCCACCTGCCTCTACCTGTCTCCACCTGTCTGTCTCCACCTGTCTCCACCTGTCTCCATCTGTCTCCACCTGTCAGGTGCTAGAGTTACAAGTCTACACCATTGTGCCTGGCTTTTTTGCACGATCTCTAACTCAGGAAATCATACTTGTAAGACAATCACAGCCTGAGCTATCGCTCCATCCTTGCCATAAAGTTTTTTTCAGCCTTTTCAGTCCCAGAACAGAATTATCTACCTGCTGGTATGGCAGACACAGTTCCCAGCTCTGCTCCTCACTCTTTCCTTCTTTTCAAAACTGCTATTCCTGAAAAATTAGCCCTGTCAAACTGACAATGTCTTGAGACTATAGAGAAAAGTTCCATGAAGGTATAGCTCAGTGTAGATGTACAGATGTTAAAAAAAAAAAAAAAAAAAAAAAAAAAAAAAAAAAAAAAAAAAAAAAAAAAAAAAAAAAAAAAAAAAAAAAAAAAAAAAAAAAAAACAAAGAAAGAAAGAAAAGAAAACCAACCAACTGACCCCTCTTATTACTTTGATAGTCAATGTTTGGGTTAGTTGTTCAAAGCCACTGCAGCACAAAACCTTGGATAGAGCCCCTAATCTTTTTAAGGTTCCTGGACAATGGTGTCAACTCTTCTCTGCTCTTGACAATTACAGCCGGATAGTCTTTGAATCAATAATAAAATGGCAATGGAAGAGAGTCTGACCCGGACCCTAAGCAGAGGCTGTCGAGGGCTTGCCATGACTACCGGAGGCAGATGCGGGCTGATGGGCACACAGGAAGAGGATTAACAGAGTCAATAGCTGTTTGATGAATTTCTCTGCAAAGAGAAGCCTGAAGGACACTGGCGGAAAGGAACCAGGAACACATAAACGGCTGTGAGAAAGAGCCAAATGCCCTATTGCTGTTTCCTAAGAGACTGAAGCCCTCAGACTGCAGAATGTGCTGCTGCTGCTTTATAAAAGCTCCCGGAAACATACTTTCTTACCAAAATTCAAAGCAGGGCTACAAATCATCTACAGGAGACAAAAGACAATAAGTAGTGTCAACACAGAGGGATATATTTTACTCTACCCTGCCATGAAGAAATATGGTGGGCTGTGACGACTGGAATATAAAGTAACATAAGTTGCCTGTTGTCAACAGAGTTTGAAATTATAAAATGTAAAACCAATATATTTCCTGCGCACTGTGAAACAGCTGGGGTATTTTTATGGCTTCTAGCAGGATGCCATGTCATCTCTCAAAACCCTATAATTCTGTAAGCACGTTAAGTGCAGTCTGTTATTTATTTAGTTTGTTTATTTGGCTTCGAGGATTTCTTTCACAGGCAACACAGAACAGAACCAACTGTATAGGGGCTGATGAACTCTGGACTATGCTCATCTTCCCAAATCCCTGGTATAGAGTGGCATAGATATTACATTCAAGGTGTGAGTATTGTTGAACAGAATGCCATCTTTTTCTGGGGAGGAAGATAAAAAAAAAAAAAGATTCAAATAAAAAAAATATGCTGCAGGAGCCTACAGCCTCTCTAGAATCCAAGTCAAAATTTAGTCTTTTATGAGGTTGACAGCAGTGGAATTCAAACAGGATCTCTTTAAATGACAGATGGCGATAAGGAAGTCAAATGCTTCTTAGATGATGGTTTATGTGCTAGACATTAGAGGTGTTGTAACTACTGACCCATATTAATGCTGCACACCGACAAAAATGAAGGCTGTGGAACTTGGCACCCGATCTCCTACCCTAAGCAATAATTAATTTTATTGTCTTCATTTTGGATGCTTAATTTAAGCCCTGTGTGTGTCAATCAATCAGTACAAAATACTCGATTGCTTTCAATGACTTGGCCATTGTGTTTGTTGGGTTTTTATGTTTTACTCACAGATCACATTTTCAATGATTATTTATGGGCTGAACTCCTGCGATAGAGAATTGGCTGGGAATTTAGTGAGGCTCTGGCAGAGCGAGCAGTGATGGATTCTGAGTGCGTACAAGGCTCCTGCTCAACAGAGGGCTTGGAAGGGCTGGGGCCTATACTAATGGCTCTGCCTGGGGCGGGGAGGAGCCGTGGTACCCAGAGATGGATTCCTGATGAAAGGAAGGAGCAGAGGCCTTTTCTATACCTGGTGGGCTCATAAGGCCAAGAATCCCCCTCACATGGTAGTTTGTCAGCTGTCAGCAGTGCCTGACACAACAAAATCCCAGAGCTCGGCAGCATCCAGCAGAAGTGCCCGGGTGTTTTCAGCTTTAAAAGGAGAGGAGACATCAGATGTTGCTTTTCAAATAAAGACCCAGTTTCATGCTTAACACCACAAAGATGACTTGATTTTCTGTTCTGGGTAGGGTGGGGGTGGGGGTTGCCAAAAAGGAAAAAAATGGGAAGAAGAAGAAGAAATAAAACCTTTGTTCCTTTGAAGTAAGAGCAAGCTATGTGAAATGAATTTTAACCAGGTTCTGCCAATATCTATCAGCACAGAGCATTTCATATTGCAGATAATAAGAGCCTGAGAAAATGACAGGTGAGAGAAAGGGAATTCTGGAGACAAGCTCCAGAGTTTTCAATGTCCAGGTCAGACAAGGCCTGAGAAGGCCTAAGGGATGAAAGTTGTGGAATTTGAAGAGAGGGGGCAGGAGAAGGGAGAGAGAGAGAGAGAGAGAGAGAGAGAGAGAGAGAGAGAGAGAGAGAGAGAGAGAGAG
The DNA here is from genome assembly GCF_008632895.1 of Mastomys coucha. Taxonomy (NCBI): domain Eukaryota; kingdom Metazoa; phylum Chordata; class Mammalia; order Rodentia; family Muridae; genus Mastomys; species Mastomys coucha. The sequence goes on from NW_022196895.1 coordinate 50,059,481, forward strand.
AATTTATTAAACCAGGATTTAAAAGCATTGTTAGGGGGAAAAAATCAAAACCTGTCATTGGGCAGAGTCTTCTCTAAATAAGAAATGAATGGAATCTGCAAGCAGTTATGCACAGCGCTCATTACCTATCATTTGGTCAGCGGGCTTCTGAAGACCTCCTGGGGGTGAGACAAGGTGGTCAGAATTCCTTTTCATGTCGATGAGGAAAGAAACCAAGACTGCAGTAAATAAAAAAGACATGCCTTCCTCCAAAGACAGGATATTAGAAGGTTCGGCGTGGTGGCAGCAGAGGGGACGGGAGAGAGAGCATTTGAGAAAGCAGCAGTCATATAATCATGAGGAAGCTCTGTGGAAGCTTTAGGTGCAGGTATCCTTCTTAAAATACAGTTTCCCCGATTCCTTTATGGCACAAGAGAGTTTTAAAAGACCAATCAGAGAAACTGCCTCTGCTCTGGCCAGTGGGGATGGAGGAATGGAAACCGTAGGTTTGGTGTTTAAAGCTGGCAGCGGTTTCTGGGATGCTGGAAAGAGAAGTGGAAAAGGCAGAAGCAAGTTCAATGAGACGCTCACATAGGAGGAGGACTTTCTCCCAGTAAAGTCTTTGCCTACCATGTTGAGCTGAAATTGACAGTTCATACATACACGGACTACTTCTGTGTTTCTTTTTCTACTCTGTGAACCCCACCCCCACCCCACCCCAGATAGCCGTGCAGAGATAAAACAGACAAATTTAGATAAAGAGGAGAGATGTAAGGGCGGCAGGACTCATTAAAGAGAAAGGTACAAAGGAAATACTAATTCACCTGCCCACGGGATTGCTTGGCTTAGCTTTCCTTCCTTCCCTATAGCAGCAGGCATTTGCACCAGGCTAATCTAAGACCCTTGTAGGCCAGGCACTGTGCAAACAAAATATGTTCCATATTTATCCCAAGGATGAACTCACCAATGGTACATGCCTGACCTGGGGCAGATTTTTAACTAACGCACACAGAGAGCTGACGATTTTAATTGCATTTTCTTGTGTTTACTATCAACCCTGGAATAGAACTGTTGGAGGTTCAGGCCAACGTGGAGGATTCCAGCATCTTAGAAAGCAATTATTGTGCACGGAAAAAAAAAAATCCATTGTGAAACGATACTTTAGTCTCATCCTTGGTATTAGATGACAGTAGTAAAGAAGTTGAATATTTCTGAATTTTGTTCTTTTAGACCAGCGGTTATCAATCTGTGGGCCACGACCCCTTTGGGTAGCAGGCCGGATGTTGCATTACAATTCCTAACAGTAGCAAAATTACTGTTATGAAGTAGCAACAAAATAATTTTATGATTGGGGGTCACCACAGAATAAGGAGCTGTATTCAGAGGTCACATCACTAAGGAGGTTAGGGACCACTGTTTTAGACTCGGAGTCAAGTTGCTGGATTTGATCACTTCCAAGTGGCAGAGGTTTGAATCCCACAATTCTTTGGATGACCTCGTCATTTCCTGTTGTGAGAGGTTGGAGAGTGGAAGAAATTGAGGAGATTGTTTTTTTTTTAATTGTTATTATTAAATATATGGTTGTCTCCTCGGGCTTGGATCCCTGCCCCATGACTGGGTAGGCTGCCATTCTAAGCTAATTCAGGGTGGATCCAGGCAAGGGATCTATGTAATTGAGACTTAGAAAATACTAGCGGTCATTTTCCAGCCCGCTCTGATTTTCATGTGACTGTAGACTCACGGCCCCGCAAGCAATTTCCATGGTTTATATATACAATAACCTTTCTGTAAAGTATCATCCTCACATTCATCCCAGAACCAAAGCCCTCTGATTTGTGTGTTAACATCTGAGTTTAAGTTGAAACCTCATCAAATCCATTCAGGACTCCTAAGCCCTTAGAGACTGTCCCTGCGACCGGGTCGGCAGCAAAAGGCAAAGCCAGAAAGACAGTAACTTGTACAAACTAAACCCTCAGGGATATAGCTCCACCTTAGCAAGGAATCCGTATAAGCTGAGGCTGACTCCTGAATAAGCCAAGAAAATGAAACTCCTCCAAGGAAAGCGATCCTCAGCTGCCTGCTGCAGGTAAATCGGCTGCGCAGGCGCATGCGCTCACGGTCTCCCAGCGATGTCCTTTCCCTCCGAACTACCAGCACCGGAGTCTCTCCCCCTTCAATTCTGCACCAGTGATCAAAGGAAGAGATTAAGGATTTAATGGGAAAAAAAGATAAATAATTACTGCTTTAATCGCTATGCTTATTTGCATGCAGAGACTGGATTTGCTGTACATTTCTGGGGCAGGAAATAGAAACAAAATACCAATTTCTGATCTACAGAAATACAGAATATAAAATAATACTTGATCCTAATTGTATGTTTTCATATGCTAATATATACAGTACTAATTTGAAAAATTAAGCGTAGAAGACAATTTTGAGATCGTTTATTTTAACATCATCCTTCATGGAAGAGAAAACTGTTCTAAAAATAGTCGCCTTCTCTTCAACTCTCTAAAATTTCTCGAGTCTCTCAATGGATCTCAGACCTGTGTGTGTGTGTGTGTGTGTGTGTGTGTGTGTGTGTGTGTGTGTGTGTGTGGTTTTTCAGGAGCGCGTGTATGTGTATGAGCAGATGAAGTTATCACGTCCTGGGACCATTTGTAGATAAAAGGATCCTTAGACTGAATTATTCTGCATATCACCTTCTCTTAAATTTCTGACAGAAGATACCTAGGTTAATAAAAATAAAATTTCTTAAATATATTTGTTAATGTAGTAAGTGTTGTATACTTATTAGTAACATTCCTGGAGCTTACATTTTGTCAGTATTTTATTGTCAACTCCCCCCTCTATCTCTGTCTCTGTCTCTTTCTCCCTCTTTCTCCCCCTCTTTCTCCCCCTCTTTCTCTCTCACCCCAGTCTCTCAGTGATACAAATATAGGTCAGATCAGACCAGATTAAAAGCAGTTCAATGCAGGTTTATTAGGTGGTGTTCCCCGGGTAGGTTCACCTGTCCCAAGGAACTGGGCCACGGAAGCCATAGGTGAGGGCTTTTATAGCTCTTAGATGAGGAGATAGGACATGTCTGCTAAGAGCTAGGATTATGCTCTCATTTGGTCAAGAGCTGAGCCCCAGCTTGTGTGGCTTGCTGGAAATTCGAAGACAAGGAAGGGGTAGTGAAGGGTCAGCCAGGAGTTTTCTAGGTGAGCCAGGTCGAGGAAAGGAGGGCAGATAGGGTTTCCTAGCCACGGCTGGCCAAGCTGGGGTACCAAACAAACATCTTTGGGCTTAAGGACAGCGCTTCCGATCTAGCTACTTCCTGCTGAAGAGAGACTGCAGGTGGGAAGAGTCGGGAGTCCGTGGGCCAACGCTCAGTGCGAGGTATGGGTGCAGAAGCATCTGGCTGTTACCTTGGAAACTTCCCAAATCCATTCCTGGAGAAAGTGGAAGAAGCAAGGGGCAAAGAAAAAAAAAAAAAAGACAGATGAGGGCGAGCCAGGCAAAGAGGAAGGACTACCATCAAGGAAAGGAAGAGACGCCCTGCTTGTGTCTCTTGAGATCATCCTAGTTTTTGAAGTGTTTTAATTCAAATTTTTACCAGGCCGGAATCGTTGATGCACTAACCGCATCCTCTCCTAGGAGTAAGCAAGTGCCTCCTTTACCGGCAGGAGGGAAATCTGCTGCTTGGTGATTTTGTAACACAACCTGGGCCAGTGAGGTGACCTGTCCTTGGAGGGAGTCGAGGGAGTCGGCTGAGTCTCCAACGGCTGCTTGAAGTTTCTTGGACAGAGTTTTTATTTCAGTGACCAAATACCTCAGGGTGCTTGATCCCAGAACTGATGCTAGACTAGATGCTGTGATGGAGATGCCAGCCATGACTAGAAAGAAAACAGCCTGGTCCCCTTGAGGTACAGGGAGGGAGGAGAGCGGCCTGTCTCAGCTGCTATCCTCAGCGTGGTGAGGTGAGCCTGTCCCTATAGGCTAGTTGAGGAACCAAGATTAGTTGAAGGCATAGAGATGGGGTGGGCAGGAGGCATATGACCTGACCCAGAGATTTTTGAACAAAGTCCCATTGCATCAAAAGAAGACACCCCCGCCCCCATCATATTTAGGAAGATGTTGGGGATATTGTGGAGATATTGTAGAGGACAAGGGAGCCTGAGTAGCAGAAAGGAAACAAAGTATTCAGAGGATCTGGTAGGCAGGGACTCCTAGGGTGGGGAGTGACAGGATAGGTTGTGGTACAAACACGGTCCAGGCAAAGGCAAGGCCGCCAAAGGAGGTTGTTCAGAGCAGAGACGAGGAAGCAGTTGCTCTAACTAGGAATTAGGGAAATCCACTAGTCTTAGCACCGTTGCCCCTCCTGAACCAGGCCAAGCTATGAGAAGGGATTTTTTTTTTCCTTCCTGGGGTGGATCCACCTGGGGTTGGATAATCTCCTCCTTCTTTTGATTGCGTCCGTGGGGTTTTGCATTGCATCATAAGCAATGAGGACATACATACAGAAGATCTTGATCCACCCACATGGGTAGATTGTTTGTCAGGTTGAATATATTCTTCCCTTCAACCCTGTAGCCCATTTGGGGTTTCAGGAGTTCCTGATGTTGATATAGTAGGTCAACTGACCATTGGAAGTAAAAAAGGCCCAGCCACAGTGGATATTGTTTGGATCCAAAAAAGGCTTTGTGTTGGACACACTCCTCCCATGGGCAGCCCCCGTTTTCTTTCATCTTTAGAGTCCTGCAGTCTTGTACTATTTGGTCAAAGAGGAAGCAAAGGGTCGGTCACCAAGCTCTCATATGGAGTAGTACTATTTGGTTTTGTAATCCCCAAGCCTGAGAGACGTGAAAGAGGTCAGGGACAGGGATGGAAATTATTGTTTGGCATTTTTGAGGGCTGCGGTTGGCCTGACCCAAGAGGGCCGTTCTTGCCACTCTCCTTAATAGTGTCTTACCAGCAAACATAAAACTGCCATCAGAGAGTAGATGTTGAGATCACATTATCCCTACCCAGGGACCCTAAGATTACTATAACTAGTATGAATTTCACGAAATTCAGAGGCAGTGGGCCCTGCCTCCAGCAGCACAAGCATTTGAGGTGAAATATAGTCCAGAAAACAAAAAAGATAAAGGCTTATAGTAAGGGCAGATAGATTTGACCACCCCGGCCCTTCATGGGGGCTTTCTGGAGAAGCAGAAGGTGGAGAGACCCAGTTGTTAGACAGCCCACTGATTCTAGGTAGGTGCCCTCTTGAGCCTAGAGAGGTGGTACCAGCACTGATGTCCTACAAGATTGGAAGCTGATGGCATGGTGAGGATCATAGTGTAGGGGTCCTTTCCACCAGGGCTCTAGAGAGTTTGGAGATAACTGTTTAAGGAGTATTCTGTCCCTGGGGAGAGAGAGATGGGCTAGAAGCCGTTGGGTCCAGAGTGGGCGTAGGTAGGTACTGACAACATATGAACATAGGACGTGTCTTACAAGGTGAGTCTATAGGGATTAGGAATCCCCGAGATAGGAGGCTGGTAATGACGGGCTTGAGACCACAGTGATGTATTTCAAAAATGGGAAACAGGGTTCTAGAAGAGAGGGAATAGGGATCCCTAAGGTGAGCTAGGACTGGCTGGTGATGGGTGGCAATCATTGGGTTGGAGAAATCCCATACTTGGGGATCAACTGGATGTGGTAGGGTAGGGACAGGACCATCTGGTATAGGGATCTGCGAGGCAATCGGGGAAGAAGAGTATGGAAGTCAAGAGAGATTGTAAGGGACAGGGAAAGGGTAGCCCCAAAACATCTGAGGAATTCGTGGCCAAGTAAAGGTACCAAGCATCAGGGCACGACCAGAAAAGAGTATGAGAAGAATTGTACTACAAGCATGAAGGAAAGTGGCAGGGAGTGGAAAAGAGGGCTTCTGTCCCACCCCCCCCCCCAAGACAGAAATCAGCGATGGGACCATGGGCCCTGAGTGAGAGATCAAAACCAGGAATGTGATGGACTTACCAGCTACCTGGAGCATTACCCTGGGCTCCGTGAGAGTGATAGGAGTCCCCAAGTAGGGACTCTGCTGGGCAAGGAAGCTTGAAGGCTGGAAGGCTCTGTGGTGTCTGCATTGGTCGGGTAGACCTCCGTGGTGTGGCACAGAGAATGGGCCCACACTGGGGCACTCCAGCATCCAGTGGTTGGGCTGCCAGCAGATAGGGCAGGGCCTGGTGGGTTGTCAAGGTTTGGGGCAGCTGTGGGACCTTTCTGACCACATTTGAAACGGGCCCCTGGTAGAGTTGATGTTGGCCGGACTCCAGCTGGATGGGGTCTGTTGGACTCCCCTTGTGCTCTCTATGGCGTTGCCATTGGCCTCTGGGAGGCTGGCAAGACCTGAGTCTGGAGCACAGCTGTCTGCCCTGGTTGACCCAGTTAGGAAGATTTAGTCACCTCATCTTGGGCATTAAAGACCTCAAAAGCCATTTTTGGTAACTCTTATGCAAGGATTTGGAGACCATCCTCAGACTCCGCCCCCACCCCGCCCCCGGAATATATGGCAATGGTTGAGAAATAAAATGGATAGCCAGGACCGTGGCTCCCGCTAGGGAGGCTGGGTCAAGGCAGGGAAAATTGAATCATGGTCTCTTGTAATCGAGTTTAAAAAAAAAATGGCTAGATTTTTTTTTTTTTTGTAAGCTCACTGGGTAATTTCGGAGTTAACAATTAACAATCTTGTTTGAGTCCAATTTCATATCCTAGAGAAGGCAGCGGACCATGAGGTGGTGGCCATTTTGACCCAGTTGATAATCCCAATTAGGTTCTGTGGTCAGCACTACCACCACGTTGACATCCATAGGGACCATACTGTCCACTAGGCGGGTCTGTCTGGTCTTTGTACTGCCTGGCTGCTGCCTGAACCCTTCCACGATCCTCAGGAGTGAGAATGGAAGCCTGGATGATGTAAAAGGCCTTGCCTTTATATCAGGTCATAGCCTGGGAAAGCCAGAAGAACTCTTTGGTACAGGCAGATAGATTAGCAGAAAAGGAGCCCACGCACTTTTCAATTTGGGAGAGATCCTAGAGGGAGAAAGAAAGGTATATGGACTCAGACAGCCCCCTCAGCGCCCGCCACCTTCTGGAGAGGGCAGAAGAGAGCAGGAGTTTGTAGTTTGTAGGGAGGAGTAGGCCAGTATGTGGACAGGGGGTAGAGAAGGCGAGGGGGGAGGAGGAGAAGAGAGGAAGGAGATAGATAAAGGGGGAAGGGCTGACCATTAGGTGGAGTCTGTGGTAGTGAAGGAGGGGAGGCAGAAGAGGATGTGGGAGGTGGGGAAGGGGGAGGTGGTTGACTGCCCGCGGTCATAGTCATACTCTCAGAAGGAGGGGAAGGGGTCCTTACTGGGCTGGATAAAGGGAAGAAGGCAGGTCAGTAGTCAGAGCATGTAGCAGGGTAGGACGAGGAGGGGTAGATGGGGGTTGGGGGAGGGTTGAGGGTGCCAGTGATTTAGGTGGTTCAGACAGGGCGAAGGACTCGATGGGCCCCAGATGAAAGGGTGTCTGAAGATGCCGCAGCCCTGGCCAACAAGGCCTGGGCCATCGAGGACTGGCTACAGAGGGAGTGGCAGGATCCCCCAAATCCTGGACGTGAGGGAGGATCCCCCAAATCCTGGACGTGAGGGAGTTCAGAACACCTGTTTATAGGCTGGCAGAAAAATGTCAGGATCATGAAAGCTGTTATAGTCAAGAGTGCCCTCTGGTGGCCATGTAGACTGGTTCTCCAGAGTGTACTGAGGTCAGGCCACTGAGCAAAATCAGAAAATCAGGATTTTAGGGCATGAGGTCTGAGACAACCTTCTCAGTTTGGATAGATTTCACGGAAAGTACCCCAAGGGCAACTGAGGATCGGATTTAGATCTAGCGTTGCCCATTTCCGAACCTGTTCCCGAAACCGAAGACTTGGGCACAGTGTTTCATGAGATAGCCTGGGGTCAAACAGTGGGGGTGGGAGTCGGGGTGGGGGAGTGGGAGTGGGAGTGGGAGTGGGACAGCCTTGGGAAGGATATCTCCAAATCCAAAAGCTCCCTGCGACAAAGATGACCTTGTTCCAGAATGGGCTTGCCGCGCGCGTGCGTGCGTGCGTGCGTGCGTGCGTGCGTGCGTGTAGGGTAATTTTTGGCAGGGGGTCCAGGGGTCCTCGACCTGGAAGAGGTACCCCGGCAACTTTTAGGTGGCGTCTGGGAAAAAGCAATTTACCTAGAATCAAAAATCTATCTTGTCAGGCTTTTGTGGGGGCAGGGGGTGGGTGGAAGAGGGAGAGGGGAGCCGTTCCCATTTTGGCACCAAGATATTAGGCTTTTTTTTTCTATCTTGGTGATACAAATATAGGCTAGATTAGACCAGATTAAAAGTAGATAAAAATTCAGGTTTATTGCGGGCCAGGAGTGGCGCACGCCTTTAATCCCAGCACTTGGGAGGCAGAGGCAGGCGGATTTCTGAGTTCGAGGCCAGCCTGGTCTACAGAGTGAGTTCCAGGACAGCCAGGGCTACACAGAGAAACCCTGTCTCAAAGTCCCCCCAACCCCCCAAAATGCAGGTTTATTAGGTGCTGCTCCTGGGCAGGTTTGCCTGTCTTTTTTTTTTTTTTTTTTTTTTTTTTTTTTTTTTTTTTTTTTTTGGTGCTTTTGAGACAAGGTTTCTCTGTGTAGTCCTGGGTGTCCTGGAACTCACTCTGTAGACCAGGCTGGCCTTGAACTCAGAAATCCGCCTGCCTCTGCCTCCCAAGTGCTGGAATTAAAGGCGTGTGCCACAAGAGAGGAGTGATGGCATGTCAGCTAGGAGCTCGGATTTTGACCATATATGGCCAAAAGCTGAACCCTGGGCAGGCTCTCTTGAGTGGGATGCAAAAACAGGAAAGGAACGGCTGATGACAGCCAAAAGTTTTCTCCCTGCTGGTGGGGTTGAGGAAGGAGGGCAGACGGCTTGCCCAGCTAGTGCAGGGGCAAGCGCAGGTTCCAAACAATTTTTTTTTTTTTTAATCATTAAAAGTGTAAGGAGGAGAACATCTTGACGTGTTTGAGAGCAGTGAAAAACCCGTGGACACTTGTTGAGGCTGAAGATGGTACAATAGGTTCTTTAAATGCACAGGAACTCTTAGCCAGATCTGAAATAATACTTAGTATACTGCAATTGAAATAATTTTCAAAATTAACTGTCTTGAGATACGAATACTTTTATTTAAACAGCAAACTTTATCAGTGTTCCTCACTCCCAAAACTTGGGAATTTGACTGTTCAACTGTCATTCGAAAATAATTGTTAATATCATCCACTTAACACTTTCAGAAATGCTCTGCCCTTTGGAGTAAGAAAGCCGGCTTACCAAAAATATGAGATTCATTCAAAGGTTAAGTGTGTGTGTGTGTGTGTGTGTGGTGGGGACAACAGCAGCAGCAACAAAAATCATCATCATCATCATCATCATCATCATCATCATCATCATCATAGCAAGCAAACAAATAAAACAGGCAACCTTCTCAAGTACCCAATGGCTGGCATGAGAAAAAAGTTGAGGCTTAGCGGGGCAGTGGTAACACACACCTTTAATCCCAGCACTTGGGAGGCAGAGGCAGGCAGATTTCTGAGTTCGAGTCCAGCCTGGTCTACAGAGTGAGTTCCAGGACAGCCAGGGCTATACAGAGAAACCCTGTCTCGAAAAACCAAAAAAAAAAAAAAAAAGGTTGAGGCTTTAATCCGAGCACTGTAACACTGTTGCAAATAGATAGGTACCTTCCTAGAGCCAGAGAACAAATAGACACAGAACGGTGGAGAAAATATTAGGACATAAACACGGCAAGAAAGGAACCAACAAACCTGCAAAAACTGTTAAACAGAAAAGTATTGAAGATTGGAAAAATGTAGATGCCTTTTGTCTAACAGAGAAATAATAGGGATTTAAAAGCATGGAGTCGCACACACCCCTCACACTGCTGTGCTTTGGTTAGACGATCTCCCAGAAGAGTCTTCAATTATAGTTGGCTATTTTGTTGTTGCCTTTTAATCATGTGTGTGTGTGTGTGTGTGTGTGTGTGTGCGTCTGTGTGACTGTCTGTCTGTCTGTCTATCTGTGTGCATGTGTGTCTGTGTGCATGTGTGCAAGCACATGCCTGGTACACATGTGTTCAGAGGCAGCCTTGGGTCCTCACCCACTTTTTCTGATGTACGATCTCTTATTTACTGCTACGTGTTTCCGGGTAGTTGGCCTGTGAACTTTTGGGGATTCTCTTGCTCCCAAGTCCCTTTCAATGTGGGAACACTGGGGTCTCAGTCCTGTCCTACTGGGTCTGGCTTTATGTACATTATGAGGATTTAGACTCAGGTCTTCTTGCTAGAACAGTAAGCACTTTACCCACTGCCATCCCCCAAGCCCTTATCTTGAAAATTCCTTCTAGCTGCAGCTGAAACCCTGGTAGGTTCTGCCAGTATTCCTCTGTCCAGTGCTGCCTACTGTCTGGGGTCTAGAAGCTATTCTTCTGTACGTTATCTTCTCTTTTTTGTTTTTGTTTTTTGTTTTGTTTTTATTGTGTGAAATGATAGGATAAATTGTCTTTTCTCCTAGTAAAAGCTGGAAGCAGTGCCCTTATTTTCTCATGAGTTGTATAGTTTCAGAGAAGAGATCGGCTGCCGTTCTTGCTCTGATTCTTGACAGCGTTTTTTGTCTCTGGCTACTCAGAAGGTTTCCAGACTGATTTTAAGCAATTAGATGTTCAAGTGTCTTGGCAGGGTTTTCTTTAGACTTCGTTTTCTCAGTGCTAATTGATCTTTCAGATCTGTGAGTTTATAGTTTACAACAGATCTGGATAATTACACATTTAAATATTTTCATATCGCCCCTTCCCAAGGCTGTATTTACACACCCCTTCCCAAGGCTGTATTTACACACCCTTCAGCATATTGCTATTGTGCGATGTATCCTGAGGCTGTGTTTATTTTTCCTTAGTCTTTTTGCTTTTTCACCTCTGTTTATTTTGAGTAGCTACTATTTGATCTCAAATTCACTATGCTTGCCTGCTATGGTCTCTAAGTAGCTGTGTACCCTCGCCTGTACATCTATTTTATTCCCTGAATTTTAAAATCTCTATTTGGGGTCCTTTATAAAACATGAATTTCTGTGGGATTGAATACAGTTGTGAGTGTTTCTCAACTAATTTGGCCATAGCATCCATTTATACGGTTTTTATTTTTAATCACCATACAAAGTTTTTCTATGGCATTTTTATACATACTTAACTTCATTCTTTCCCAGCTCCTTGCTCCTCTTCTCTACCTCTCTGCCTTCCTTAACCACTTGTACTGATCTGTCTCCTTTCTATTTTCAAGTAACATGTATTCCATAAAGCCCTCCCAAACCCTTGCCATTTCCCCTCCTCATAGGCTCCTTCTCAGTCCTGACCTTTATCCATACTTACTCCCACGTGAGTATACATACGTCCAAATTAGAAAGCAGAATGTGTATGTGAAAGACAACCTCTTATTATTTTATCTCAAAATATAACATTTTCCCCCAAATTTCTTTTTTCTACAGTTTTCTTAATTTAATTTTTCTTTATGACAATAAAATTTCATTATGTAACATAGTTTTATCATACATTAATCTGTCCATAGACATTTAGACTGATTCTATCTCCTTGCTGAAGCGAATAGAGAAGAAACGAACTTAAATTGTGGTAGAATATAAACTCCTTTGGCTACATGCCCAGAAGTAGTATTGTACTATCTATCTATCTATCTATCTATCATCTATCTGTCTATTATCTGTCTATCTATCTATCATCTGTCTATCTATCTATCATCTATTTATCTATAGGTTTTTTTAAATCATCTTTCACACTGATGTCCATAGTGGCTTTAGCAGTTTATAGTTTATACTCTCACCAGCAATGTTAAAGATTCCCATTTCTCCACATTCTTGCCAGTGATTTGCTATCACTCCTTTCTGGATGGTAGCCTTTCTGTCCGGATTGATCTGGAATTTTAACGTAGTTTTATTGCATTTTTCTAATGATTAAGGAGGTTAAACACTTTTCTAAACAGTCACTGGCCATTTGTATGTCTTCCCTGGAGAGTTCTCTGTTGATCTCATTGGACCATTCACTGATGCTGGTGTGGGGTTTTTGTTGTTTAATCCCTGCAGTGACTTGTGTATTGTAGATAGCATCTCTTTGTCTGAAGTATATATAGCTGATGAAGATCTTCTATTCTGTAGGCTGTCTTTTCACTCAGCTGGGTTTTTCTTCCCTTTGGAGTTTTTGATTTTCTGAAATCCCGTTTTTTTTCAATTACCGGGGCTGTTTCTTGTGCTAATAGGATACTATTCTGAAAATTCTTCCTTGGATCTGTGTCTTGAAGTGTTTTCCATAGGTTTTCTTCTAGAAGTTTCAATATTTAGGCGTTAAATTCTGATCTTTGATCTCCTTTTAAATGCCTGCTATGAGTGGTAAGAGCTATAAATCTATTTCAACTATTCTGAAGGTGAAATTTCAATTTTCTGGCACCATTCAATGAAGAGGCTGCTCCTTTTCCAGTGTATTTTTGCCATCTTTGTGATAATTAGACATCCACAAATGTGTAGGCTTATTTCAGGGTGATTCTATGGTGTCTCCCTGGTTTGTATTTCTGTTTTTGTGCTAGTTTTATACTTTCTTTGTCATTATGTCTCTGAAATATACTTTAAGGTCAGATATAACACAACACTATTTTGTACATAAACCACCTTACTACCTTCAAAATTCAAGTTTTGGGCAACATGGTTTGGAAAATGGTACTCTACGTAGAAAAAAGAAACACCTCTTTAATCTTTCCTCTTCTAGAGAAGCTGTTCATTGGGCGTTTGTTATATTGCCTGAGTTTAGTTTGATATCCGATGTGAATTAATACAAAGTGTCCTTTTGATGACTCATAGGACACACAACCAAATATGTGGTGTAAGAATAAACATAGATACTTTCTACAGTTTAAGACCAGAGAAAAGATAGGTCTAGTTATTTTTCACGATGTTTTGGCATTATCTCTTTCTTTCTTCTTTGAACAGATAGTTCCCTGATTTCTCTGTAATGACCACGTACACATTTTATGTTCAGATTCTGGTATTAGGAATGCCAGTTTGCCTGCATCTCTTATAACTCATTTACTAGGTAAGGATGTCATTTGTGATGGACTAAAATTATGATTACAATTAAGATGGCTGACATATATAACCATTTCAGGTTCGTGATTTTAAAATATCATACACTGCATGCCTCTTATTTCTTGTATTACAATGGAAATAAGAAAATATACACTTCTGACAGATGATTATATTGACTAGACCTCATGGTTTCTATATTTTAATTATTACAAAGGAACACTTAAGAGTTATGCTACTTTTTTTTCTTTTTTTTTCTTTTTTTTGTCCTTCATAGGGCTATTCCTTTTCATGTAAAACTGTATACTTTAACTAAATGGGACAAAGGTAATTCATTTTCGAAACTACTTGAAATTTATTGTCAGTGGAGTGCTAATCCTAAATAGATGCCCTGCTGTGTTTGTTGATCTCATGTCCTTTATTTTTCTAACTTATGGAAGATTAAGAATAGAATAATGTCTAATAGTTAATTTAAATATGTGAACAACAGCTCTTCAGGAATATATTTTTTCTTAGATATTTAATATGCCAAGTATATGCACTACACTGGCCTATGCATAAAGGAAAATCGTGATCTTAAAGATAGTTTACAATGGTTTAAATGACAGATGTGACATGATTTCTGATAAAACAAGCACGCCAACAGGCAGTCTAGTTGATCGGTTTTGTTGTTGTTGTGGTTGTTGTTGTTGTGGTTGTTGTTGTTGTTGCTTTAGACTGTGCTATCATTACTTTGGGAACAAATGGTTAATCTTCATTTACCAAAGTTGGATTGGACTTTCTCAACCAGATGTTTTAATTTTCACATTGACAGCCAATCAAAAAGAATCTATTCCAAATGATCAAAGCACATACTTCATAGGCCAGTTTCCCGAAATGACAAGTAGGACAGCTTTGCGTGAGAGAAAAGCTGACATGTGCTTTAATCTCCGGATCTTGGTGCTCAGCACACCATGTTACCTTAGCTGAAAAGCATTTTGTTCTTAAGGTTTTCACTAAGTGTTTTCTCCTTAGACACTTTTTTTTTAAAACCAGGGAATGAGATCTGTGAATGGGAGAGATTACTGATGGTATAACAAATGCTTTACTATCTAATCTAACACACTTACAATTGACTGCCTTTTTAATGTCTGACCCAATATTCTAGTTCATGAATTGAAAAGCAGATGAAAAGAAGAAGAATAAAGAAAAAAAATCATGATTTACCTATTGATAATTTTGGTATACAAGGTTAGCCACTATAAGAAAAATTACACAGTAGGAGGGAAACCAATGCATCAGGATGCATATTCAGAGTTGCCTAAGTATACATGTGCTGAGCTTGGAGACACCATAGCACAAACCAGAAGATGGTTTTTAGATGCTTAAACCAGGAATCTCCTGTAGGGACAGTTCTGATGCTGCTGTCCTTTTCCCCAATTGGTTCTTGATCTGTCAGTAAAGAAACTATGGACCAATTGCTGGATGGAAGGAATAGTCAGGACTTTCGGGTCCCTAGTAGTAAGCAGATAGATGGGAGGGAGGAGAGGAGAGTTTGCCAGGCTTCTGATGGAGAAAAGTTGACTAGCCATGTGAGATCTCAAAACAGAGTGGCCACACAGGTCGCTCTGCTTTTACAGGTAGGTGGTTAGGGGTATTTAGCAGGAACTATATGTAACTGAGCAACTAAAGTTTAGGGCAGGTGGGAGATGCAGAGATAAGAATATTGAATAAGGGCATGCTTTCTAGTCGGGAGATGGTAGCACCCAGCAATTGTGCTAAGAAGGCAAGTAGAAAATAAGAAAGCTGTGTGTGCCTTTTATCCATCGATTCAAGAGAAGCTGGGTGGGGGCTGGTAGTAAGGCCTCATTCCTAGAGCTTAGGTGGGGTAGCAAAAGCTACTTGCAACAATCTCTTGACAATGTTTGAAGTAGTGGGAAATTTTCTTGGCCATTAAAACTACATGGAAGATAAGATGTTTCCATATTTGTAACATAACAAGCTGGAAGGTAAAAATGTTTCCATATCTGCAACATAGCAAGCTGAGTCTTCTATGGTTAAATAACATGTAAGCTTTTATGGTTTCTTTGGACTGGGACTTCAGGACTCACATAACTTAGACTGGTAGAGAAATCCATGATGGTGACTCTTATTGACTACTGCTGAGTTGGTCATTGTCTAATCTGAGGTGATTTTCATAAAGGCCATGAAGGGAAACCACTGCTGAGATGGCCAGCTCATTCACAGGACCCCGCCCCACCTTTTTGCAAAATTTGTAGGCCAGAAAGATTCCTGAATGTGGTTGTGGCTTCTCTATCAGTCACAACATAACCAATCCATGCAACTCCTGGGTTTGGGCATTTGTTCCTGACATTCAACCACAGGAGTGGCATCTCACTCTTCCACTGTAGCCAGAGATCGCCTTCTTCTGACAGCCAGTGTTGGTTTTCTCAATTGGCACAAGCACCTTGGAAACAAAGCCTTACAGCAATTAGCCTGCAAGTACCCATTGAACCTCCTAGACAAGGCTGACGTTCCTTCTGGGTACAGGGAGCCAAGAATGTCCATGTCTTTGGTTTTTGTCTTAGAAAATAACCTTGTAATTGTTGGAAAACAAAAAGGTCATGCACATAGACATAAATAGGTGCACAGATACACATATAAAAGCATAGGTTTATTTTTAATCATTCCCTCACTAACCAGAAGAATCAAAATTGTGCTAGAGTAAAATATACTAGGAATCAAGAGATTTCTGAGCAGGTGAAAGAGGTTTAAAGTTAAATGGAAGCTAAGGTGTGCATCAGAGTTCTACTATAGGTAGGAAGAGAGCTACTGAGACCAGATTTGACTCAATCGGTTCTCTTCTTAGGTCTTCTTACCAAAGCAAAGTGGTATTGGAATTTTCTCAGGTTCTTTGTTAAGGATAACGGCAATAACAAAGATAGCTATGTTTACTTGAGAAATAAGTCTAGGTACCTTATAAGAATAAGAAAGTATTTGTATGTGTTACTTCCTCTATTCACTAAAAATCAAACATGTGCCTATACTTGATACCTTCCTATTGCTGCAATAAAATGCCATGGTCAAAGCAACTTACAAAGGAAGAGTTTATTTGGCTTACAGTTCCAGGCAGGAACAGAAAACTGAGAGCTAACATTGTGGACTACAAAACACATAGCAGACAGAGCAAATGCAAAATGTTAAGAGAATTTTTTTTTACTCTTAAAACCTGTGTCTAGTGACATATTCTATCCAACAAGGCCACATTTCCTATCCTCTCATCAATTGGAGACCAAGTTCCCAAATGACAAAAACTTTAGGGGACCTGTCATTTAAGGTCTCTCTCTCTATTTTTTTTCTTCACTGTGGAGCTTGTGAATGCTGTGAAACTCAAACATAATAACTAGAAGTTATTATGGAAGCAGAACATCTTCAAGTTCATCAATTCCCCTGCATTCTAAAGGATCCTAATTTAAGACATTCCATTCTCTTTAATAGCGTTGGCTTCATACCAAGACTCAATACTCTCAGTGGGCAAGATGTATCTGTTAGGAACCCTAGGGCTTTATAATTCCTTGCCTACTTTCTGACTGATGTATCCTTTCTTTTGCATCTTGTGGATCTCATGTAACAGTCAGCAGCATAGCCAAATATCTTAGAGGAAATAGTAAATACATATTAGTGCTAGAGAACCCGTGGGAGTGTCCATTTTAGCAATTGAATTTAAATGCTCCAAAGTTGTAATTTACCCAAGAACCTACGGTTACAAGGGACAGTAGAGATGCCCCATCTGTTGACTACAGACAATTAGCTCTTGTAAAATAGCACTTAAGCACATTCTAGAAGTAAGAGATGGTTCTCAGATTCGTTCTTCTAGAGCAAGGTAGACAGGTTGCCTTTGAAAATTCACAACTGCCTTTGAAACGATGCTAACTCTAAATTCTTGGTGAATAAGGTGACTCAGTGGGGGTATAAAGAAGGCTGTCACAGACTGAATATTTCAGAGAAGGGTGGAGGGGGATATTGAAGGGGAAGATTGAACACAGAAACCAAAAAGGAACCGATGGGTTTGTTACTTCAGAGCCTTTCAAATAATAGTCTTCCAGATTCCTTATGTGATCTTTCATGACTATCAAGAGAAAAGCAGACAACATTTCTATAAAGACACCTTTTTCAGGTACCTAGGCTATCTGTGACTCAAGTACCAATCATCTCTTAGAGAATGTGTTAGAGGCTCCTACAGGGACAACCATTTTCTTCAACTATATTCAGTAAATTTAAGAGGTATAGAAGGTCGCATCAGATGGAGCATCAATGGCAAGCAAAAGGAAAGTTTAGTCATGTGTGAAACACAGAAATTTGTGGTAGAAAAGCCCTACTACAGAATGATGGCTTAGTTTTAATATCCGAAGAAATTTGAATACATCATCTCTTTAAGCACTTGCTTGACGTTCTTCTTGATAATTAATGGGTTGACAAAATTTTAGGGTCTAAAAAAAATTCATCAAAAGTAGACAATTAGCCTATACAAGCAGAAAATGTGTCCATTTGTCAAGATGTTTCCTTCTGAAGAATGGACTATCCACCCATGTTAGCAAGCTAATCAGAAGTGAAGTTGTGAGTGAGTAGGCTGCAGAGCTAGTCAAAGAAGCAAAGGAAAAATGTACTTTAAATACACACACACACACACACA
>NW_022196895.1:50077296-50092038 GCF_008632895.1 Mastomys coucha
CACACACACACACACACACACACACACACACACTCACACACCCAGAGAGACAGACAGAGAGACAGAGAGACAGAGAGACACAGAGAGAGAGATAATAAATTCTCTAAAAAAGAGGAGAGGTTCCAGAAACGAAGGACCACATGAAGAAGGATAAGGAAAACTTAACTGACATTTTCAACTCTGGCCTTCCAGTTATAGACAGTAACCTAGCTAATGAAAAATTCAGCCACTCCCATTCTAGCAGCATACCAGTGTTCTGAGCTCTGTAAGACACATGCATTGTCTATTTAAACCTAAAATCCAGCCCAGGATCTTACGGATCTGAAAGTGATTCTCTGTTCCAAAGAAGTAATTGACTTTGGGTGTTTTCCAATTCTTGGAACTCAGGAAACTACAACACACCGCTAGTTGAAGAAAGTCTATAAGAGTTAAGGACCACTACCAGAGGACCCAGCTATACCACTCCTGGGCATATATCCAGAAAATGCTCCAACATGTAATAAGAACACATGCTCCACTATGTTCATAACAGCCTTATTTATAGTAGCCAGAAACTGGAAACAACCTAGATGTCCCTCAACAGAGGAATGGATACAGAAAATGTAGTACATCTACACAATGGAGTACTACTCAGCAATTAAAAAAATGAATTTATGAAATTCTTAGGGAAATGGATGGATCTGGAGAATATCATCCTGAGTGAGGTAACCTAATCACAAAAGAACACACATAGTATGTACTCTCTGATAAGTGGATATTAGCCCAGAAGATCGGAATACACAAACCACAAGAAACTCAAGAATAAGGAAGACCAAAATGTGGATGCTTCATTCCTTCTTAAAAGGGGGCACAAAATACCTATGGAAGGAGTTGTAGAGACTAACTATGGAACAGAGACTGAAGAAAGGACAATCCAGAGACTGCTCCACCTGAGAATCCTTCCCATATCATCAAATCCAGGCACTATTGTGGATGACAGCAAATGCTGGCTGACAGGAGCCTGATATAGCTGTTTCCTGAGGGGCCCTGACAGCACCTGACTAATACAGAAGTAGAGGCTCACAGCCATCCATTGAACTGAGTCCCCAATGAAGTCCCCAATGAAATTGGGTCCCCAATGAAGGAGCTAGAGAAAGGACTTAAGGAGCTGAAGGATTTGCAGCCCCTTAGGAAAAACAACAATATGAACTAACTAGTACCCTCAGAGCTCCCAGGGACTAAACCACCAACCAAAGAGTACACATAGTGGGACTAATAGCTCCAGCAGCATATGTATAGCAGAGGATGGCCTAGTCGGTCATCAATGGGAGGAGAGGCCCTTGGCCCTATGAAGGTTCTATGTCCCAGTGTATGGGAATGCCAGGGCCAGTAAGCAGGAGAGGGTGGAGTGGTGAGCATGGGGAGGGGAGAGGAAACAGGCATTTGTTTTTGTTTTTGTTTATTTTTATTTTATTTTTTTCTTTTTTTTGGAGGGGAAACTGGGAAAGGAGATATTGTATGACATGTAAGTAAAGAAAATATCTAATTAAAAAAAAGAAAAAAAAAAGAATTAAGGACCAAAGTTTGGTTGCCAAAATTAAAATTATAGGAGTTTTACCATGTAAAAAGGGGGCAAATGCATTGAAAATCAATTTTATAAAATCATAAAACTTATTAAATCTTCAAGAATATATAGAAGTTCAAATTCAAGAAATTCAAGTGAACCTAACTAGATCCAACAAAACCAGACTTTGATCCAGGTATATTAAGAAGTATGGAACTAAAAAGAATCCTGAAAACAAGAGAAAGATATCAAGTCACATATTATGGAAAGTTTATCAGACAATGGATCCTTAAGCAGAAATTTAAATACCAGAAGAAAATGGGCATCAGTGCTGAAAGAAAAATGTTGATGCTATAGTCAGTGAATTTTCCTTCAAAGTTGAAGGAAAAACTACTTAATTGGTAAGCAGAATGTAGGAAATTCATCACCACTAGTTAAGCCCTGCAAGAAACACTAGCGCTGTTCCACAATATATATGAAAGCATGATAATTACCATCATAACATCATATATAACATTCACTTGAAGAACAAATAAATGAAAATAAAATGAAGAGGAAACCCCAGCATGAGAGAAAACAACTAAATCACAAAAATAAATGATAAGATTGTAGAAAACCAAAATATGCAAAATAAGAGAAATTGAATCAACATTGTACAAGAAGGGAGATTGTTCTTATGAATAATAACTTTGCATGTCAATAGATTAAATCAATCAACCAGTTGAATGGGTAAAAGACTAAGACTCATCTCTTTGCTGCCTGTAAGAAACTCTTGAAAGAGAGGGATTGGAAAACACTGTTTTGTAAGCAGAAACTTAAAATAAGAAAGAGTAAAGGACACTTTAAGTAAAACATGTTGATGATAGAGTCAGTTATTAGGAAGATGGGGAAGTTATGAGTATTTGCATCCTACATGGGACCATCTAAATACCAAAGAACATAAATGACTCTTTATACAAAAACAGTGAGATGCCTCAATATCTGCCTTCTGCTATGGACTGCTCTTCAAACAAATAAAGAAGCATCTGCATTGAAGTAAACCTTAAAGCAAGTCTATTAGTAGATCTTTACAGAACAGTTCACCCAGTAGCAGCAGAATACACATTCTTCTCAACAGACCATGGGACATTGTCCGGGATGGAGAATATATCAAGGTCTAGATAAAACCTCAATAGAGTTTAAAAAGCTGAAACTGCGTTATATGGTGTCATGGACCACAATGGAATAGAACCATATGTAGAATGGAACACAAATACATGGAAACTAAATACATGCTCCAAAATAACTAATGGGTAATGGAGCAGAAATGAACATGCTTATAGAAACTAAGTAAGTGACAACACAGTACTCACCTCCTATAAGTTCTACAACCTGAGGAGCAGTGTTTTAATACCTGAGCTGTCGGAGTACGTTTTTCATTCAAACCGTCACACAAGTCCAAATAAATATGTAAGTAAATAAGTAAACACAAAGTAGAGGATTCTGGTTCTCCTTTAGTGAGGTACAGCAAGGATGTTTGAAATAGTCATTGTTAATCATATAACTGTGTTTTATATGCAATTATAATTATATATATGTAATACATAATACATATATTACACATAAGTAATTTATACCACTTAGAATAATAATGCCTTCCACAGAGCCACAGACTTTAACAAAAGTCCCAATAGCAGACATGAGAAATCTTTCTGAGTTGTTAGTCAGAGGAGTTCAAGAGACTCCTGAAACAACACAGGCTACTGCTGCTGCCCTTTGTTAACTCTAGAAGTGGAAGGTTTGTTTCTGAAAAACACCATGCACCTTGGACATAGGACTTGAAGGACTTGAGCTGGAACTGACTCAAAAACCTCCTCCTCTTTGGGGACTAGCTTTTATCTTACCAGAAGGGGTTATGTAAGATTCTAAGAGATCAGCACATAGGTTCTAAGGGAACAACCGAGAGTCCTTCCTGGCTGTGATGTCTATGAACCATAACAGTGATCAGCAACTCAGTATATCCCTAAAGACGGACTACTGGTTCCTATGTCTGGTGGTAACCAATAGCCGCCTCATTAGACTTAAAGCTCATTCAATAGGAGGAAAGTTGTACTGGGAATCTAGGCAGCCAACTCTAGCTAGATCTTCTAGAACTACATTTTAAAGCTGATGACACAATGCAGTCACCTCCATAGGGTCTCACAATGGTCCTTGGTGTATTAAAGGACATTGAGGGGAGTGGTTAATTAAACAGTCAATTTTATTTTACAAAATGCTAATTAATCATTTTCTCCTAAAATATAATTTCATAGGAAAATAATACTATGTAAAGCATTTGTCATTTTGCCAACTGAATCACAAAATATAATAATATTCAGCAGTTTGGAATTCAAATGCTATCATAGAATTCTCTGATTAGTGTTGACATATATGATATATAGGATAGAAACATAGTAGGATATATAGATATAGATATAGATATAGATATATAGATATCGTGTCATAGGAGACACACACATCTATCAAAACTGCTTACATTTTAGTGAGAAGTGGAAAACTCTTGGTCAAAAACCACATTTATTTTGTGAACTCACTCCACAAAAACACATGCACTTCAATTATTATGGATTTCTTGATATGACTAAGTTTTCATTTTCCCCTCACACTTCGCCACAAAGATTATAGCTATTGGGTAATTATTTGTTACATATTATGATTTCTAAAAATGGTGGTATATTTTCCTAAATGATGTTTAGGAAAGTAGTGGTTAAGCTGTCACAATACAGCTTGACATTTTTTAAACAACTGGTTAGACTGAAGAGATCAGATGATTAGAAATGTTCTAAAAAAAATATGTTAGGGGAAATTTTACTTCCCTTCCACATTCAAAGATAGGAACTTGTTCGAGTGAGCTATATATCCGGCTTTTCCTGTTTCGAACCATCCATCTTCACATTTAGATGATCACGGATATGGCCGTTGTAAGGAATTTATCTGAAACACTTTGTTGTCTTTCAAGTTTGTGAGACCTACTAGGTGCGGTAACTTGTATAGAGAGCATTGTGACAGCACACTTGAGAGACTGGAGACCCCTTTCAGACTCTGTGTTGATAGACTGGAAACACAGAGGAAAACAATGAAAGGTGCAACCAAACGAAAGCACCATGGTTGGTTTCCCACTTGTCTTTGGAACAGCGAGGAGGGCTTGGTACAGCCTTCCTTTTTTCTTTTCAGTGACTACATTTTAATTTCTACTCCCACGTCCATGCAGAGTGAATTGATCTCTAAGTTTTAAAATAATGCATAAAATATTTATCATAGCAGAATGTTTTCCTCCACAATACCAAAAAAGCTTAAAGTGACCAAATAAAACTCACCATTCAAACTCAAGCCATTTTGAACAGGTCATAAAAATGACTTATTCTATTAACTGTTGAATCAATAAAGTAGAGTCTCCTTCGGCAACATGGGAATTACACGATAGAGTTTTCCTTTTCATCAATAACTCTGAATATATCTGTGTTAATAAATGTCTCATATTTCTCATCACAGCCTGTCAGTAGAGATAGGAGAATCTCAGCCCCCTGATATTATTCACTAAGAGATGCAATGGACAAAGACTATGGAATTCTTCTCCAAAGGCTAAGAAGGTGGCTCACTAAGGAAAAATAAATTATTTTGAATAAATAAAACTTAAATTCTATGTCTTCCTTATCTTCTATAATTTCTTGTTTACCTAATTTCATAGGGACATTGTTCTTGATGATTTTCTGGTTTTCTTCTTGCATAATGAAATTTTTATTTTTTCTATGTTTAATCTGCTTAATTTCTTTATCTGTCACAAGTAAAATTTTCAGTTAAGTCTCATAGACACATTTCTGTAAACAAGTCATATGAACAATGCTTAGTTTATTAGTTTTGTGACTTTGAAAAGTCAAATTTTTATTTGAGGCATAGACACACACACACACACACACACACACACAGAGACCCCAACACACATGTATATAAACTTCCAGGCAAAATAACAACTTTTAATGTGAAGATATTTTTCCTTCATATGTGCAAGACGTAAACAATTTCAAACTCGTTGATAGCTTTGGCTCGCGGGCGGTGCGTCCACAGACACCAGATACAAGCAGCTCTGTGTTTTTGGAAGTTTAATTAGGAGGGGGGGGGGGAGTGAGGACCGCGGCGCGTGAAGGGAGAGAGAGGGGAGAGAGGGAAGAGAGAGAGAGAGAGATGGAGGAAAGTACCCATATATATATATGTGTGTGTGTGTGTGTGTGTGTGTGTGTGTGTGTGTGTGTGGTGACGTAGTAGTCCAGGTAAAGGTGGGAGCTGAACCCAATGGATTCTGGGAATATGGTCGCTGTTGCCCTGGCGACAGGTCTGTGGACCCGCCCACATATCTGCCGCAGGCAGGTTCTGGATGCTAACACTCGTGACAAACTTATTTTCTAACGACCTTCCTATGGTGTGTTGCCTAGTGATAGATGTTAAGGCTGATAGAGAATAGTACAGGCCAAAATTCTACCTGTGCACATCCATAAAGCACTTTGTTTTTAAATGAAACTAGTTCTAGTTTGCTCTCTGTTCCTATGATAAACAGCATGACCAAAGCAACTTAGGGAGAAAGGGGTTTATTTTTGGTAACAGGTTATAGTCTCTTATCAAAGGACACCAAGGCAGGAGCTTAAGGCAGGCACCTGGAGGCAGGAGCTTAAGGCAGGCACCTGGAGGCAGGAGCTTAAGCAGAGACCATTGGGAAATGCTGCTTACTGGCTTGCCCTCCTCACTCCGTTACATGCTTAGCTACTTTTCTTCTATAGTCCAGGTTCACCTGCCCAGGAATGGTACCACCTGCAGTGGGCTGGTCGCTCCTACATCAATGAACACTTCGGCATGCCCCAGAGACATGCTCACAGGCCCATCTGACAGAGGCAATTCTTCAGGTGAGGTTCCTTCCTCCAAAATAACTTTTGTCAAGTTGACAAAAACTAACCACCACAAAATTCAAGACAAGAACTGAGATTCAATTACTATAATGACCAGTGCTCAGAGATACCAATTTCTGTTTTTTTGTTTTTTTTTTTTTCATTTTGACTATTCTCGTGGCTAAGAATAATCTGTTTGGTATTAAAGTTATATTTCCTTAGTTACTAATGATGCCGAGCTCTTTGTTTTTATTTTTTGGCCATTCTTATATCCCTTTCTGTTGGACTGTTTTCTATTGATTTACTGTGTGTGTAATTGTACTATTTTTGGCCCGTTCTGATTTTCCCAATTCATTTTTTAAAGGATTTTTTTATGACATGAAATTCTTAATTTGGATGGGATGAAATGTATCAATTTATTATTATCATGGATACAGTGGGTATCCTACGAAAACTTTGCCTAGTCTAAGATGAGATGCTTTTAGTGAGTCCCCTGAAGATTCAGATGTTGAATTTTAATGGCAACTGTGATCCCATGAAGAGATGAGACCTTGGGAAAGCGAGTCAGCCATAAGGACTCTTCCCTCTCAAATGGAAGGTTGTTAAAGAACAAGCTCCTGGCAGCCTTAGGCAGTTTGCTCTTCGAGGCTCAGCTGCACCTCCTCTCTGTGGTATGCAGCAGCAAGGCGCCATCTTGGAAGTGAGGGCCTGTTCTTCACCACATACTTAATGTACCAGGATCTGGATCTCTAGACCCGCCCTTTCTGTCCTTTCTGGCAAGTACTACTCTTATCTTGGGTTTGCAGCCACTGGAAATAACTTGTCTTCCTGTGTATGTATCCTGATTAGACTTGCTCAGTGGCTTTATATATTTTTATCTTTTTTTGGAAAATCTACAGGCACTCTCTTGTTAACTATGACTCCTCATTCCCTTTTCTTTATGTTCTTCTTCCGGAACTATTTGAAATCATTTCACTGCTGTTATACAATTGTGGTGCTTTCCAAGAGTGATTATTTTTTTTTAAATATTTATTTTTATTATATATATATGAGTACACTGTAACTGTCTTCAGACACACCAGAAGAGAACATCGAATTTCATTACAGATGGCTGTGAGCCACCATGTGGTTGCTGGGAATTGAACTCAGGACCTCTGGAAGAGCAGTCAAGTGAGCCATCTTCCACTGAGCCATCTCTCTGGCCCCAAGAATGATTACTTTTTAATTCAGTATTTTCTATTGAATACTTCATGTTCTGAATAGTTTCGCTGTTGTGCCAATATAATTTTAATTCTAAGCAGTAAGCTCTCTATATCTGATAGAATTGTTTCATTTTTATTGTTTCTGTTAAGTTTGGGTTTTAAGTTAAGTTGCCCCATATTTTTTTTAGGATATTGTGCACTTTTTCAATTATACCTGTTACCGTTTTCTTGTACTGTTTGAGCAATCAACGGCATCAATGCTTGATCCATCTGCATATCTACTTTTACTAATGTTTTCATCTCTTCACCACTGATACTACCTACGTGCTTTGCTGTGTGTTTTTATTCTATAAATGTAACCCAAAGCTGAAGGAAGATATAATCTAAAGTAAATAATATTCATCGTCATTTAATTGCCTCTTTCTGTCAGTGTAGTAGAGGTGAGATGGGTCAATTGGCTTTTATGGCTTAGCTGGGCCTGAAGCTTACTGTAATTTTTACTAAATTAAAATTATTTATTTATTTATTTATTTATTTGCTCTGTGTGTGTGTGTGTGTGTGCGCGTGCGTGCACTGGAGATAAAACTTAGGAACTCATGGATACTCAGTAGCCCTCTGCCATTAAGCCATACCCTAGCCCTTTGCTATGGCTCTAATTTTATTCATGTTGACCACTGTTTAAAAGCATGGGTATAGTGTGAGAGTGTAACCTTCCACTGGCCAGCACTGGAGTCTGAGCACTGACAGGTTTCAAGAGTATGTTGATGTTTCATAGGCAAACCCTTAAGTTCAGAATTTTTGGAGATATCACCACAATTTATTGCCATGCTAAAAGATTTTAATTTCACTTTGGCCTCTCTCCTCTCTTACCCTAATTACTTTCTATACCTGAGGAGATCCGCTGCAGCCTTCCTTGTCCTTCTCGATTCCTTAGCAAGCTGATAGGGATATATTCAGGAAAGTGGTTAATGTCCTGTCCATCCTCAGTCACTGACAGAGAAAGCACGAAGCTACCAGGCAGGCAGAGAGGGTCCTGTGAGTTCCTGTGAGCTTTCTGCCACTTTTAGTATTTAAAAATTGAGCATGCTGTGAGGGCCTTAGCGCAGCTGCTTAACTAAGTGTTAGCTGAACAAGATGGTCTCAGAACCTCTTTGTAGAGATAATACCACATCAGTCCCTCAGAATAAACCTGTTCATAAAAAAAATTACACCATCAGCACAGTTTGATTAAATATAGTTTGAATGACATAGAGGGGCCGGAATGTATTAAAATATCATTATTAAACACTCTAACTTTATTGCTTAGATAGCTTCTTAGCCTAGTGGAACTATGCTATAAGGTGATTCTTGATCCTATCTTTGCTTCTCCATTGCTCACTAAGGAAGCCTGGGGACATCACGTGACTCCACTACTTCAGTGTTCTCAGTCAGTTTGTTATCCACTCTAGGGAAAAACGTTAGAATGAATAAGTCTCTAAAGTACTTGAAAACTTTTAAACAGATACTATGTAAATCTTAGCAGTCATTACCATACATATTTTCCATTTACATATTATTTTTGTAATTCAAAATAACACAATAGAGTTTTCAGTTTTATAACATCTATCACCGTGCAGGTTGGGACCAGCTAATGGTTTGCAGAGCTGGCCTCTCAGTTTCCAAACAAAACACTAATAAAATGCAAGCCAAGTTCTCTTTAACACTGCAGGGCAGTGACCTGAATACATAGGAACTTGCACGCAGCTGTTAATATTTGAGAAGGAAAACACAATTTGTAGAACTCATGCTGGAGCCTCTTAAATCAACACTAGCACATGGAGTTACATTTGGAATGTGTCCCTGCACTAACGATGCTTAAAGAAGACATCTCTCATTGTATGCCAAAATGTGATGTGGCTGTTGGTCACAATGCACAACTAGGTATGCATTCTTTCTGAAGACAAAATTAAAAGTGCTTGTTTCTTAGCACAGTGGGACTGTTGACAACACTTCTTTCCAGATTTCTCAGTGAGTATTCCGAGTCAAAAAAAAATCAAGTTCTACATTATGAACAAGATTCAATATTTGAAGCAAGCTACTTTATAGGTGGGCCATTTCAAACGATGGTAGAAGTGAGAAGAAAGTTTTCAATGAGATACTGGCCATTTGAGCTCTCTGGTACACAGTTAATAAATAGTATGCCAGCCTGAGAATAAATTTTTGGATACACAGTCATGCACTACAATGTCAGGCATGAGCCTCATGAAAAATAAATATGTTTTCAAAAAGCCATAACAAACTGCCTTTATTCTCAAAGCTATGAGATAAGGGAGTCATGACGTTTTACTGCTTTATGAAAAAAATCATTCCTAAAAATTTACCAGGTCAAAGTATCCAAGTCATTACTGTAGACCTTTAGATGAACCTCACATGAGAATTTACTTGTTGATTTATCTGCTTGGACTATACTATTTATTAGCATCTAAAAGTCTGAGTCTCTATCTAGGATCATGGCTACCTCTAAGGATAATATGTGCAGATCTGTACTGAAACAATTCTCTTAGGGATAGCAATTTTATAGACTAGTTGCTTGCCAGTCTTTAAATTGTTTGTACACGGTGTGACTATAGGCAATGTGCATGCATGAGTGCTGTGGTGTGTGTGTTGGTCTTTGATGTTGAACTCACCTTAGAAGGTGACAGTTCTTGTAATTCTAGGACTTTACTTGTGCTTGCGTTAGGAACAGAATCTTCAATCTGTGTTTTATTTTCTGTCAGAATCTTTCCAAACCACTTGAACTCCTTAATGAAAATGATCCTTAAAGTGGAGACTCTAGTGGACAGGTCTCCTTAAACGGTGCTGCCATAGGCCACAGTAGCCAGAAGACTCCCATAGCACGCAGGACCGGGTGACATTCGAACTGGGTCAGAGAGCATGCATTCTGCTCACACGTCAAATACTAGGAATAAATTTATTTCCCACTTTGTGTGAAGAGGGAGAAATTCTAATGCTTTAATTTTGTATTCTGTCTTGTTCACCCACTGAGCTGTGTCTGCTCTCCTCTGGAGCTCAGAGCCCTAAATGATTCATTTTTGAAAATGGAAAAACAGAACATGACTAAAGCAAAGGAAAGTGCTATTATTAATTCTCAAATACATCATGCTCCATGTAAAAATCAAATTGAAAATCATGAAAAAAATGACAGCAGAGGCGAGGATCAAATGACATTAATTTTCTGGTGATCTTTATCTAAAGAGACCAGACAGTTTCTTTTCCCAGAAGAAAAGCAGCCAGAGTGGCATGGCGAGAGGTGGACATCCGCGTGCGTGGGTAGCAGGCCGTGGAATGATTGCCCGCGTGACGTGAGCACACAAGACGAAAGCGAAAGCAGGACATACTTCAGTTTGCTCCACAGAAGACTCTTTGGGTAAAAATCAAAGTTGGACACACAGTGGAAATCAAACCAGGGAAGGAGAGATAAGTCTGGTTACCAGGGAGCACGAACATGGCTGCTTTTGTTGTTGGATAAAGTTATGACAACAGAGAAGGAAGTTATCCTCAGATACAGCCCGGGGCACTTGCATCTCTAGAAACATCTGTCTCTGGCACACCTCTCTGCCTCTCTCCTTCCCATTGTCCTCTCTGTCTCAGTGAAGCCTTCCCCTCCACTAAAGCCGAGAGGCCCTGTTGTTGAACCCAACCACTCTGTCCCAGAACCATCAAGCCCCACCTTAGCTTCTCTCCACCCTCTCAGGAATCCTCCATCTTCCACCTCATGGACCGCCGCCTCAGTCACAGCTTTGCTCTATGCCACCCAGCCCAATATACTTCTAATGTCTTAGAAAACAGTCGTCTGCAGAGGCGACTCAGCAGTTTAGAGCACTTGCGGCTGTTGCAGAGGACCTGGATTCAGTTTCCAGCGCGGGTGTTGTAGCACTCACAACGTCCTGTGGTTTCTAAAAGATCTGAGGCCTCCTTCAGGAAGCCCGTGGGGACCTGCACACCTCTCCCTCCCTTTCCCTCTCTCCTCCCTCCCCCTGCTCCTCCCCCAACAAACAAAATTAGAAATCTTTTAAAACAGAAAGCAAATGTCTTGACCCAGCTGCTCTCCCTAGGTACTGATTTATCCGACCCTATTGCCCTTTTTTGTAAAATCTTTCAAAAAAAAAAAAAAGCAGTTTACATCTGCTCCTCTATGTTGGCCAACACCGTGGGATCATGATTCTCTAATCATTATTCTTCTATTCTTCAAAGCAGAATCGCCAACTCTGCTCATCTAGTTATTGTCACTGCCTAGTTGGCAGCACTCTCCTGCCTCATCTCCTTGGTTCCCTCACTCTTGGCTACTCTTATCCTGTCTTTTCCATTTCCTGTTACTAGTCTACACCCCCCTCTGCTGTCTAACACCTTCCTCTTAAGTGACAGTATTTCGTGTTGAATATATATATATATATATATATATATATATATATATATATATATACTTTTTTATTTTTATTTATTTATTTTTTGAGACAGGGTTTCTCTTTATAGCTCTGGCTATCCTGGACCTCACTCTGTAGACCAGGCTGGCCTCGAACTCAGAAATCGGCCTGCCTCTGCCTCCCAAGTGCTGGGATTAAAGGCGTGTGCCACCACCGCCTGGTCCTGTGGAATATATTAATGTCACTGTCTTTAGGGCAGAATTGTTTTTCCGTTTGTGGATCCTGGAAACTGAACCCCAAGCTTTGAGCTTGCTTGGCAAATGACTCACCATTGAGCTGTATGCCCAGCAAGAGACACAATGTAACATTTCTTAAACTTGTGTTTGAATTCCTCTTGTCTTCTCCTACATGCTCGTCACATCCTCTCTGCTTGCAATTCAAGGAGTGGACTGACTGACTGAACAGATATCCTATTCCTATCTATCAAAGCCATTGCTATCTTCTGTCTTTCTTACAGCGACAAATGATAGCCATTTGTGTTTGGTAGGCCACTATGTAGCAGTATATAATTAAATATACAGGAGTCACTGGAATTCAAGTCAGAAACCTGGATGTGAAGCGTGACACGTGTGCAGTTATTACTAATAGAAATGTGGCTTGTGGATCCTAATGAAGTCTATGCTCATGGATTCTAATGAAGTCTATGTGGGCATATATTTTTGACATGATTTCTTACTTTAGGTTTTTTTTTTATCACTAGTGCCCAGTAAAGATGAAAAATATCAATAAGCCTATATACATTAAACAAGAATGACAAGAAACAGAACGTGTGTGTAAATAAAACTGAAAGATTACAAAGCACTGTAAAAGACCTTCAGCTTCCAGCTCTACCTATGATAAATTCAATGAGGTTTGTTCCTGGCTTGCCTGAAGCCTGGTATGTTGAAGCCTTTCAATTAGCTAGGTAATATATTCATGCTTCTTTCTAAGGCTGACATTCGCTATTTTCTCTCTGAAACTGCTTGCCGACTGACTGACCAACCGATTGCAGAGGAGATGAACTCCAAGTCATGAGCAAGGTGATTATGTTGCTTTTGTGCTTGCCTGGCTTAGCTGCTGGCTTCCTGGGAAAGCTTGATGTGCCTGAGGTTCCCAGTTTCCTCACTATGTCAAGTCTCTGAGGTATGATTTGCTGGTTTACTATGAGGCCAAGCAGATAGACTTTCCTACTGGACTCTCGCTGCCCATTCTTATGCTAAGTCCGTTTAGCTCAATGTGAAAGCCAATAGCTAGACTTCTATTTAGGTTAAAGGCTCTACTGTACATTTTGGGAAGTGATATCAATAATTTCATAGCAGGAATTCGTCCATGTAACAAGAGAGTGAATGAATGAAATACATGACACAGCCTCATAACATTAATTACACAGTACTTCATATCACGTGCTGTTTTCAGTTTTCAAACTCCCTCCTGTTCAGGAAAGCATTCTTTAGTTATGATTTCTAACCTCTTTCAGTCAGCTTAGTCTCTAAACCCTTGTAGAAATTAACACTTTCTTTACTGAATTATGTAGTATTGTGTGTGTGTTGTTGGCCTTAACCACTCTGTTCTCTTTGAACTAGGAAATATACCCCAAAGTTTAGCTCTCTATCATCTTATATGTGGTAAGTACAATGTGTCTGTTCACCAACTAATGTCCAAGAAGCTGGAAGGAGCCTGGGGTATTGACAGGAGAGGCCACAGAGGAACAGAATTCCTTGGGGGATTTGCAAATTGTAAATGACACAGATCAAAGTCACACTCGCTTTATTTCCTCCTTCATTCCCTTTGGTGCACACAGACTTACTTATCTCTAGAAGGTGGGGTTGTAACAGCACACAAAATAGTGCGTGGTTCTTGTAGCTCAGGAGCTTGCATTAAAGTGGAATGAGATAGATGACATACGCACAACAAAATATTAATTACAGGGCTGGCGAGATGGCTCAGAGGTTAAGAGAACTAACTGACTGCTCTTCCAGAGGTCCTGAGTTCAATTCCCAGCAACCACATGGTGGTTCACAACCATCTGTAATGGGATCTGATGCCCTCTTCTGGTGTGTGTGAAGACAGTGACAGTATATTCACATGTGTAAAATAAATAAATCTTTTTTAAAAACCAGAATATTAATTATAACATATTATAGATGCTATGATGGGGTAAAAGAGAGAGAACAGGATAGGTGATACTAAAAGGTTGCTGGTGGGAGACGTTAGGGCGGAAGACACCTTGCCATGAAGGTGAGAGTTTTATAAAGAATTGAAATAGGAGACAGGCAGCCATGGGATTATGGTCAAGTTCTTTTTGTACACAGGAAGTTCTATTTAAAGGCCCCATGGTATAAATACCCCTGACATGACAAATTCAAGCTCAGAGTGAATGAGCAGGAAAATAGTAGAGAAAGAGGTGAGAGGGGCTATCAGGTGTGTGTATAGGGAGCAGAGGAATGATGTGAGTTAGGGTTCACTTAAGAAGATTTACTAGCTGGGCAGTGATGGCACAGGCCTTTAATCCCAGCACTTGGGAGGCAGAGGCAGGCGGATTTCTGTGTTTGAGGCCATCCTGATCTACAAAGTGAGTTCCAGGACAGCCAGGGCTATACAGAGAAACCCTGTCTCGAAAAACCAAAAGAAGAAGAAGA
>NW_022196895.1:50092177-50224146 GCF_008632895.1 Mastomys coucha
AAGAAGAAGAAGAAGAAGAAGAAGAAGAAGAAGAAGAAGAAGAAGAAGAAGAAGAAGAAGAAGATTTACTTAAGGGAGACTGATTAAGAGCTGCTTGTAATAATATTGATGACAGGGAGCAATAGCAGAAAGTTGTGTAACATGATTTAGTTCTAATAGGCAATATGCAAAGTATAGCCAAGAGGGTTTCCTGATTAGATGTGAGTATATTGTGGACCAATTGTGCCCTTTCTTTATATGTTGGAGCTCCAACCTCATTTATGGTGACGTACTGACATGGGGATTTGGGGAGGAAATGTGACAGGTAGGAGGAACGAAGGTAGTGACAGCATGTATTTGTAAGAAATTGGCAAACTGTGAATGACGTTGATCCAACCAAACTTAATCTATTCCTTCTTTCATTCAATGAGTCCACCCAGAGCCTCTTTGGAAGAGGAAGTCAGAGAAGATAAAGTCATGAAGGAGAAGCCTCGATAACAGAAGGAGAGCTCCTGAGAACAGATACCAGAGAGATTCTTCTCTCTGCCCTGTGATAACACCATGTGACCGTGAACACCACATGCCACCACGAGGGCTCTCACCAGAACCTGACTATATGACACCCTTCTCTTACTCATATAGGTTCCAGAACTGTAAGAAAAGGCATTCCTCTATTTAAACCACCCGAGCCAGGCTATTTTCAATGCCAGCTAAGCTGATTGATACAAGAAAACAGAGGAGATGAGGCTGCCAGGGGCTTGGGTGGCTCCAAGGTGGCCCTTGCATTCAACGAGGATGGAGATGATGGGTGGAGGGAATGCCAGACGGGGAAACTCGGCAGCTCAGATCTGGACACAGGAACTCTGAAATTGCTATCAGAGATCCAAAGAGATATCATGTAGACAGCTGAATAAAAATTTTCAAATATAGATACAAGATAGCAGCTGGGTTATAACTGCGGCTTTTTAAAGCACGACGGCTCCTGCAAAGTAGTGATCTGTCTTTCTCATAGCTTACCACACAGACTAACTTGAGTCTAAGCATCGGGGGTCTTCTGGTGGGATCTCCTCCTCCAGCTCCTTCACAGATTTCAAACATTTACCAAACAGAAAGCACTGCTTCTTAACACTGACCTCCAATCCTTAATTTGGATTTTTTTTCCCCTTCAAATCAGTGGCAATCAAAGAAATATGATAGGACATTCCCTGAGTGAGAAAACTTGGGTTTCTATGATTCTAAGAGATAAATATCAGTTGTCACTTGCCTTTCTCAGTGGCTTTTGAGCACTAGGACTCTGTACGAGCTTGTATGCTGGTATTTTGAATCTTCAGGTATTTTCCTTTTCTATATATGATAAATACATGTCGTTGGAGACATGGCTTTAAAGACAAATTTATTATAATCAAAACACCAGTGTCGCTCACAGTTTGGGGAATAAAACTCTGCTATTTTGCCAACAGTGATTTCTCTAAGATGCGCTTGTGCTATAGAGCAGCTCAAAAAATGGTTCTAGCACTTAGTTTAGAATTGTTTTTATTAATTTTAGGTATCAATAGAATAGCAGGATATACAAACCAACAGACACTGATTTAAAGTTCTCACTGCCAGTTTTTTACATTGTGTTTCTACAGAACAGGAAATTTGAAGTTAGAAATACAGAAATACAGAAAATGTTAAAAACCACACAACAGAGCAATAAACATCTTCTGGCAAGGAAATGTTGGGGAACAATAGCGTGCTTGAATGATCTTACACCAGGGAACGAATACAGGATCTGCTAACCTGAAGTTTGACAGCCTTGAAATAAATCTATACTTAAGAAGGGCAGGGTGGAAACTTGTGAGGTGTGTTCAGCCTAAGAACTGTAGGTTTTCTCTACCTTTTGTTTCTTCTTCTGGAAAATAGAAATGATAATGGTACTTGGTCAAGAAGGTGGTAAAGTGAAGCCCAGAGATAATGTTAAGAATGTATTTAAAAAGAATACTTCCTGGGCTGGGGAAAGAGCTCATTTCCTAAGTGTGCCTTCTTTGTAAACAGAAGCACGAAACCTGAGTTAAAAGGCCTGACATCCACATTACAAGTTACTCTTGGCCATGTGTACCAGCAAGGAAGGGCTATGGGAGTTGACCATAGGTCCCCCGAGTGTTGTGGGACACCCACTTAGCTGCAAGGTTCACCGAGAGACTGTGCCTCAAGTAGGTCATCTGATGTCCTCCTCTGGCCTCTGTATGCCCATGACCACATACACCAGTACACACACACATTTGTACAGGCACCACACATATGAATATACACACTGTACACATTTATGTACAAAATGAAATAAGACCAAAGTATACTTGCTAAAATATTATGCAACTGCACAAGATAAGAGTTATTTTATGCCTGATAATAAGTATTTTGTTCACAAATGTTAATTCTGATATGCAATAGAAACTTTAGATTTCTATATCGGAGTAACTGACAGACTTCTCAGTAATTCTATTGACACAGAGAGGGCCATTGCTTTTGGCAACATTAATGCTTCTTAATGACCAGTTCACTTTACCTTCAGGCACACAGTTTTACAAAGCATATGTCGTGGTGGTTTGAATAAAAATGTCCCCCATGGGCCCATAGGGAGTGGCACTGTTAGGAGGTGTGGCCTTGTTGGAGTGGGTGTGGCTTAGTTGGAGGAAGTGTGTCCCTAGGGGATGAGCTTTGGGATCTCAGAAGATCAATCCAGTTCTTCTCCTGCTTCCTGCTGATGCAGGTGTAGAACGCTCAGCTCTTCCTTGCACCATGTCTGCCTGCATGCCACCATATTTCCTGCCATGATGATACTGGACTAAACCTCTGACACTGTAAGCCAGCCCCAATTAAATGTTTTCTTTTATACATTTGCCGTGGTCATGGTGTCTCTTCACAGCAATGGCAACCCCAACTAAGACAGCCTTTGTTTGTTAAGACACAGGAATACAAATTTAAAAATATGCACCTTACTGTAGCCACGAATACTAACACGAAAACCTTTGATTCCAATCATCCTAATGATGGCAAGCGTTGGCCAACTCCCTCACCATAGAGGTCAAAAGCTGCCTCTTAGACAGGCAAAGATTTCTCAGTGAACACGAGGAAACACAGCTCATGAAAAATTCATTATATTGCCCTTCTCTTCCTGTGATAAGACAGATGTATCACCAGGAGCCCCCTCCCATGGGATCCTTCTCCAGGCACTTAGGAAATGAACTTGGAAGCACACGGGCACACACAAGCTGACAGCGTGTTGAGCTTGAGGAGAGCACCATAGGTGAAGGACGGCCCATGCCTCAGATCAAAGGTGCCACACATTTTAGTGACAATATCTTTCAATGCAAAAGACCACCCTTGTAGCGTTTGCCAGGAGCTCACACTACTGACAGGGTTAGGGAAGATGTGGGGGTGGGGGGAATGTCGACTGTGAAGAAAATAGGCTGGTAATTATTCATGAAACTTCAGGAAATAAACATTCACTTTCAAGAAATTGTTTTCAGCTGCTTTAAAGGCAAGTGGCAGCTAAATTACAGTTTGGGGAAGGAGAAGTTTCCATTTTCTAATTTGATGCATTCTGTTGCAGGGTACGACATGATCCAGACGCCAGGCTGCCACATCCTGTCATGATTCAAACACCCAGGCAGAGCCCAGCTGAGAGGGCTGGGTGTCCAGTCACACTGTGGGCTGAGTGTGCTCTGAGAAAGGAGCCTCAGAATGCGGGGCAATTCTTTGGGCTCTCATTCTTAGGGGTTCCCAGAAGTGCTCTTGGCTGTCCACACTGTGGCTGTTCCTTCAGCATCTTCTTCATGCCAAGCAGTGATGTGTGTGGAAAACGCTGGTCCTGCTGAAAGGCAACCTCAAACTCATTCTCCCACAGCTTTGCAGGGAAATCGAGTCTGGAGGATTGAAGGAAGCATGTGATGTGAATCTAAACAGACAAGTCTGGGGGAGCTCGCTCATTGACCAGTGGCAGTCGATGAAATAAGTAAGGGGC
This sequence comes from Mastomys coucha, assembly GCF_008632895.1. Classification (NCBI taxonomy): domain Eukaryota; kingdom Metazoa; phylum Chordata; class Mammalia; order Rodentia; family Muridae; genus Mastomys; species Mastomys coucha. The sequence continues at coordinate 50,096,163 of NW_022196895.1, forward strand.
TGATCTCTGACAGCCTAAGAAGAAAGAAAGGATATTAAGTTTTATTAAAAGAGATAACAGACATGTTATCAGAGACGCAGTTTCCTATTGCCTGCTGAGTCTTATAATGAGGATTCCCAGCTCTGCAAATGATGAAGTGTCAAAAATCGTTGTGGAGGCTCAGGGAGAGTCATAGAAGACTCATTTTACTTCAGAGGTGTGTGTGTGTGTGTGTGTATGTGTACATGTAGAAGACACGTGCCTGTATAGGAAGTCTTCCTTCATTGTTCCCCATTTGTTTTTGAGACAAAGCCTCTCAATGAGGAATTTCTGCTTCACCTAGACAGGCTGACCAGCAGGCCCTGTACACAGTCCTGTCTCTGATCTCTTACACACTCAGTGCCGGGGTCAGGTGTGCACCTCTCCTCCCAGCAGGAGATCTGAGCTCAGGCCCTCACGCTTGAGTGACTAGCACGTGACTGACAGAATCATCTTCCCAGTGCCAGATATTATACACTTATGAAACCCCCCTTAAGATACTCCAAGAAATGAGTCAGGTCTGACACAGAATGTAAAAGTATTCACTGGGCCAATGAAATGGCTCAGAGCATAAGTAAAGCCACCTACTGCCAAGCCTGAAGATCTAAATTTAATCCCTGAGTTCAATCCCTGGAAGTTCTACTTCTGAAAACTGTTTTGTGACCTTCACAAATTCCTGCATTTATTTGCTCTCTCTCTCTCTCTCTCTCTCTCTCTCTCTCTCTCTCTCTCACACACACACACACACACACACACACCCCACAAAATATATATACATTTTCCTTGACACCTCAATCCAAATTGTTTTGCCTTATCATGAATAAGAGTATGCATTCAAAAGGAAAAATATGTTTTATACATAATTAAGTCAATATTTCTGGCTGAGGTTGATTTTTATTATAAGAAATTTAAAATAATATTTTCTAGTTCTTTCTCATTAGGAATTTATTACTATTTATTATGTTGCCAAGGAGCTCAAAAATTTTTTAAAAAGAAATTAAAATGTATCCCGAGGGTGAACATTACAAGATTATTTGTTTTTCTTTTGTGTGCGAGTGTTTTGCCTACATGTATGACTATGCACCAGAGACATTCCTGGTACTCATGGAGGCCATAAGAGGATGTCAGAGCCGCTAGCACTGGAGTTAGAGATGATTGTGAGCTGCCACACAGGTGCTAGAAATCAAACCTGGGTCCTCTAGCAGAGTAGCAGACAGGCTCAACCGCTGGGTCATTTCTTTAGCCTCACGCTTGAGTTTATAAAAAAGGACTAACAAGGTCCTCTTCAGATAAATCTCTTCTTGTCTCTCAGAGTTTACAACAAAATGTACTGGACCACCTTAGAGCATTAGACCATCTGGTAGAATTAGACCATCTAGATGAGGCCTTTGCCTCACAAAGATTTCCATCTTTTTAAAAGTATGAATGGCCCAAATAATTGAGAATGGAATAAAATAGGAGATGAAAGGGCAGGCTTGTCGGAGTGGTCACCTCCCTCTTACTGCACAGATTAAAGACGATGTGCACCTGCTTACTCCAGGACTCTGACTTAGGGAAAAAAACCAGACTCCGAAGGATGTCTCTTTATAACTCTTAAGCTTAGTGTGAAATGTTCCTGGGTTGCAAAGAAAACTGATTTTTTTCCTAAGTAGATTTTCAAATTCAGATATTTTGAACCTTGGTTGGCCGATTACAAAGTTTACAGTGGTGAATCCTAGAAACCTGGTGAAGTAGGAGATTGTCAGGCATCAGGGCACCGAGGGTGCAAGGTGCAAACACTCCAATTTCTGATGTAATAGGTTGTTTGATATGGAAAGGCCTGCGGCTGGAGTGAGAAATTGGAGAACATTAGTATCTGAGGTGTGAGAGCTAAGGACAGCTGCTTTGGATCTTGAAGTTATTTTTTTGTGGAACCAGGGACTCCATTCCATATTCTGCCAAAAAAAATATATTACTGATTCTGACTTTATTTTAAAAGTTCTCAGAAAGGAAGGGAACTTGTATCACTTTTACATTTTCTTTAAAACTTGGTGGGTTAATAACGGTTATAAATTGACAAGCTTGTATAGCACAACTAGGCTGATTGAACGGCTTTGGGCTGCCACTCAGCTGCTTCAGAGAACCATGGGTGGGTTATACTTTAAGATGGCTTTGTGCAATAGAAGTCTCAGAATGGGAAACAGGGATGTAGCTTGGGCTGCCTCTTGCTCTAGAGTCTACTGCAGTGGTTCTCAACCTAGGGGTCAAATGACCCTTTCACAAGGGTCACCTAATACCATCCTTCATATCAGATGTTTATATTATGATTCATAACAACAATAAAAATAATTTTATCCTTAGAGGTCACCAGACATGAGGAACTATATTAAAAGGTTGCAGTATTAGAAAGGTTGAGAACCCCTTTGTCTAAAGCAATTTGGTATGTATGGTACAGTTCATGGCTGTGTCGCAGTTTGTGTTCAATGTCTGTAAGAATTCTCCGGTAGCAAATACTTAATGACTGTAGCACTTGAGGGACTTTCTGAGCCTCCTGTTGCCATTTGCTCCATCCAGTGAAGAAGCCCGTACTTAGCTCAAGGTAGTTCTCAACTGGAGTGTTAGGATGGTGGGAACCACACACCTAGTTATCACCTTTGTAAGTCTCTCACGTGTCCCCATGTTCCTGAACGTCCCTACTTAGCTCTGTAACATCTTACTGCTCTGCTTCCAACACTCTCAGAGAAGAGCTGTTGTTCTCCTTTGTGTTTAGTCCCCTTCCTTGTGGAAGAAAGCACACTTGTTAGCTTTATTTAGTTGCTTGCTGGCATCATTCTATTCCTTGATACTTTGTTTCACAATTCCCTCTCCCTGCCCTCTTGTACCGTGCATTTTAAGGATATAACCCAGGACTTCATGAGAGCTAGTCAAGTGTACTTCCACTGAACTGTAATTCAAGCCCTACTCTTAACCTTTCAGAGGGTGAGAGACTGAGGCACAGAGGACTAGCTGTTCTAGATCACAGTGAATGATCAGGGAATAAGTCCATGCCTACTTTATTATTACATAGGCACAGTGGATAGGGAGGAACGGGAGGTGTTTGGACATAATGGAGCCAAGGTAATAACCCCAGAAGCAGGAATGTTGATGGATATATGTTCCAGTCTCAGACTCAAACATCATAGCATAATAAGAATGACAGCTTTGGCTTGGACTTCAGTGGCCCAGGTCAGTATTCTAGAAAGTCGAATTTTCATTGGGCAATTTCATGACCCAGTTTGTGAATTGATATCAAAGATGTAGTAGCATATGTGAAACATGATAAACCAGCTTCTTCCTATTTTTAGACGTCCCTGATTTCTTTCCCCTACTCAATTGTCACAAACTTTTATTGGGTAACTCATCCTTTTAAAAGATTTTGTATTAACTATTATGGTTTGGACCTAAAATGTTTCATGTTCTGAATATTTGTTCCCTGGGTAGTAGAATTGCTTTGGGATGGTGTACAACTTTTAGAAAATAAAACTATCTGGTAGAAATAGGTTGTAGATGTGTATCTTTTACTGATCTATCATCTACTCACCTATCATCTATCTATATTTCACTATCATCTCTTCCTTGTTTGTTTGTTTTTAACTATGTGTATGTGGAGGCAGAGATCAATGTTAGGTATCTTCTTCAATTCCTCTCTGCTTGCTCACATATATGATGAGGTTGGTGTACCAGCAAGCTTTGATGATTCCCTTGTCTCTATCTCCCCAGAGTTGAGATTACAGTTGTGCACTGAAATTCCTGGCTTTTGATTTTTTTCCATAGATGCTGGAAATTCCAACTCAGGTCATGCTTGAATGGCAAGCATTTACAACTGCAACCCAGCCCCTTGTTCCAGCTTCACTCTCTTCTCAATACATCACAATGTGAACAGCCTATGCCTTATATGTTTGTTGCCATTGATCAGATGTTTCACCCTTCTATGTTCACTAGGAAAGACTGAAATATACTGACCCAGGAGCAAAAATAAACCTTTCCCCCTTACTTTGCTTCTATCAGGTGCTTTACTCACCATGATGAAAGTAACTGACATGGGGATATTTCCTTTTGGACTTGCTCAGATAAGAATCAGTCAGTGCTACAAGTCCAAGGTTACTCTTACAAGTAACCTTGTAGAGAAGCTTCCTTCATACATAAGATTAATAATTACTTTCATACCCTCTTGTTGAAAGTCAAGATACTCTGAGCCAACTTGCTATCTCCTTCATGAAATCAGCTCTGCCTGTTTCTTGAAGGTCCAATTACTTGGTGATGGACTGTTGACATCCTTCAACTAAGCATCCAGCCACCCTCCATTCATTTTTATCAGATTTTGCCCTAATTTGCCCTAATTTGGAATAGGGGCTTGAGTTTGTAGATCAAGGAAGACTAAGAAAAGGAGGCTCTGCCTGTGTGGCTATGTGGAAGGCATCATCTACTCTAGGGGAAGGCATATCTATCTACAAGGCTGCTTTGGGATCACCCTTGCTCCTGACGGTAATCATTTACCCATGCTCTGGTTGTAGACATTCATGTCCTGTGGGGAGGGAATTTTAGCAAGAGCTCTCTAGGGGCAAGGCTTAATACTTCCTATATGAAAACCTGAGACTAGAACAAATTAGTGTAACTTCTAACTAGTACATTCGGTTGTATTCTAAAGCAATTCAGTTTTGGTTTAACTTTCTGATTCTATGACCGATGATTCTCTCTGCATGGCAGTTTGAGAACATGGTCAGTCAGAGGAACTGAGTATGTGTACACTGTAAGCAGAAGGCAGAGGTTGCTGTCTACCATGCATTAGCACTTTCTCTTTTGTTTATATCAGGCTGAAGGTCATATCAAATCATTGATCATAATTTTATTTCAATATGGCGATGGATGCACTGTGAAGTATGGTGGTGAGAGAAACTGACTTAGAGAAATGGTTCCTCTCTCATAAATGGCTGAGAATATAAAAATGGAACACCAGACATAAGAACCATGGAGTATAACAACATGATCCAGAAGGAGCCAAGCAGTCCTTCACTAGTTACAGGGAATTAAGATAATAACTCAATGAGATCAATTCTTCATTTTTCCTCTCATGGCTTATTTAAAAGTTAATTTATAGTCTTTGTTTTATTTTCTTGGAAAATAGTCACCAAGTAGAACATTTAAAACTGCCTGTATCCTGCAATTTTTATGTGTATCTCCTTTGAGAGTAGTAAGTTTGGTAGGTTTTAGTAAGATGGAGAGTCCATTGTTCCCATTGAAAAAGCAAAAAATCTTTTGGGTATATGTCCAGGAGTGGTATAGTTGGGTCTTGAGGTAGAGCTATTCCCAATTTTCTGAGAAACTACTGGATTGATTCCCAGAGTGGTTGTACAAGTTTGCACTCCCACCAGCAATGAAGGAGTGTCCCCCTTGCTCTACCTCACCAGCGTGAGTTATCACTTGAGTTGTTGATCTTGGCATTCTGATGAATGTAAGGTAGAATTTCAGAACCATTTTGATTTGCATTTCCCTGGTAGCTAAGGATGTTGAACATCACTTTAAGTGCTTCTCAGACCTTAGTGATTCTTCTCTTGAGAATACTCTGTTTAGCTCTGTACCCCATTTTTAATGAGTTTATTTGGTTTCTTGGTGTATAATTTCTTGAATTCTTTATATATTTTGGTTATTAGCTCTCTATCAGATGGGTTGGTGAATACCTCTTGTTATTTTGTAGGCTACCATTTGCCCTATTGATGGTGTCCTTTGCTTTACAAAAGCTTTGCTGTTTCATGAGGTCCTATTTATTAACTCTTGATATTAGTACCTAAGCTATTAGCATTCTATTCAGAAAGTTGTCTCATGTACCAATGCATTCAAGGCACTTCCCCTCCTTCTTTTCTATTAGATTTAGTGAATCTGGTTTTATGTTGAAGTCTTTGATTGACTTGGACTTGAGTTTTGTGCAGGATGATTATATGGATCTATTGGCCATCTTCTTCCTGCAGACATCCACTTAGACCAGCATCATTAATTGAAGAATGTTTTTCTTTTTTTCATTGCATGGTTTGGGCTTCTTTTTCAAAAATTAAGTATCTATAGGTATGTAAGTTTTTTTGTGGGCCTTTGACTTGATTCCATTGATTAACCTGTCTGTTTTTATACCAACACCAAGCAGGTTTTTTTCATTTTTTTTTAACTATTGCTCTGTAGTTAAGTTTGAGGTCAGGGATGGTGATACCTCCAGAAGTTTCTTTCATTGTACAAAATCCAATTCTGGATTTTTTATTTTTACCTATGAAAATGAGACTTGTTCTTTCAAGGTCTGTAACAGCCAGAAACTGGAAAAACACAGATGCCTCTCAATGGAAGATTGAATAAGGAAATTGTGGTTCGTTTATACAACAGAATACTGCTCAGCAATTATAATCAAGGACATCATGAAATTTGCAGGCAAATGGATGGAACTAGAAAATATCATCCTGAGTGAAGTAACCCAGACCCAAAAGGACATGCATGATATGTACTCACTTAAAAGTGGATATTAGTCAAAAAGTCCAGGATAACCACACTATAATCCACAGACCTAAAGAAGCGAAATAACAAGGAGGGCCCAAGGGAGAATACTTGACTATCACTCAGAAGGGGAAATAGAATAGTGATCAGAGGCAGATGGAGGAAGGGGACAAGGTAGGAGAGGGGATGGAGAGGGAAACAAGGGGTGGCAAGGATCAGGTGTGAAGAAAATCCAAGAGAGAGAGTAGGAAGATGGAAATGGAATGGGGGGGGGCTCGGAGGGTGACTCTAGCTGAGATTCCTAGCAGTGGGGGATATGGAGCCTGATGTGGCTACCTACTGTAGCCAGACAGGACTCCCAGTGGAGGGATAACACCAACCTGTTCACAAAACCTTCAACCCTAACTTTGGCCTACCTACAAGAAGTACAGGGGAAAAGATGGAGCAGAGACTGAGGGAATGACCAACTAATGACTAGCTCAACTTAAGGCCCATCCCATGGGCAAGAACCAATCCCTGAGACTATTAATACTCTGCTATGCTTGCAGACAGAGCCTAGCACAACTGTTCTCTGAGCGGTTCCACCCAAGAGGTGACTGAAACAGATGCAGAGACCCACACCGAAATATTGGAAGGAGTTTGAGGAATCTTGTGGAAGAGTTGGGGGAAGGACTGAGAGACCCAAGTGGGATAGAAACTCCACAGGAAGATCAACAGAGTCAACTAAACTGGATGCTTGGGGCCTCCCAGAGACTGAACCACCAACCAAAGAGTATACATGGGCTGGACCTAGCCCCAACCCCTGCATATATTGTAGCAGATGTGCAGCTTGCTCTTCATTCAGATCTCCCAACAATTGGGGGGGGGCGCTTACCCTGACTCTGTTGCCTGCCTGTGGATCCTGTTCCCTTAATTGGACTCAGTGGGAGAGGATGTGCCTGGTCATGCAGCTGCTTGATGTGCCAGTGTGGGCTGGCTCCCATGGCTGATCTCCTGCTTCTAGAATGAAAGGGGTAAGGGGATACAGCAGCGTGTATGAGGAGGGGGGCTGTGATCGAGATGTAAAGTGAATAAATAAATGAACTAATGAAGAAAAAAAAAAGATGAACATTAAGATATAGGATCTGTGTGTGACCTGTTCCCGACTGTTCTGGTTGTCACTGCGATGTATGCACTCCTCACCAGTGATCAAGTTGCCTGCATGGCTGTTAAATTGATTGAACAAATAATCACAGCTTTCTTCTCAGACTGTGGTCTTCCCTGTTTTCACCACTTCATCGTGACTCCCTAGCATGTATCAATGCGATCATCCATGTAGCTCCCGTGTCTGTCTGTCAATGCCTTTTAATACAATGCTGAGAAAAAAAAAATCTCAAATTTTCACATTCGGTTGTGTAGCTCTCAAGTTTTCACATCAGGATGTGTATGTAGTTCGTCTCCCAGAAAATTAGATTTAGGTTGATAGTTTCAGAAATACACTGTAACAGAATCAATTGTCTACTTACCCATCAAATATCATTATCTACTATCTATGTTGTGGAAATACTTAAGTAAATATTAACATCAGCATAATATTCCTGATGACGTTTGTTTTCCCCTCCTTTGGAGATAACATGAAAAAGAAAGCTGAGCAACTACAAGTGAATTTCATCTACAAAGGTGAGTGCCTGGAAAAATTCGGCTCAAGCACAATCTTCTTTGAAGGTCCACTCTTTAATGAATGTTGCCATGTTCAAAGATATTAATTAACCAACTCAATGGGTACTTAATGAGTCCTCATGTTGTTGTAAGCTTCTGGATAGTCAAATGACAAGAACAGCCTCGAGAAGATGTCCAGTGGGTGTGCGCCTTGCTGGGTAAGCACAAGGATCTGGACTGGGATCTCCAGCAGCCGGGTGAAAGCTGGGTGTGTCAATGAGCCCTTATAATCATAGTGCCGGGGAGATGAGGGGTGGGCTGGTCTGGAAATTTCAATGGTCAGCCAGTCTAGCCCAAACAGTAAACTCCAGGTTTAGTGAGAGTCCACATCTTACAGAAATAATGCAGAAAGTGACAGTTCAGGCCACCACACAATCCTCTGTAGCCTTCTCATGTCTCTGCACACATGGATCTTTGCACACACATATTCATACAAAACACAAACACACACATGCACACACACACATACACACACACACACACACACACACACACACACACATACACACACACACACACAGGTTTTTAGGAAGAATTATAGTGCAATTTCAGCCCTGTCTTCTGTCCTTACTCATTTGTCAAATGTCTGTTTGGTTCCTTGATAGTCAACAACAACAACAACAACAGCAACAACAACAACAAAGCAAAACGAAACATCTAAATTGCGCTGACCTCTGTGAGCAGCATCTGAAACAAGCTATGTAAGTTTAAAACCTAGCTAATGATGTAAAATGTGCATTTTTCCAAGATAAACAAATTAGTTCATTGTTTATGATTGCAAACTTTCAGACAGATGGTTCACTATCCATCCATGCTATAATTATGGTACCCACCTATTCTATTTCCCCCTATAGTTTCTAGTAAAACAGAGAATCAAAACAGCCAGATAGGGAGAATAACAGGTTATTGTAGTTCAGGCCACCAGAGCAGCAGCATATCAATTATATGTCAATTGATATAGAATTATAGATTTTATATCAATCTGTAATTACCACTAGATTCTCACCCTCTTTCTCCTCTTCTTCTTTTCATTCTTCTTCTCAAAATAGACTAAGTCCATAGTAAGAGGCAATAGTAAGAGAACAGTAGTAGGCTTTGTTTGTTAAGTCTGTTCTCATGGTGCACTCATATTAGTTAGACATACCACTGATAATTCTTCCTGTGATATTATAAGCTCATGGTATTGGTGAAAGACATTAAGTACCAGGTTCTTCGTCAACATCACCAATGGGGTCACATCCTAGAAACAAACTCAGATCTATAGCCTTTCCTACCCATGGAACTACCCAAAGTACTGAGACTTCTGTTTAGGAAAATCAATCCAAGCCTGCTCAAAGAGTTTCCCAAATTTCCAAAATGGGAAACACTTCCCATTAAGAAAATTAGTTTTCACAGAAATAAACTAGTTCCTTTTGCTTTGGAAGCTGTTGTTAATGAAACACAGAAAACCCTGGGCCTAAGGCTCACCTTAAAAGTAGAGGACTTCTAGCAGGGCAGTTAGAAGGCAGCACGCAGCAGACACTTCTTTGATCATCTTTCCTTGCTTTTGGTCTTGAAAACATGTAAAAACCAAAGATCCTTTTAGAAGAAAAAGCTGTAAATGGGTTATTTCACCTAAATGAAATGCAATTTTATCGGAAAAGTTTTTTTTTTTCTTCTGTGCGAGGCAACAGTAATTTAATTTAGGAGGCTGTTAACCTCCGATGTAACAGATATATAAGTCATATTAAAACCACCTTGAAGTTTATAGTGAGCAGTACAATAGGACCCAAGACCATGTAAGAAGCCCAGCTAAGTGACTTATGTAAGATGTACACCAGGCAGCGTAGAAGAGAATCAAGGTTAATTAAAAGCAAACACTGCCCATGTTTCTTCTTTCTTTTTATAGCTGTCTCCTCTTACAGAACATTCCAAAGCAATTTTCTCAATTTTTCTATCAAGATTTCTTTTAGTTGCTTCTTTATGTCTCTCTTTGTTAGACAAATTCTTCACGAGTTTGGATGCCACAAAGGAGACCTTAAGTTTGTTTAAAAATTTCAGCCAACTCTGAAATACTCGATGAGAAATTTTGCCCATGTCAAGTCAAAAAATTTTAATTTTGTAGGGTTGTAAATGAAATCACCCTATGCTAAAAGATTTGTTTGAAGCAACTATTATCACATTTCATATATTAAAAAGATAAAAGAAATAGGTTTAGGGCTCAGAAAAACGACATCAGTGCTTGAAATAATATATGCAAGGATCTATTTTATTTCTTGTGATTAAAAAAATAATAAAAAATTTAATTTGGAAATAATGTAAAAAGCACATGTTTCCTGTCTACTGAGCAATAAGATATCACATAACTCGTGTCTCATTGATTCTTTTTCTATTGACTACAGTAACAATACCTTTGCCAATGATGACAAACTGTTTCTATAGGTTCTATCTTTAAGTCAAAACAGCCACTGGACGTGTACTTTCCATAAGCTTAGGGTCGTGCACTGATGAGTTCTCACTATCTGCTGTACATGGTAGCTGGAACTCCAGTCTGTGTGACTGAGATGAACGTGATGGCAGCAAATTGAGCATCAAACTGTTCCTGTTATCAGCATCCTTATGGCCTCAAGGTGCTTTGAGAAGCTGCTCTTTCCAGATGTGCAGATATTTAGGTTCATCATACACTGACCATGTGTCCCATTTTCATCTTGGGTCTTATATCTGCAGACATTAAAAACTTGCAGAGAAGTAGCTGGCTCACTTTCATGAGCAGCCATGGCACCTACACATACATCTTTAAGGCACTTTATCTTATCTTGGTGTTTCTAGGCAATAGAGCCCATCTTGGGGGCACAACTAGTTCCTGAGCCCAGTCAAAGCAGAACAAATAACACATATAAACAAACAAGCAAAAAATGCGTTTATCTCATGCTTGTAAATTTAGGGGAAATGGGCACAATGGGACAGTCGAAGGTGAAGTAGAATTTGTTTGGGGACAGAATATAGAGGATAAGATCTGCATAACTAGATTATATATATATATATATGTATATATATACATATATACATATATATATATATATAATTATAATCCAGAAAAGAAGGGCAGAAGGATAAAAAAGAAGGAAGTCAGCAAAAAAAGCAAAACTGTCGGCCATCTTACCCATCCAGCGGAAATAAGGAGGCAAACACCAAGTCCTTTTCCATGCAGTTTAATCAGGAACATTCATTTTTACTTCTTCTCTAGCTAGCTAGCTTCTTTTATATTCTTCTATATCTTCTTCTTACATCTTACTTATTACTACTTACATCTTTTTAGTTACATCTTATTAGTTACATACTTATTCCTTACTTATTCCTAATTCTACAACTTACATCTATCCTTACATCTTACTTTTATATTTACATCTTCTCTCCTATCCCATTACCAGCCCTAATTCTACATACTTACTCCTAAATCTTACATAACCCATCACCAGCCCTAATTCTACATACTTACTCACTACTTCTTATTCTCTACATACTTACTATCTATATCCAGCCCCCAGCCCTTGTGGGTTAAATACTTTCCCTGGTTCCAATCATCATCGGCTACGTGGCAAAGCATAATAGGCTACGAGAAATCATGCCAGCTTGCATCACAAACTAGAGGCACACAGCTTTTCCAACTAAGGCTTGTTTATCTCAATGCTCTCTGCTCTGGCCAGAGACCAGGTGTTCAATATATATATAGGGTGGCAGCTGCGGCTCCCCACACAAAACAACATGAAGAGCTAGGAGATAGAGCTCTCCTCTAGTGCTCAGCCAGACAGAAGCTTTCCATGTGACAAGGACAGACCTACTCTGATACCATAGCAACTATTATGTCTCAATTCTGTCTTTCGAAAAGGAAAGCAAAGGATATTTCTGCTGGCTCCTCACTCAGTTACCACCATTGTTTCAAGTCATATCCATTGACCTTCCAGCTCAGATGGAAAGGGATCTAGGAACCACACAGCTTGGAGGAGAGAAGGCATCCCAATGGACTAAGACACAGGAGTCCAGGAACCACAGAGCTCTGGTGGGACAGTGTCCCAGTGGAAGGACATCCTGAGACCTGGGAGCCTGAGAACCACACAGCTCTGAGAGGAAGTCTCCTCAGCAAGATGTTTCAGCTCCCAGGGGAGGACATGCCAGGCTGAGCTGAGGAGCTCAGGGGCCTCAGCCCCACTCCATCTCTTCCCTTCCCTTCTTCATTGCTGCTTGGCTTCTCATGAAAGAGATCTATTGGGAGGGTGCAGGGAATAGAAGGATGAACCCAGGGTTGGGACCCAGGAAAGAACAGCAGGGAATTGAACAAAGGGCAGGGCTTATATAGGATTTCTTAGAGGGTGGAGTTTTCTAGGGTACAGATTTCCAGAGTGAGAATTTATGGGATTTCAAGTTGTGAGCTTGGGGAGCTCAGGGACTGGTGGCTCTTTTTTCACCCATACCCCCTTTCCCTGTATCAGGACCATGGGTTAGGATGGAAAGACTTTCCTTGGCAACAAGCCATTTTGGCTGCTGAGCTGCTGGAGGATGCTGGAAAGGAGGTGCCTCCATGGTGGACAGCTCCTGCGGCACATCACTCAGGGACAATAATGTGCTGAAAGTGTTAATATCCACACATTAAGCTGTGAGAAACCACTGGACCATCTAAGGTTCCAGGGCTCTAGTTTGCAGGTGTCGTGATCAGTCTTACAAGGTCTATCCCTGGATCCATAAATGGGAAGTTAACAAAAGTCGCTGGTTGAGCTGTGCCAGAAAGCTGAAAAAGTTTGGTAGTTTCTTTAAGAGAAAATGGCAGAAGAGCTGGGAAGTTAAAAAGAGTTATTAGCAGTATCTTCTAAATTAAAAAAAAATCATACACTTTCATAGTTTCACGGAAAGAAATTAACAATTGTAAAATTGAAACAGATCTAACATGCAGATTTCCAGTTTTGGGCTACTGAGAGAATTACAAGAAGGAAACAATATTAGCTAATAAATAAACAATAACTACAAGTTACTCAATGTCATATTGTGCCAGACACTGAGAGCACTGCATGGATAATTCTATTTGTAACATGGATCACTGACACCTCCTTACAACACGATTTGTTTGTTTCTCACAAATTACTGATCTGGAGGGGGGGGGGAGGGTAATACATCTCAAATCTTCACAACAGCCTACCCTCCACTGTATCAAGGGGTGGCCATGAAGTTCAGCAATGGCTTTTCACTCACAGTGGAAATTTATTAAAAATATTTGTGGAAAGGATGTACTTTCCTAATAAAAGTGGGTCCTGCATATGTCTTCTTTATCCTTCTTCAATAGGATATTGATGCTGTATTTGGAAGAACAAAACTTTACAATCACAGCTATGAAAGTCACACTTGTAGGCACTAGTCACTGGCTGTCAAATTTCAGACTGTAAGAGGTAAATCTCTAACTCTCTAAGTCACTGTTCAGGGCCTTTCTATTGCTAGCCTGATTTTTCTCCTTCAAGCCTTCCATGCATATTAGGTGCATTCTTATGACTTTTTGCCTGTATAAGCAGCAGTTTCATTCATCAGTTCCTGTTGGGTGAATTTGCTTCCTGGATATTTATTGATCAGCTACCTCCTATGTATCCAAAACTAGTCCATCCCAAGAAACTAGAAAATCAGTATCTTTCATTTTCAAGTGTTCTTTCAAAATCTTACTGCTTGCCTATAAATTCCTAGAGCTATGCAATTGTAGTTAATCAAACTAAACTAAAAGGATAATCATGTAAACAGGAATCAGTCATAATAAGGTGGAAACTCACTAGATACATTAGTTGAGACTAAAATGTATAATCTCCCCTTAGTTCAATAGAGGAACAACTTGAAAACAGTATCCTGTGTACAAGGTTGGGAAAGGTGAAACTATAAAGATGGCAAAAGTAACTAAGTGTAACTCCTCTAATAGACTATAGGTTATATTTCAATTAAATTTTAAAAAATTACAGAAAGATTAATAGTTGCTGTAACCCAGCAATCCTACCACTGAGCATATATCCAAAGGAAATGAAATCAATTGTTGGAGAGATATAAGCACTCCAATATCCACTGTAGCATTGTCCACAATTATATGAAGTGAAAATGGCCTAAGAATTTACTGACTGATGGGAAGACATTGGAAAGGTGTTAACTGTGTAGAATGGGATAATATTCCATGATTAAAAGAGAATAAAATAATGTCAGTTATTACATCAGCAAGCCCAGAAAGGACCCACTAGAGTAACTTTACTCCCTTTATTTTTTTTTTCTGTTATTTCTCTTTAGCATGTAGACCAGGGACATTGGACAGTAACTTCAATCTGAGTTCATATCCAAGTGACATTTTTGTCTTGCCAAGAACAGTAAGGCTTGGCAGGAAGTGAGGATAAGAAGGCACTGCCTTTCTGGCAGCTTCGAGTGTGTCTTCTAAGAACTGTGGTCAGAAACTGTAATAACTCTTGTGTAGTGAAATCCTGACTGAAGTCTGAAAAAACAAAAGCTTAAGCCAGTTCTTTTTCTTGATGTTTTACAGTTCTTTTTTTTTTTTTGGTTGGAAGAATTCCTTCTTTTTCCTTTTTTAAAATTTGTTTTTTAAATGATAACTCTTCCATGACAAAATAAAGGACCTTTTGCAAGTAGCTATATAAGTAAACCTGATGGCTCAAGTAAGCAAATAACAATTTCAAGAGGTAAAGATCATAACACTTGCCTTGAACATTGGATAAAAACACAGATTTGCTTTGCAAAAAATTATGAGGATTTCCTGATGAGGCATGTTATTTTGTCTTCAGATTCTTGAATGGTTGAAAAACTAACATGTCAACGAAAACATTGAAGACTTCTTTATTAAAGTCATTAAAATGTTGATTTAATACCATGGCTTTACTTATGATTTGAATGCAACAACTTGTTATTTCTAGGAGCAGGAACACTGTCAATGTTCATGGATAGACAGGATGGGTACTGAAAAGCCTCCTGTCCCCAGAAGAACATGCCTATGTAAGTGCTGCATGGCTTTATTGGGGTTATTAACTCATTTTAAAAAATAATAAAACTAATGAGCTTTTCTAAAAGAAATTAAATGTGTTTTGGAGTTCTGGTCTACCTGATACCATTCCCCTCTTCCACCCCCCACAGCAGAACATGTTTTCTCTATGAAAGAACCACAGAGCCTCTGATTCTGTCCTTGTCAGACAGCCTGGCTGGTGGAAGGATAGAGTCTTAATGAGCTAAAGAAGTAACTATAACTGCAAATAGAGCTTTTCCTCTGAAAGCCTGTGTGTATGTATCTTAAATTTCAGTGAATGGTTGCAAACATACCTGAAATTGTAACTGTGTCACAAGTTGAATCCCTTTGTAAGTCAGTTTACAAGCTATAGTTTTAGTACTTACTCTTTGTATGGGATAATGATTGTAGGTCTATTTAACATCGAAGGTGGGGCCTGGGGAAAATGGAACTGAGAGTTAAGAAGAGCAAGCTTAGCAAGGCAGTGGTGGTGTACGCCGTTAACACTTGGGAGGCAAAGGCAGGTGGATTTCTGAGTTTGAGGCCCGTCTGGTCTACAGAGTGAGTTCCAGGACAGCCAGGGCTATACAGAGAAACCCTGTCTGGAAAAACAAAAACAAACAAACAAACAAAAAGATGAAAAAGAAGAGGAGGAGGAGGAGGAGGAAGAGGAGGAGGAGGAGCAAGCTTGGAGAAACAGCTTGTCAGTCAGACATAAATTTAATAAATACTTTGCTAGACAATTCTCTATAGGAAATCATAACCTAAGGTGTAAGTTCTAAAAATCATAATCACAAGAAATGTTAGATAGTGCCTGTAAAGACTGTAATCGATACATTTTTGTATGAAATAAATCTTATAGGCAAACATGTAGCGAATTAAGCATTCAAAGAAAAGAAATGTAAGCAACAAATCACAGAAAGTAAAGGTTACAATGATGCTATATCTGGCTGCTGTGACTGGGGGCAAACAATTAGCAGACTTTCAGCTCTGCTTTCCAAATACACAGTGTTTGATCACTAGAAAGGATAGCGCTCTATTTGGCAAGGCATGCTTCTGCCTTTTGAATCTCGAAAGCACTGCTAACCTTCTGCTCCAGCTTTCTGGAGAGAGTTCTCCCATGGTGGACATGAAAAATGCAGTACTCTGTGAAATATGCCCTCAGAGAGGCATGCTACAGCCAGCCAAATTAAAGCCTTTCCAGTACAAGCAGGTCAGGGCCTAATGCTCTTTTAAGTTTAGCAGAGATGCTGCGTTGCATAACGTGCTATGCCTACGTCCTTACAACTTTACATATTAATTTTTCATTGTCCGAGAAGTTACATTAGCTGCTTGTGCAAATACCAGCATAGGCTAGAACATTCATGGGGGGGAGTTTTTCTTCAAAGTTGTGCTTCACTTGGATATGTCGACCTTTCCATCTTACTGTAAAGTATAGGAAGTTTTTGTAAGGTCTTTTACGTGAAATAAGGACAAATATGATACATCTAAGACTGAATGGGGGGGCGGGACATACTCCTCACAAAGTGAGGATAATAGGGGAATCTGGAGTAATATATAATTGGGCTTTGCACAGGATCCAGAAACTTAATAAGTGGGGGGGGGCATGAAGTATAGAGCATGAAGCAAAACTGGCTAAAAGAAACCCCATATGGAGTTAGAAGCAGTCCTGAACTAAGGAGAGCAATTGTGTAGGGGGTTGGTACAGGCAGTTCCCGGGTTTCCTAACTCTTCCGCTCTTGCTCATTTTTGTCTTTTATTCCTTAAGAGCAAAACATTTCTTTATAATAAGTAAGGTTGTCGCATATATGTGAGGACTAAAGTTAAGATCCCCATAACCCATGTAAAACTCACCAGGCATGGGGGCCACCTGTAATCCTAATACTCAGGGGCCAGAGATAAGGGATTTCTGGGGCAAGCAAGCTAGCTACACCAGCTCTAGTTAGTGAACTCAGAGTTCAGTGTGCAATCCTACCTCAGTAAATAAAAAAGATTACTTCAATGAAGACATCCAGTGTCAGCTTTGGGCCTACACACACACACACACACACACACACACACACACACACACACACACATTTGTATACACATGAGAACAGGCACATACAATTTGCATTAGTTACTTTTTAACTGTGATAAAATATCATGACCAATGGCAACTCAAGGGACAGTTTAAATTGGTTTACAATCCCAGAGATCTGGATAATGGTAGAGAAGACTTGGCGGTAGGGGCAGTATGTTGAGAGATCATGTCTCAACTGTACCCGGGAAGCAGAGAGAGTAAACTAGAAGCAAGGAGATGCTATAATGCCCCCAAAGCTCCTCCTACCCCACCTGTGACATATTTTCTCCTGAAAGGCTAAAAATTTCATAATCTCTCCAGACACAACTACCCACTGGGGAGCAAGAATTTAAATATGTGAGCCTATGGGAGACATTTCTTATCCAAATCACCACAATTGCCATTCACTCAAATTGCATATCCTTGTATCCATTATAAATCAACTAATCAAAAATGACTAGTCTTAGGGTAATGGATCCAGTTTAGCTTCAGTATTTCTAAGGAGATGGGTTGTGTATCTTTGGCCAGTAGTGTCAGAGGCAAAACAGAATTGTACATTGTTTCTCCAGGAACAGTCAACTCACCAGCCATTCCTATACAGGAATGAATGCTTGCTGATGGGTTGGCTCTGGGAAAGGACTTAAGAATCTATGTCACAGTGAGGAGGCATAGAGACCTGGGGGAATGAAGGTGGAGAGGTCCCAGTGACTTCAGGTAGTTCAATTATTTAGATTTTCCAAATTGCTTTGCAAAATTTCAACACATGGCGAACTTTCTCAATCAGCCACCAATTTAGGGGTTTTGGCAAATATAGAGGAAAACTCAGGGAGAATCTTAAAGGCATTTAAATGTTTGAAGCCTCTGGTTAACTTAGCTTTTAGTAATAAAATACAGCAAATAAATTCTGGTTTCTGTGTTTCTGTTTGTTTTATAGAAGGTGAAAATTAATTTGCCCCAAAATAGACAAATAAATAGCTCAATGAAATTTTACTATTTAAGAACAGGCAAATTATAATCTATTATTTGAAAAATGAGCTAGAAGCAAAACTTCTAGGAAGAATTTTTTTTAAGTGAAGGAAAACCAGTAATTTGTTGTATTTCTAGAATTTCTGCACTAGACATGCAAATTTAAGATTAAAATAAGATGATATTTAAGGAGAATGTTCTCCAGTCCATAAGACAGTCTGTGCTTTAGGTAGGTGCCTGTTTTCTCATGTCTGTCCATGTACCATGCTCTGTACATGTTTCTAATTGAACCTCTGGAATTTCCGGTTTATTGCTGTTCATCACCTGACAATAACGGTCTCATGTTTTTAGGTTAAAGACTTATGTTCTTCAAGTGTATTATATTCCTGGGATTCAAGTTAGACACATTAGGGAAGAATAGTCCTAAATTTCCTTAAACACAGGCCTTGGGCTATTGTTGATGCTAGGAGATATCTTTGAATTTCTGTCAAAATTTCCTTTAGCATTTTGACTTGTTCTTTAATTTTTAATACCAATTAAAAGGTTTAACTTTTTATATATGTGGATGTGTGTGTATCATTGCATTTGTATACCTTGCATGAATAGGAGCCTATGTGACTACAGAGTTTAGAAGAGGACGCATATCCCCTTCAGCTGGAGATCCAGTCAGTTCTGAACCTCCTGCCATGGGTGCTGGCCACTGAACTTACATCCTCTAGCAGACCAGCCAGTGAGCATCGCCGTGCTGAGCCATCTGTCCAGGTCCTCAGTATCATTTTTGTTTACTATCTGTATTTTCTATATCAGATGTGCTACCTATATATCTGATATTCGAGATTTAAAAAATTGCTTGGTAAGAGATTTGATAATTTCTCATTTTCTAATTACAAATGTATATAAAAACTTAAATTTCCAATGTTTCCATAACATTTCATTAGCCCCCTTTCTCCATCCATGTGTGATAGCATATACCTAAAACTCCTATGCTTTTGAGCCAGAGAGAGGAAGACTGTGAGTTCTAGGCCACCTTAAACTGTACAGCAAGACTTTAAGACAAAATAGAAACAAGCACGCAACCTTACTCCCAAATTAGTTTTCTGTTAAAATCAAGATTTCTGGGTTGGAGAGATGGCTCAGAGGTTAAGAGCACTGACTGCTCTTTCAGAGGTCTTGAGTTCAAGTCCCAGCAACCACATGGTGGCTCACAACTGTCTACAATGAGATCTGATACCCTCTTCTGGTGTGTCTGAAGACAGCGACAGTGTTTATATACATAAAATAAATAAATCTTAAATATCAAATTAAAATTTCAGTTAATATCTTATCATTTTGGGTGTCTATGGGAAACTTTACTCCAACTTTAATAAAAATGAACAGTTCTTTTTATATTTCAGGGTTTTAAAAATCCCATTTGATATTTCATATTCTTTAGGTTTTGTGTTTGTTTCTGTTTTGTTTTGTTTTGTTTTGTTTTGTTTCTTCATGTTTTTCAGTCAGAGTGCTATTTTCTGGTTTCTTTTTCACAATCTCTTACAAACTCAGATATGTTGTCTTGTATCCCTC
The DNA here is from genome assembly GCF_008632895.1 of Mastomys coucha. NCBI lineage: Eukaryota > Metazoa > Chordata > Mammalia > Rodentia > Muridae > Mastomys > Mastomys coucha. Next base: position 50,115,968 of record NW_022196895.1, read on the forward strand.
TAGTCTTTTCTATATGGGGCAGGTTTAAAAGAAATATTAATAAGGTTTCAAATGACAAAAGTATGTTGTGGGTTTGTAGATATTCCTCTTTCTCTATAAGCACGGAGAAGCTCCCACATCCTCACACATGTTCTGCCTTTCCTGTCATTCAACTTCCACAACCTTGTGAGAGAGATGAGTTCCCATGTAGTGCAGGTGGCGACATTGGACCTGTATCTTAATCCTATAACCGAAACCCATTGACGATGGGGAAGAAAAGCAGTTTCAAGCAGTAGCTCTGATTAGTGGGAGATTTTGCTTGAAATATTTGATAGCTGTGATGAAAACTACACATCACAGCCTCATGGAGGTCTAGGTAAACACTTTCAAATTTTATTTTTATTTGATAAATGAAAGGATAGTGATTGGACATACTAGTGGAGTGTCGCATAAGGTTTCAACACATTCATGGCTAGAAGGTGGGTAGTTTTAGGCTGACAAAATAGTTTTTACCTACTGATGAAGCCACTGAAAGAAGGAAGTTGGATGCTCTCTGGGTTGAGCTAAACGATAAGAGGAATCTCATTTTAGTGCACACATAACAATATGTAATGAGTGTATTTGTGGACTTTCTGAACAAAAAATATCACTTGCTTGCAAACAGGGCCAAAGTCTACTTGACACAGCCATGGCTGAAATCTTAAAGGGTCAAGAAGTCCAATAAAGAGATGTCCTCCTGGTGTCCTTTCATTTAGTGTCATTTGCTATTATTGATAATTACAAAGTAAACTGAACAGACACTCAAATGCAGTCCTGCGACTCATATTTCTTTCTAAAGTATTTTCTCCTCTAGAAGTGCCAGGGCCCTAAAATATGTATCTCATGAGACAGATGCCTAGTACGTATTTCTTGACTGACATGAAAGGTTTCAAGAGCAACTCATTGGGAAACATTCTACATTCACAGGAGGGACATGGAGTGTCCAGTGGGAATTCTCACAGTACTAGAGCAAGATGTTCACATTCTTCCCATGCAATCTGCATTAGAAGGAAAGAGCGTGACTGGATTTTTAGTTAGATGATTTGGGGACAGTGCTGCCTTTTAAAAAATGAAGTTAAGTGAGTGAAGAGATTCCTAAAAGTGGGAGAATCACTTATGGAGACACGGATCCCTGATATCTCACTCCAAAGACAAATGGCCATTAGCTGTGGAGTCCTCAAACCCACTACAATGCTTCTGTGACAGAAGATGAGAAACAAAATTCTTGAAAACCTGTTTGGAAGCCTTTATTTCTAGAATATTTTTATTGTAGCCATGACACCCTGTCCCATGGAGAAGGAAAAATGAGGTAGAAGAGTGTGCCACAACATTTTTGAGAACTGGGAAAGGACTGAACTTGAGCTTTTTCAGTGTTTCTTGTATGGGGTCTGCCAGAGTAGTGCATTATATCAGAGTTAAAGAAAAAAATGCCAGGAGCCTAGAAAGGTCTTTTCCAGCTTTTGTTAGCCCTGAAGGAATATAATCAGATATCCTCATAGATCTCATGGCTTTTATGTTGGAGAATTTAGAGTGTCAGTAACCATGAGCCCATTGAGCCCATCAGCAGGATACTAAGCTTAGAGAATGGGTTGTAGCAAATGTTGATTGGCTTTGGCAAACATGGTAGAGGCATCTCATAGCCTCCTGGAGAGAGGGATAGTTCCATAGCAACAGAGGAAGCTTTGGAGGAAATAATTTCCTAACACAGGAGGGTTGGCTTTAGTGGCTGTTTCCTGTGGCAAACAGAGGGAGATCAAGCCTCCGAGCAAGTGAGAGACGCTATGAGTGGCATTCTACCACTTTCTAGATGGAGTCGCTTTCTCTAATAGTGGACAGGAAGCTGGCTCGTTAGACAGTCCACACCAGATCAGACCTCCCACACCTGCCAGATCCAGACCCTAAATCTATAGCCAGGACTGAGGCTGTTGGTGTGAATGTGAGCCAGGTGAGCCAGGGAGAGTTAGGAGATCGGTGTGAAATTGAGTTGGAAATTCATTTTATCGTATAGGATGAAGATGATCAAGTTTTCAAAAGCAACTGAGAATATACTAAGCCAAAAATGACTGGGAAGTTAAGACCAAGATTTCATTTTCTGAAAGAATTGTCAATATAGCATAAATGGAATGAGCTGTAATGAAAACACTCCATAAGGAGGCTGGCAGGGTGTCAGGGCGAATTGGAAAAAATGCTTCAGTTGCTTACGCCACAGCTTCGGAAGGGCGTGAAGTGGGCACTTGTCTCATCTCCACAACAGGGCATAGCTATGTCAATTTGCTTTAAAAAAAAAATAAAGCATTAGTCAAAATATACACTTAAGTAGAACATAAGTGGTTCAAATGCTTTCGAAGGAATTCTTGGGACGAATTTCCTTTAATAGACTGATCACTTTTATCTACTGATGCTTCTATGTCTTCATCCAGTAATATGAATATAGTTATACTTATTTCAGACATAAATATCGGTTGTAAATAATTTGTTTTAAAGAACTATGCAATCAGGAAGTACTCTACAAATACTATCAGTGTTTATGTAGATGGAGCATTCCTTGCATTTCTGTTTTAAATGATAACTATCTTAATGGATAATGTCAGTTCACACTCTGTTTTCTGCTTTGCTCTAGTGAGAGGTGTCAAGGCCAAGGCAGCTTATGCTTAGGCGGCTGCACCATACAGCTCTACTGATGGCTAGAGTCTTGCTAAGACACTCAAAAAGATATACAAAGTTAGAGGTTTTTACTAGCAGGCTGAAATTGTAAAGGGGAGATCATTATTTAAGCTAAGCCTTGTTTATTTACAATTCAAGATGAAGAGCAGAAATTGCATACCACTCTCAGAGTGCCAAAGTAGTTCTTTGCTTGAATAGCTTTTTTTTTTTTTTTTCCTTTTTCTTGTTTTATTTGTATTCCATTTTGTGCTATTTTATTTTTACTTTGAATCTAGTTTTGTGTGTGTGTGTGTGGGGGGGGGGTTCATGTGGAACCTAGAGAGAGAGAGACTTAACTGTCTTTATCACTTTCTATTTTATTTTTTGAAATAGGATCTGTGGTGGTTTGAGAATTTTAAAAGGCCCAAATCAACTCATATATTTGGGTACTTGGTCCCCAGTTGGTGGAACTACTTGGAAAGGATTAGGAGGTGTGGCCTCATTGGAGGATTTATGCCATTGGCAGCAGGCTTTGAGGTTTCAAAAGCAACACACTATGCCCAGTGTACTCTCTGTTTTCTGCTTGCTGTTTGAGATGTGATTTTTCAACTGCTGCTCCAGCTGCCTGCCACTATTACCTCTACTCTAATCCTTTGGAACCATAGCTTCAATTAAATATTTCCTTCTGAAATTTATCTTGGTCATGATGTTTGAATCACAATAAAAGAAAAATAACTAATGCAGGATCCCTCACTCACTCTGGAGTTTTGTTAAGGTGACTGGCTAACAGGTTTCTGTGATCTTTGATCTTGGCTCCCCAGTACTGGGTTACAGGCATACATGAGAATGCCCAGTTTTTAGGTGGTTCTGAGAATTTGAACTCAAACTCCTCTGCTTGTAGAGAAAGCACTTTTAACTCTGTGAGACATCTCCTTAGTCTCACAGTCTATTTTAATTTAGAACTGTGCATGGAATTCCATCAAGGATAGAAGACTGACATTTATTTAGGCTCTAAATATTTCTTCCTAAAGCTCTGGTTTTCCCCCAAGTCAGTGTTTTAATGATTTTGCTTCCTCTTCTTACTGGCCCAGCAGTCCAGGACCCAGGAGTTCTTGATTGTCCAAACAGACAATTGACACTATACAGTAGACACTATACATCTGGGGATACAAATATCTTCAGTTCTAAAATGTAAGAAAAACAACATAGCATGGAATGATTAAAGAAACATTTAAATGAAGAGTTTATCTGGTTTTCATATAATCTTTTACAGGCAGTAATTCACTTCCTTCAGCTCAATTTCTTTCTTCTCTCCTAATGACAACTAGACTAGATATAATGCAAAAACTGACATTCTTCATTTTACTTCAGCAATAAAACAACTTTCCTAGATCCCAGTCAAGGTCTAAGGTCTAAATAGAGGAGGCTGGTGAGATGGTTCAGTGGGTAAGAGCACTGACTGCTCTTCCTAAGGTCCTGAGTTCAAATCCCAGCACCTACATGGTGGCTCACAACCATCCATAATGAGATCTGGCACCCTCTCCTGGTGTGTGTAAAGACAGTACTTAATATAATAATAAGGTCTAAATAGAGTCTAAGGTCTTAATGAGCATACTGAAATGGTGTTGCATATTCTTCTCCATGATATTTCAAGTGACCTAAGAGAATAATTTCCACTTTTTGAATGTTTGATTCTAGCATCCCCAGTGTTAGCTCATCATAGCCAACAACAACCACACACACACACACACACACACACATACATGCACACACATGCGTGCATACATGCATGCATGAAACACTTTATTTTGCCTTGAAGAAAATTGTATTTACATGGTATGCACAGGTTCTGTATATAAAATAAAAACATCATTGGAAATGAAATATAAAGAAAAGTTCTGACAAAGAGAAGTAGAAAAAGACAAAAGAATGAATATTTTACTACAGAAACAAAGAGCTGAAGGAACTGAGTATAAGCTGAAGTTCACCCCAGGAGCCAATCTATTTCATTAATTGCTTTTAATTCTTTTTGTGCCATATAAGCTGATTATACAATCTCTCAGGATCCCCATTATGCTCATTTATGCTTGTAAGTCCCTTCATTTCAATTTCAAACAAAATTGTACTTTACCATAACTCTGAAATGCTGAAATTTTGCTTCCAATCAGTTCTATTCATTTTCTATAGGACAGGTTGATTACGTAGACACAAAAAAATGATATACTAAGATGTTGGTCATCTTTGAAAAAACTATCCATAACAAGTTAGCATCTGAAACAGTCTTCTAAAGAGCATGTGTACCCATCATTCCTATCTAACACTGTCAGCTAGAATGTCTGAGAAAACTCTGCCATCTACTTTTATCTACCTTCATAGATCAGAGCAGGAACAGCAAGAAGGCCAGTGGGCAAAAGTGATTGCTGGATATGCATGGTGTTATGAAATTGATCCTCAGAATCCACAGTTATTGGGTGGCTTTCAATTATAATCCTGATTCTCCTATAGCAGGATAGAAAGTGAAGACAGTAGAATTGCCAAGAAGCTAAGAGGTTTATTAGCACAAAGTTAGAAGCAAAAAAGACCCAGCTGCCTCAACAAGGTGCAAGGATAAAACCAACTCCAGAAAGGAGTTGGCATGTGTTTCCTTCCATGAGTGCACTCCTACAAACACACACACACGTACACACACACACACTTACTGTATATATATATAAACATGTATATATATATGTTGTATACATATATACATATACACACACACGCACATATATATATATATATGTATATATATATATACACACACACACACAATAATAGTAATGATGATAATGATAATGGTGATGATGGTAATTTTAAATATTACGGGAAAACAATCAGAACATATTTGACTGGAGTAGCTAATCTCCACGAACCAGCCCTGTGAATCAGGTGCTCAAATCACCACATAGTAAACATGTATTCTGCCTCCCTGGCATCTATTTTTACCTTCTGAGTAAGGGTGCTCAAAATTGTGATTGAAGAGTCATCCAGTCTCCACTCTCTATGTGCCTGCTTGAATGGGGTCATTTTTCTAGTATTGTAAAATAAAGCAATTACCCTAGCTGGATGCACTGAAACTTCATGCCTCAACATACAGTGAGTGTGTTTGTGAATGAGCATGGCTTTGAAGAGCTGGCAAGTGACCTTTCACCTACTAGGCTGAATGCTGAAGAGACTAGAAGAGGCTTACCTATACAAGTGAGGGCTCAAATAAGAACCAGGGAGAGAAGAGATATTTGAGAGAGGGATTAAGATCCTGAGTGTCTACAGTGGACTTGAGATGAAGTTAAACTTCAAATTGGGCCTTAGGCATTCAAATCTATACATTTCCTTTGCATTCCCTTGATCTTTGCTGGATGGCACTTTCTGTACTTTTAATAAAAAGAATATTTGTTAACGTACCTAATTTTATAAATAAGAAAGTGGAGACAGACAATTTTGGAATTGCCCAGGGACATTCAGAAAGTAGTATACATGGAATTTGTTCCAGGCTTTTTCACATAGACTACCATATTCTCGCAAATACCACAGAAGGCATGAAGGCAGTGGTTTCCCTTTGACAGCAGTGACAGTCAATGTTAAGTTAAGCTTGACCAGAATATTGTGTCTGACAACTTGATCTAGCTAGTCAAGATGTTGCTATGGAGGTATTTTTGGATATAATTAACATATACATTCACAATCAATTGACTTCAAGTAAAATAAATTATCTCTATATTGTGTGTGATCCTCACCTCATTGGTTCAAGGTCTTCTTAAAAGCAAAGAGTAGAGTTTTACCAGAAAAGGCAGAGTTTTGCTGGAGACTGTGACACAGAAATCTTGCTGACATTTCCAGTGGCACACCCTTTATTTTTTGTACTTCCCAGCCTGAAGCAGGTAAACCAAATCTTTCAAGTTTCCATCTCTCCAAACAGACATGTTTACTTTTTAGTCTGTCCCAAAGTCCATAGATCCCATTCTTTCTGTTAGTATATGATAGCTATATTAGTATACAGTATATAGTAGTATAGTGGACATATTTGAGTAGACAAAAGCATAAACACATTCATCTTTTTTTAAAAAAAATACTCTTTCATTATGTATACAATCAATACTGCTATCTGAACAAATCCAAAATAAAGAGATCATAGAAAATGTGGGAAGAACCCAATTGGAATCGATTTCTTTCCTCTCTCAACAGGTCAATTCCTAGAAATTGGAAGTGATACAAAGTTCAAGATGAGCTCCAGAAAGATGCTTTTTCTGTCAAGAGTTTCGTGAGAAGTTTCATTGGCTTCACTATTATTCAAATGAAAGAGTTAATGAATACTGGAAAAGACTTCTTGTCAAAATGCCCCGAGCAATGACTTTTAAATGCAAACTGACTTTGATAACCGAAGACAATGAAGCTGCATTTGTTCGGAAAGGCATGAGGCATTTTTTTTTCTATTCCCTTGGCATTTGATTATGATTAAGTGCAAGGGTCATGTCTGGAAAGAGGACTGGCCAGCTCAAATTTGAGTCACACTTGCCGTCTCCTGTCATTCTTTCCTGAATTCACAGAATCCGCTCAAAAGATGGAGCATTGTCTGGTGCTGTGTGGAGAATAGCTGAATGATCAGTTTGGATTCCCACTGCAACCATGCTGACATTTGCTAAAATGCCCAAGCCCGATGGGATAAATACTTCACAGTTGGCTGAACTCTGAGGGAAGGGGTTTGACAGGCTGATAAGGGGGAAGGCTGGTATACTCCTTGGCTTTCAAAGGCTGCAAGAACTTGTCAACTCTATCTTCCTTCCCAAATAGACCTGAAATCCTCCCTGCCCCCCGCAGAGTCTCATTTTCAGCCCCAGCTCTCCTTAACTTCTGCAGCACTGCAGATATTATGGGCACGAAGAGATAAGTCAGATGATTTGCAGCTAGAACTATAAAAGATGTTTCAGAGAGACAATGGGGGAACGGAGGAGTTTGGTGGGTTGGAGAATTCTTTTTCTTTCAGTGAGCTATAATCTGAAGTGGAGACACAATGGCTTAATGAGTTTCTGTCTCTGTACTGTGACAAATCTACAATTTGGCCATTGTGAAAGCAATGATATGTTTCGTTAATTTCATATGTTCATTTAATAGACTATTTGGAAGGAAGGCATTTTTGCTTTAGAAATTAGAGCAAGGGAAAGCTGATAAAAGCTTCAAGTTGGTGTTCAGCACTTCCTGAAATACGTTAATAACATTCAAATGCCTTTTCAAACATGAAGACAAATCTCAAAGCCATGTTTTCTCTTCCTAGTCATAATCTTAGTCATAGAAGAGGAGAAATCTTTACTTCTTACTCCCTCCCCACAATCTGCCCTCCCCAGTACACACATATAAACACACACATACACCACACTGCACACACTACCTGGTTTTTCAATGTTTTTTAAAGTTATTTTTATTTTATCATTTTGTCTGTATGGGTAATTTGTCTGTCTGTGTGTATGTCTGTGAATCTTGGGCTTACAGGGTCCACTGAAGTCAAGAGAGGATATTGGATCCCCTGAAACTGGAGTTAGAGACAGTAGCAAGGTGCCATGTAATTTTGGTGAATTGAACCTGGGAACTCTGGAAGAACAACAAATGTTCTTGACCAATGAGCCATCTCTCCAGCTTCCACAGTTTATTTTGTATTAGTACAATTGCATATGGAAATTGGCACTTAGTGACCCCCACTGTGGCATGTTCCTTTTGCTGCGACATTATTCTCTATGCTATTCCTAAATCCCCTTTAAGGATAGCTCTTCAGAGTCAAGCTTCATAAGCCCTGTGTTCCTTGTCTGTCTTTACAACTACCTTCATTTTGGACTTCCTTGAGTTCATAGAAGCTGACCTCACACAAGGATTTAAGTACAAGTCATTTATCTGCGGCGGAATTCAGGAAGCATGGGATCTCAGCATGTCCAACACTCAATGCTTGTTAATCAACTGAAGCTTCCAGAGATGGGTTGCCGAGGGGAAATAGCAAGAATGAGATGAGGGAAAGCTGAAAAGGCATGGGTGTCACAAATGTGGCTGCCAGTGGTGCCATTGTATACTCGTCCTCTCAGATACTCTCCCAACAAAGTTTTTACCTCAGGTGTTAAAACACACTGTCTGCACCAGGCAGTGGTGGCACATGCGTTTAACCCCAGCACTTGGGAGGCAGAGACAGGCAGATTTCTGAGTTCGAGCCCAGCTTGGTCTACAGAGTGAGTTCTAAGACAGCCAGGGCTACACAGAAAAACCCTGTTTCGAAAAAACAAACAAACAAACAAACAAACAAACAAAAAACCACCACCAACAACAAAAACCCACTGTCTGCAATCCACACAGCGGATTTGTCAAAGCACTCATTGAAAATATTCTTCACTCATATTTCTCCCCTATACCTGGAAACCTGATGACAATAGTCCTACTTGGCTTTATAGGAAACATCTTAGGCTAGTTCTATAATTCTATCACAGAGGAATCTACCGATCCAGTTTGAAATTTGATGGAAATAAATGTGTTTTCTGCCAAAAAAGGGGGGGGTCTTACTTCCCTTAATGAAGTTTCTATCTCAGTGTTGTCAGCAATAACAACAAAAGTGAAGGGGATTGATAGGAATGGTCACAAGGGAAATTTACACTGCAGAGAAAGTCTGCAAGCCATATGTGATGCTACACACCTGTAATCCTAGAACTGGAGAAGCTGAGGCTGGAAGATCTCAAATTTGAGCTGCATAATGAGACCATGTCTCAAAAAAGGAAAAAAATGAAATGAAGGAGGGATGAGAGACAGACAAACAGACAGTCAGACACACACACACACACACACACACACACACACAGAGAGAGAGAGAGAGAGAGAGAGAGAGAGAGAGAGAAAGAGAGAGAGAGAGAGAGAGAGAGAGGAGAGTGAGCTCATGGACCATTGTAGTTTCCTGGACTGTGGAGGTTGGGCTTACTCTGCCATTTGTTGGGTTTTGGAGACTCCCCAACACAAGTCTGAGGAAGAAAATATGATTTAGCAGCCTAGGCTTGGCTTATTAGCTAGGCTTTCATGGTGTTAACCTGCAGTTCTGAATGGACTACATGCAACATGTTTGTCCTTCATGCTCAGGGATGTGAAGTGAAAACAGTTATCCCTCTCCAAATACCTGTATTTTCAGGTATGACTTTCTTGTTAATAGAGTGATGTGTTTTCTCACTCTTGAGACAGGATGGCCCTGCTGGACTACATTGAAATTCTTCCAGGTAGACCAGTTGGCTAGCCTAGATTTCCAGTAATTCAATTCCTTGTAGATATAGAAGCAAATACTTAAATGGGAACTACATAGTCTACTGTATGTGTACACGTGTGTGCCTTATTGGTAAAGTCATGCATACATATGTGCTATGTGTACCTTCTGTGTAAGCTCATGCACACATATGTGCATGGATGAAAGAATGAATAACAGTTTCTCATAAGGCTAGAAATGGGAGGACAGCTGTTTGTCTCAGATATGAAAAGAAGGTAAATTGGTTTGAATTTTATTCTGGCACAAGAATAAGGAATGCTTAAGTTTCCCACTTATACATAGCCTGCTTTTAGGTTTAGTTACCATCACTGGTCTGGTTTCTTGAGCTTGACCTGAAGCTGACCTTTAGATAGACATGAAGGCAAACAGAGCCCTGTAACTCTATCTGTATGTTCTTTTGTCTTGGGAACTGTAAATCGGGGCATTAGGTGAATAACACAGCTTGGCTTTGTGTCATGAAAAGTAATTTGGACTGTGGTAAGGGCAGGATTTATGAAGCTGTCTGGCCAGGCTAGGGCAGGATGCCAGCTTACACCTGCTTTGCAGACAGAGCCCCGTGCAGTTGTCACACTGCTGAAGTAGCCAAATTCCTTTCACTGCATAGAGGCACTTCTGGAACCATCAAACCCCCAAACAGATAGGAGTGGAGTGGAGACAGCATGTGTGTGTGTGTGTGTGTGTGTGTGTGTGTGTGTGTGTGTTGCTGCACGAGAAAATAGTATTTAGGAAACAAATTCAATGCCAACTTCTCTTTGTTAAGTCTTGAGCAAAACTCACTTTTCATCAGTAGGAGAAAAGGCCCTTGCTCCTGAGAGGCTCAATGCCCCAGTATAGGGGAATATGAAGGTGGGGAGGCAGGAGTGGGTGGGTGCACACCTTCATAGAAGCAGGAGGAGGGGTTTGGATAGGGTGTTTCTGGGGGGGAAGAATCAGGAAAGGGGATAACATTTGAAATGTAAATAAATAAAATATCCAATAAAAAAGACTAGAATTTAACATTCAAAAAAAAAAAAATGGAAAAAAAGAAGGAAACCTAGGGACCATAAAATGGGTCAGTGAATACAGGATCCTGCCTCTAGTCTTGATGACCTGAGTTTAATTCCTTGGACCTCCATGGTGAAAGGAAAGAACCAATTCCTGGAATTGCTCTCTGACCTCTGCACATGTGCCACAGCATACGTGCTCCAAACACAAATCAATCAATCAATCAATCAATCAATGAATTGTAATAAAATTTTAATGTATGTATATTTCTAAAATATTATAACTTTTTCATGAAACTAGCAAGAAAAATCATAGTAAATTAATTTGTGAAGTGTTTGAATTTTTTTTTTCAGAAAAGACAGACTATGTCATAGCAAGGTAGCTATATAATTTGTTATCCAGAGACACCTGTCAAACTGAAAGGGGGTGGCCTGGGACCACTGGCAATGTTGTCTGAGGTAAATTGGGATAGACAGTAGCTCTAATCATGGACAATTTACAGAAGCACACAATGAACCAGCTAAATGACTGTCATGTTACAAGGCTGCTCTTCTAAGAAACGACAGAAAGGAAACTGTCTTTTTGATCATGCTGGACTACCTCCACGAAGCAGATGGCCCAACTGTCATGATGCCAGAGCACAATGCACAATATCCAGAGCAAAATCAGTCTACTGCCTTTATTCACAGTCCTGTCTCCTTCTGAGAAAAAGGGCAGAAACTCAACAAACTTTGCTTTCCCAAAAAAGGGGCTTTTTCATAAGACTTAGACCCTGGTAGGCAACTGATTAATTAGGATTAAAGACAAGGCAGACTGTCAGTGAAAAAAAAATAGCCATTTCACCTCAATACTGATAAACTTTGACAGAGATACCTCCTCTGAGGCAAGTCCACACCTTTTTTAGCTTTCTTGCCTCTTTCCCACGCAGTGCAGTAATGTTATAGTTTTCCTTTCCTGTAGATGCTACTAGAGCACATTTGCAAAATCTTACCATCTTAATACCATAGACATTTTTTTCTGATAAGACCAGAAGTCAGAAACTAGAAATCAAGGTGTCAACAAGTTCTGCTTTCTCTAAAAGCTGTAAGGGCAAAAACTTCCTTGCCTCTGACAATTTATGGTCCCTCCAGATATACTTTGAATAGTGGCAGCATAACTTCCTTCCCATGATCCTTTTTGCTATGTCTTGATGTCATCTTTTATAAGGACATAGGTCATTGGACTTAAGGCCTTCCCTAAAATCTATAATGTTCTCATCTTGTGATTATCAACTGAATACATCTTCAAGATCTTCCAAATAAAATCTGGATGGAGGTAAATTCTGAGGGGACACTGTCCACCTCACACCAGCTTGGAAACTATGACAACTATATACTCCTAAAAAGTGGTCATTTTACTCCTGTTTATACTCACATTCAGGTGACAGCTGACATGTGCTCTACCCTTACCTTAGTCCATCTACTTTCTCCTTCAGCCTTAAGGAATTCTGATGTTCCCTGGCTCCAAGCAAATCAGTCAACTAAATCTTGGAGCACGGTCTTGTGGATGATTTTCCAATCTCTCCATTTAACCTACCTTTCTAGGTTTCTGGATTTATACACATATACAAATTAATAGATCCAGATAGCCTGTGCAAAAACATCAAGATTCTAACCAAAAGATAACAACCCAGAGATTACCCACAAAAAATAGAACTTGGACCCAGCATTATTATAAACTTACTCCAAAGTTGAATGAGTTGGAAATAGAGAGAAGATATTTGAATCAGAATTTTAATAATCTCTAGCCATATTTTTAACCAAAATATATCTTCTGTGACTAGAAAAACCAGACCCAACTAAAGAAAGCTTAAGAAAAAAAGACTGGATCATTGGCTATAGTAATAGAAAGGTTCAATTTTAGACCCAGTAGTAGCTGGATGTTGCTTCCTAAAAGTGCTACCAGAAGTGTGAATTCTCAGGGCTGAAGACAAGAGCTTGCTGTTCTTGCACAGGACTGAAAATTCAGAAAGGTCACTTCTGCCTACCAAAGCTCACAACTCCAAACCAACGTTTTCTTTTGACCTCCAAAGGCACCCACACTCATGTGCACATGTCACTCTCATAAATATACTTAAAAATAAAATAAAACCTTAAAAAAAAATACAACTTCCATTCTCTTGCCTGGAGCTTCCCTCATTGTGACTTAACTCTCTGAGAATGGCCATGGGCTGGTCTAGACTTGTATCCTTTCATCTTCATTCAGACCCACAGCAAGTACATGCCTCTTTCCCAGCAGTTCCAGTAAGTATGTACAGTAGCGCTAAACTGTGATACTCCAACTTCCACTCTTGTCATTCTGGCAGTGTAGACGATTCTTTCAAAACATAGGCCTGCATCATTTACCCAACTTCCAGCCATAGGGTGGCATCAGCAACATCAACCAAATATGTAGACTGAGAGCAAAAGAGAGATGTTTCCTCTTGCAAATCTTTCATGATGTTAGCTGGAAAGAAAGGATAAATGTGCCCAAAAAAATATAACCAACATTTACTCCCACTTTCTAGATACAAGCAAGAGCATTTTCTAGAGAGCTGATAGAGCCAAGTCCTTCTGCCAAGACTTCAACAAAATACAAAATGTCTGCTTTGGGTCCACACACATTATAATCGTGGTTTTCATTTACTCATACCACATAAAGCTTATTTTTACGCAACTGGACCGCCAGCTGCAGATGCCATAGCAAACTACCACAAACAGGTAGCTTAAACATTTGCAACTAGAAATTAGAGATTCAAGTGCTGCCAGCCCAGTTTCTGGTGAGGTGTTTCCTCCTCCTTCTAAAGGGTAGTCTTCTTATTGTGTCCCCATGTGACGGTTACTTGTACTACTGAAGAGACAGAGAGATGGAGGTGGAGAAGGGGTGGCAGTGAAGGATAAGGAGTAGAAGAAGGAGAGAGAGGCACAGAGAAGGAAGAGATCTGCCTGTTTCCTTGAAGGACCCCAGTCATACTGGATTGGGCCTTACCCTTCTGACCTCATTTAATGTGGATCACCTCCTTACTGTCTCTATCTACAACGCTGTCCCATTGGTTAATGAGACTTCAACATAATAATTTGCTTGGTACACAATTCTGTTTGTAACCAAGGGGCCAAGGTTCCTTCTCCTTTCCCCTTCCCATTTTGCTTATTTTCCACATACCGGGAACCATACAGTCTGATGCTGATTAACTCTGGCATGTGGTGCCGCTTCAGATATTTTTTAAAGCACAAGATCTAAAATGTTTTCCAGTTTCCAATCCATGAGCCCTCAGAGGTCATATCCTGATCCTAAGCACAGCCAGAATCCTATTAGTCTTCCCCTATCAATTAACCCTACAATTTTTTCCCATTTAATTGCCAGGTGTTTTTTCCTTAGGTCAGCAGGCCAGCATCTAGACTGTTGCCCCCAAAGGATATTTTCAGCCATGAATGACATACACACACATACACTCACACAAATATTTTATGGCACTCTGCATAATTATATCCTTAAGCGCATACTGATGTTAGAACTAAGCATGATTTATGGACATAGTCTCTATCACAGTGCTTTGTTATTGGAATTCCTCTCTCCCATAAGCCAACATCAATATAGAAAAGACCAACTAAACACATGTGATTCCTATTAAGTGTAACACGAAATATGACCCTTAAAAGCAAATTGGTTACTAATTCCCGGAGCTGAGTTTGTTCAAATCCCATTTAAACTAAGTTCCTTGTTTGAAGGAAACATTTAGGAATCAAAATCTAATGGGAAAAATACAACTTAGACTGTTCTGTGCTTAACAAAATCCTTTCTGACTCTTCCTCAGCTTCTAGGTTTAACTTCTTCCGTAATTTGTGATACCTTCATTAAGCTGAATTCTACAGGAACCAGCATACTAGGTCCACAAATTGCTGGACCTACTGTTTTGTCAATTTGACTTTTAAATCACTCTGTAGAATTAATTTGCCAAGTATCAAAGTATCTCATTGTTCCTATGGTATAATTATAACAGACTTTTCAAGGAAGAATGAATAACATGGATGTCGTAGTCACGTCTAAAAGGTTTCCATTTAGCAAAAAACAATCATCGATTTAACACATTAGTTTCTTCTGACAAGCTTTTCAATGGCACTGGTAAAACTTGATGTGTCATTCTTGGCTTTACCTTCTCACTGGAACCTTGACAACATCAACACCTCCATCACTGGAAAAACTAAAACTTGGGTTAAGTATGCCTTTTTATTTGTGCCTGAACGTTAGTCTCACAGACATTCTTGGAGCAAATACAGAGAAGTGTGCTGACGGAGCTCGAAATGAAGCCCCTAAAGAATTTACCATTCCACGAAATGGTGAATGCACATTGAGGTGGTGGTCTGAGTTGAAACACAATTAATACTTGAGGTTAATTAACCCAGTTTTAAAAACAAGCCTGGGAGTGTAATTTTTATATAACAGCATAGAAAACAGCATGAATTTAGAATAACCATCAGCTCTGGAATTAGACTCCTATATTAGTCCCATACTAGCATTAACAATGGAAAAACAACAGTGAGAAGTAATTATTGTATCCTAGCTTCATGGGGACATCTTCTTATTCGTCCCTGCTCCCCATCCCAAACCCGAAATGAAGAAGATAACATTTTGAATGTAATACTTGACAGCTTCTATTATGGTTTCTGTCACCTTTTCGTATATTTCCTAACTGTGCATACTCCAGAAAAGGGCAAGGAATTAATCAGGTTGCCAAAAGAGTTGGGTTACACAGCATGCAGAAAGCACTTCAGCTACGGTATTTGCTCAATTTCTGTGGGGAGTAGTGTGATAGCAGCCTTGAATTTAATATGCCTGGCCCTCTTCCACCTGGACTCAGTTCAAATTCATTGCCTGCAGCTCCCTGCATCCAGAGTGGGAAATCAGTCATTATATTAAGAACGAATGGCAAGTGATTCTGATCCACATTTTTCAACTGGTATGTTTTTTAACCTGGAGCCATACCAAATTGGAAAATTCTGCAGTTTTGCAAGCTGGGCATTAGAACTGTATCGCAGTCTAAATACATTTCTGGTTTGAGGAAGTTGAGAAGATGATTTTTTTTTCTTAGAATTTTCTTAGCTACTATGCCACTGACAGACATCTCCAAGTCAACCCCATCATCACCTCCCTTCTGGTGCTTTTTCTGTTTCACAGGGTATGGGAAGATGATGTCAGTTCAGTTGAACTGTCAGGATCTATGTAAATATTGACCTGAATTCATTCTATGGGCATATGTAAATGGAAAGACTAGATTCAGTAAAGATGAAAGAATATCTCTTGGAGATTTTTCTTTCTTTTAAGGACTGAAATGAAAAAAATGGGCAATGGAAAAGCAACCGCTAGTGGGAAAAGATGCCGACTAGCCTTAGTGTGGAAGAACACTGCCAACAAGGACAGTGGCAGGAGATTTACAGAGAGGTTCCAAATGAGTGCACACTTCTTATGTGTGGCACACCGAGTACTAACATCCAGTGTGAGTAAAGATCTGGGCTTGGGCTTTGCTGATAGAACAAAGAATTTCTACAACTTTAGAAAAGAAATCTAGGGGTAGAAATTAAAATGAAGAGGGCAGACACCTGGGGACTCAAGATTCAATTTTATGACACATTAAAAACGCACATGAATATGAAAAGTTGTGTGTTAACATGCTTATCATTTGAACCATCTCAAATCATTTAAAAATCTGTAAATGTTCATCAGCAGAAAAATACTTGCTAGTTAGGATAAAGAGAATGTCTTGTATACAGAGAATTTGGATTTGGCTTTATTTATCTAGTGTTAGTATGGTATAGACTCCAGTAGCATTTACTTAGAAAAGCTAAATAATTAATAATAATGACAATAATAATAATAATAATAATAATAATAATAATATCCAAGTGCAAGAATTATATGCAATGTAATCTCTGAAAACAAATTCTAGAAACATGCAAATGTGCTCTTTTTATGTTGCTATGTGCTTTATGAAGAAATATGTGTACAGGTATAAACACCAAAGGGGCAGGGTGAGAGGGATGGGAAAAACAGCACTGATGTTTAAATCAACAATTCTGTTCTTGAACTTTGAAAAAATGAGCTTTGTAACTCAAGGTGTAATAAAACTAGAAGGAGATAAAGAGTATTGAACATTGGGTCTGTAATTTACATATGCCCATTGTTTAGGGTTCTTCAAATAAACAGTACTTATAGGATATGCACATATATGTGTATTTGTATATGTGTGTGTGGACATATGTGTATAGATATATAGATATTTTAAAAATATATTATAATTTATATAATATGTAATATGTGTAAATCTAATAGAAATATATGGATCAATAAATATGGATAGATACACTGATCTGTTCTGCAGCAGAATCTGTACAAAGGCAAGAGTCTAACACTTGGCCAGAGGCAATTCTTAATGTTCTGGTTAGTGAAACCACATGTTCACCCTCTAGTAGAATTCCTATGTCTATAACTAAGACTTGTAGATAACTGGACACAAGGTTGAGGAGACAGGAAAGAAGTATACATAGATAGAGATCTTCGTGTGCATTGGACTAGTTCATTTGGGATAGTAGTCTGTCATAATAGGTTCATCAGTAGCTTTCATTGGACTTCAATCTTCACTGTAGCATGAAGTGAACTGTTCCTTTCTACGTTAGACTTATCAAGGGGGTATCTTGACTTGATTGTTCATAAAATGTTAAAAAAGAAGGAACATAAAGAGTTAAGTATTTAGGCATGCTAATTTTTTTTGGTAGTTGATAAACCAAAGCGTGCTTTTGAGTCCAGTAGCATGTTCTCCTTACTTAGTGGCACATGCCAAACTTTATGACCACCAGACCTGAGCTCAGGACATACATATTTGATTTCTACCCCAGCAATCTTCCATGGCGGGTTACTTCATTTCTGTGTGCCTCATGGGAAACATCTCACAGTTAGACACCAATCTTTGCATTTCTGTTACTTCAATTCATGACATTTTAACAACTTCCCAAAATTGAAATATCATATATGTATTCAGCTGCTATAAATTTTTGCTTTATTTCCAAAGAGCTTGAGGAGTTTACTTCATTCCAGACAACATGTTTTTGCAAAACATGAACAGCAAAACAGGATTTATACTCCCACTGGGAGAGGGTCAGTGAGATTTCCCTGCAGCAACAGTCTGCATTCTGAATCACAGGCATCTTAACAGGACCTCTGTTCCTTAGAGTTGATGTAGGTGGCCATGACATTTGGTATAGAAATTACTGCTTTTGCTAAGTGAAAAATCAAACTATTGAACCTATTATTTGCAGAGCTTATACACCGAGTTTTGTTCCCAGGTGTACATAGTCTATGGTCCCTTTATGCTTCTCCTAGCAACTTAAAAAATAGATGTGTGTGTTGCCTAGAGAGTAGAAACTGTGGTGGTGGGATCCAAGGTTTCAGGGTAAAGAAAACTAATCTATTAAGGCATTATGGGTTTTTTTTCTGACGTTCTGTAGGCTCTACTATAGGAACATCAGAGAACTTGCTGTACGACAGAAAACAACCATATTGAGTATCAAATAGTAGACTGTTTATAATTACTACCCTTCTACTTCTCATATATACATTTATGAAGCATCACTAAAATAAACAGAGCACCATTTTCTGGTTCTGTGACATTAAACTGTGAAACATAATCTTGAGTCTAATTGTCTAGAGCAAGAATGACAATAGTAATGGGTACTGCTTAGTATTATTGAAATGATCTTATAATGATGTCTATTGGTGAGATTTGTAAACCTCACAATAGTGCAGTTATTAAAAGTTCTACATGCTAAATGCATGGTCCTAAAAAGACAGAACAAATTGCAAGAGAAGTAAATGCCATTTGAAAGAGATAAAGTACAGCAATAGCTCCATAACATGGAACAGAATTTCTTAGAAATAGTTTTGTAAATCTCGAGTGTTTATTTCTACAACTAGCAAAATGGGAAAAGATTGTCAGTCCTCCATGTAAAGAATGCCTGATTTTAAGTCAAGACTAGAGATAAAATATGGGTTCCCATATCTAATCCTGCTAGGTAAAGAGGGCAGTGAAGACATGGGGAGATAATAGATGGAATGGAAAGTATAGGGACAGTTTTGACTGGAGGAAAAGCTAAAGGTAGGAGCACTGTAGACTCTAAATGTGTTACAGAACATCAGATGCTTTCAGGAGAAACCTCTCAGAACACTTAGTGTCTGCTACTACTCCAGCTGGTTCTCAGCCTGAGTTGTTAGGAAAAGAGTGCATCAGCAGGTCAGCATCAGTTTGGGAAAGATTAGATTCTACTCCTTGAGCTGTAGATTAACAGGAAGTTCCTGAATGTGACTTTTATTCAAAACCAGAAGACTCGAGGAGAGAGGATGTTTCTCTGAAGTTTTAGTTTAGTTAGCCTAGCCTATTCACCTTGCCCCTTAAGGACGAGCCTTCTCTAAAAACTGAATTCCCAGCCATGAAGAATACGAACATGGATATTATTGTTTGTGTCACTTCTCAAATAATGGCCAACTGTGTTCATTTACCAGCTCAGCCTCGAACACCCCCCACACGCCAGGAAACTGTCTCCTGAATGTCAGGCCTACTGATTCTGTCACTGTACCAGGATTATCCAGGTAAAACCTAACTGGCTATGGCTACTTATCATCATCATCTAATCATCAATACTTATCATCAATGGCTTCCCTCTCTACATGATTGGCTATCTCCTTTCTAGACTTCAAGGTCCTGTGTTTGAGCTCTCCTTCCCTTCTATCCCTTCCTGGCACTCACTTGATGATGAAGCCCTTCTCCAGCCCTGGCCCTCTTTGCATGTGCTAGGTTTTATTCTGTGTTAGCACCTTCCAGGAGCTTCTTCCTCTAGGTGTGCTCTGGTCCCTGTTTATTCATATTTCAGGTCTCAGGAACCCTTCAGAGAAATGATAACCCCTGCCAGTACTTCTTATCTCTATTGTTTTTTTTTCTTACAGCCTTCAGCTTTACATCTTCATAGTAATTATCCTACTACATTCAAGGATAAAGTTAGTTGTGCTTTATATTAAAACCTGCTCTTTCAAGACAGCATTTTATACTCAGTTATGTGATTTTTTTTTTCCCTTAGAAAACTTGAAGAATTATCTGTTCACTTCTAATAGGACATGAATGACAAGATCAAAAAAATGGTTCTACCTAAGTCCAGTTCAATGAGCCAGTGAGTTTACCTGGTTTATTTCAGTAATATAGATGACACAAAGAGAGCTAGGATACTGAAAACCCCAGCCTCAACATGGGTGATGATTCACAAACAACACTCCATTTCTCTCTGGAACTTCCTATATACTGTACAGGAAGCTTTGTAGAGTTGAGGGTCTCCTGTCCTGGATTTTTTTTTCTGCTTTTAAATCTCAAAAAGAAAAAAGAAAAAAAAAAGTCTTGTGAACCATTTTTTGTTGCTCCAGAGCCTTTCCATTTTCATTGCTTCCTGAGGATTATTGGCCTTTCTCCTTTCTCCAGGAGAAGATGATTAACCTTAGAAGAAATAACTACAGAACACCAGCACATAGGGCTTAAAATAACATAGAGCTTGATATAAATGTTTTAATGGAAAATGAGTAAAGTACAAATACACTATTGTAACTGTTATCTATTCATCTACAACAGTAAAAGTATTTCAAGTAGTAGAGATGAATATCATTAGTCTTTCTCTTTTCTCCAGGAGAGATGGTTTTATTTCAGAAGTAACTACACTAGTACATAGGACTTGAAATAACATAGGGCCTGAAATAAATATTGTTCTGTTTTGTTTTGTTTTTTTCTGAGACAGGGTTTCTCTGTATAGCCCTGGCTGTCCTGGAACTCACTCTGTAGACCAGGCTGGCCTCGAACTCAGAAATCCACCTGCCTCTGCCTCCCAAGTGCTGGGAGGCATGTGCCACCACCGCCCGGAAATAAATATTTTTAATGAAAAAATGAGTAAGCAACAAATACGTCATTGTAACAATTATTTATTCATCTATAACTATAAGAATGTTCCAAATATTGGTTATCATTGCTAGTTTCCCTTAAAAAGGCAGCAACCTTTTTCAGTTTGTAAGACTGACAGTAAGCAGTGTTGAATTTGTTTAATTCTGTCTTATTAACTAGACAACTAGCAGCTTGAGACTGTAGGTTATGTTTCTCTGTTCAGCTGATACCTAACATTTGGCAGAGAGTTGTCCACAAATACTTCTTGCATGATTTTTACTTTCAGCGTTAGTGAATTAGTGGAAATTTAAACTATCAAGCACTGTTCTTATGTTTTCAAAACCACATGCAGTTCTCATCCATCTTCTCAATTTTCATGCTTTATAAACTGCAGGGCAACACATCCTAGAAACAGAAAATATCCTGTGCCCTTATAAAGCAAGTCATGATAAACAAAACCCCAACCATAATGAATTTTCTCCCTGTGTACACACTTTTCTTCACCTCACATTGATACAGGATATGATACTGTATAAGCATGTTTTCAACTCTCAGCAGGTGAGGCCATACAGGGAAGAAGATAGACTCAGCATCCAGAGTGCCTGCTGATGCGTCTTGATTGAGTTCCTTATTCACATTGCATTTGAATGAGGACAGCGCTGACTTCAGTGGGTTGTTGTGAGGTGTCGTTATTAATCACTTTTCTGTTGTTGTGCTAAAACACTGTGACCTAAGGTCTTAACCAAGAGTTTATTTTGGCTTATGGTGTCAGAGTGTGAGTCCATAATGATGGGGGGAACATTTCAGCAAGTGGCAGGTGCTGGAAGCAGAATGATCCCATCTTCAACTCCAAACATGAAGCAGGAAAAGGCAACTGGCAGTGGGATGAGGCTATAAACTCTCAAAGCCTGCCCTCGGTGACTTACTTTCTCCAGCAAGGGTCCATATCCTAAAAGATCCTTAACATGCCCCAAAGTGCCACCAACTGTGAACCAAGTGTTTAAATACCTAAGACTAGGTATTTATGCTATACCAGGTATCAGTAAGATGGATGAGAGGTAGATAAGGATTTCAAATGTAGGTGATGTTGAGAACATTTTGGAAATAGACTGAGGCCCAAGCACAAGAGGAGGAATGGTAAGAAGAAAATCTAAATCTAAAAGCTAAAAGTGTTAGAAGTCACATATAAACTATAGAGTTCATGTTAGGAACTAAAAAAGGTACTGGGAACTGACTCATCAGGTTCTGAGGGAAAAGGTAGGGATAGGGAAGCTTTTCTACAATCTGCAGATGGCAATACACTAATCTAGAGCTTTCCCACACCCTTCTCCTAGACTTCCTGTTTTGGTGGAATCATTTCACTCTGGCTCTAAGGGCCACTTTGATCTATGACTTTACAGCCAAAGGATTACTCTGCCTATGTGTTGAGATTGGTTCAAAACTTACCTGTGATCCAACCTGCTGAAGACAGATAACAGAGTCATTGCCATCAGCAGGAATATCTTTTTTCCTGCCAAATCTTAACCTAGGGAAGCAGACATCATTCCTCCATAGTGTCTAGAAAGAAGGCCAGGTGGAGAACAGGGGCCCAGTGAAGTTATTCTAGTGACCGTCAGAGCACCCAGGCCTTGAAATTTATGTGTATACAAAAGAATGTTCTTTCCTTGAGTGTGGTTTTTCAGTCCTTGGCATCAGAGAGAATCCTAATTGATAACGTCCAGCACCTACCCTCCTCCAGTGTGTGTGTGTGTGTGTGGGGGGGGGTGTTAGACCCATGGCTATAGATGACAAAGCAACTAAAATGTCTGTGTGTTTCCTTCCATATACACACATGTATAGAACAGGTACTTGCGAGAATCATGTTCATGGTTACCGCGACTGTTCATCTTATAGTCAGCATCATATTTAAACCACAAAGGAGAACAAATTTCCCCTCAATTGTTCTTACCTATTGTCTTAGTCAAGGTTTCTATTCCTGTGCAAACATCATGACCAAGAAGCAAGTTGGGGAGGAAAGGGTTTATTCAGCTTACTTCCACATTGCTGTTGATCACCAGAGGAAGTCAGGACTGGAACTCAAGCAGGTCAGGAAGCAATAGCTGATGCAGAGGCCATGGAGGGATGTTCCCTATTGGCTTGCTTCCCCTGGCTTGCTCGGCCTGCTCTCTTAAAGAACCCAAGACTTCCAGCCCAGGGATGGTACCACCTACAAGGAGCCCTATCCCCTTGATCACTAATTGAGAAAATGCCCCACAGCTGGATCTCATGGAGGCACTCCCCAACTGAAGCTCCCTTCTCTGTGATAACTCTAGCCTGTGTCAAGTTGACACATAAAACCAACTAGTACACCTAGAAATTTATCTTATTAAGAGCATTAAATGTCAAGACAAGTTTTTATTTGATTATAAATTTCCATCTTTGCTCTTCTCACTTTCAGAAGTTAGTATGCAGTATAACAATAACAAGAACAGGCTAATTTGTTGGTTCATGTACATCTTAAAAAAATCTACTTAAAATATCAAGTCATTAAGGGGCACAAAGTTTGCACTCTCTTCCTTGAGAGGAGACATACTGTGACTCACATAGGCTACTTTTTCACTTGTGAAACAACCTAAGTAGTAAACAATCTGTCTTTGTTAATGAACAGTAGCAGCTAATGCTTGTGAATATAATGTTGTAAAATCTTGGCATGTATTAACTAATTTAGCTGCACCTATATTCATTCAGGTATACAACTTTATATCTGACTTCTGACTGTGGAAACTGAGTCACTTCTAGGGTAAATAACTCGCTTTGTCTCTTACTAGTGCCAGGCTGGAAGAATAGTCCTGCCACAGCACCATATGCTCAAGCACTACATTCAGAGAAAAGGAACAAATGAATAAACAAAGAGACCAGTCTCTCCTATTCCCACTTCTGGGAAGAATGTGACAATTGGATGGTCTTTGTGACTCTTCAACAGAGCAGCCATATTCTTTTAATTTCTTGGCTACTGTCTAATTATCAACTAGATTCCTGGTACAAACTCTGTTCACAATTTCCATTCTCCCAGGCACAATTCAGTTCAGTGAAAAGACAATTTACTGAAATGAAAACCTTGCTAAATGTTATCATGGTAAACTGGAGGGCTGAGTGTTTCCTGCATTGTCTACTGGTACTAAGGGAGTAGTTGAGTCACTAAGAGTCTGCCTCATTACAGGCACTGAAGTCTAGTGTCTGTAACATTTGCTCTGCACAGTGAAATGGAATGCCAGGCATCAGCCTGCGTATTTCAGGTGAAGCGCTTACCTAGAAGCCAGTAACACTTCACCCAGCTTGTATTTATAATCTTTAGTATTAGGTGGGATGGGTGGCAGGGTAATCACTAATATGACATGAATGAACACTTAACCATGATGGCACAGCGTTTTCCAGTTGGATTTGCACTGAAATTCGTACCTCTTGGTTAGCACAGAAATGCTAATCATGTCTCAGGCTGACAGCAATTTAGAAATCAGCTTTCTGTGTGCATGGAAATACAACATTTAACTCTTGACTGATGTCACTAGTGTAGATGGGGTTGGATCAGCATCTATCTAAAATTCAGGTGATTCCTGTTGCTAATTGTGAAGTATCTTTCTGCCACAGAAGGCTTGCTCTCCCTTTAGAGATGTTCCCCTTGGAGCTCATTAAGCATTTCTTGTATCCTTGAACATGGACAGGCAGCTGTTCTTCTTAAGACAGTGTCTGAAGTTGAGTATGGGAGCGAACATCTGTAATCCCTGGACTTGGGAGGAAGAAACATCGATTCCAGGTTTGAAGCCACCCTCATTTGCACAAAAACACTCTATCTCAAGGAGGAGGAGGAGGAAGAAGAGGAGGAGGAGGAGGAGGAAGAGGAGGAGATGAGGAGGGAAGGGAGGAGGAAAAGGAGGAGGAGGAAGAGAAGGAAGAGGAGGAAGAGGAGGAAGAGGAAGAGGAAGAGAAGGAAAAGGGGGAGGAGTAAGAGAATGAAGAGGAAGAGGAGGAAGAGGAGGAGGAGGAAGAGGAGGAGAAGGAGGAATGCTTTCTTTAGAATCAGTGAAAGTGGTCCTAGGTTTGTTTATTTCTTTAGATAAAATTGCTCAGTCTTGGAGATTGAAAACAGTGTGTTCTTACTCTTCAGCCTTCATGTGCATCCATGATGCTGGCACTTAAATTGATGCTAGGAAAACTAAGAAGCACTCTCCCATGTCCGCTGTGGGTGTGACTTCCAAACTCTCACATGACGCTCTGTAGCTGTCTTTGCCAGCAGGTAAAAAAAAAACTATGCTGTACACCTTTTCAATAACATGACCTTTTTTAAACACATTTTTTTCTTATTTTTTAATTTCACCAGGTGAAACCTGAGTGGAACAGAAGTCTCACCAGGCTGTGTATTAAACTTTTGTTACCAAGTTCTGTAGTCTTTAAACTTTAATTCCTGAAACCCATGTATTATTCTGAAGAATAGTCAGCTCCTTATATTTAGCATCTCTTCTCTCATCCATCTCTGATAATGTCCCCATTCATGTGAGCATTAAGAACTTAAATGTCTATTTCTATTTAAATATGGTCATGCACTTCCATCTATCTCTGATGTTCCCCTTAGTTGACCGGATAGAAGGAGCTTTGCCTTCCTTCCACTGAATCCACTTAAAACACTTTACTCCATGCAGCAGTCAAGCTGAGAGTTGTCCTGGGGGATGTTAGCCACTAGGAAAGACCAATAAACTGGATTCTTCAGGCTCTTTTCTCTTAGGAGAAGCTGTAATCTAAGTGTACACAATTTGCAGTTCTGTCCTATCACCTGGGTAAGTCCTTCTGGTTGCCTAAATTTTCCCATTTGCTCACTTAGACAAGCTTTCTTTGCCATTATCCCTTTGTTCTGAATTATTTGCCGCACCCATTTGGTTACAGCCGGCTTCTTTAACCTTCTCCTTACGGTCCTAGCCAAGCTTCAACTGTCTTGATCAGTTTGTTAGCATCTTTCTCATTTCTCTGTGTCTGGTCAAAAGTGCTTCTTCATTGTATGGCAATGGCAGCCATTCACTTTTGATCTACCTAGCTTTTGTCCTGCTTTTTTTTTTACATTTTTGCATTTATGAGCATGTTGAGCCTAGGGGTTCCCAGTGGTTCCTATAACCTCTTCTGGTTAAAATGAGGACTATCTCAAAATAGTATATGGTAAATGTTCAGATTCTATGTAGAAATCAATTGACCATGGGGTAATGATGATTTACAACACAAATCCCTACCCTTAGGGCCCAGGGGACATCCATGAAGAGGAGGTAGACTGGTTGTAAGAGCCAGAGAACTAGGCCATCTGCTATGAGATAGTGTCTTCTAAAAATAAAGAAGAGAAAATAAATGAAGTGGGGGCTGGGGTAGATATGTAAAGGAGTTGGGGGTGGATGTGGTCAAGATGACTTGTATAAAATTCTTAAAAACTTAACAAAATATGTTCCCACGAGGAGACATAGACTATCAAATGGAATTCCCAGTAATATGCATGAGAAACCCCCTTTTCATTTGTTGGTCAGGGTTATCTAAGAAACTCCTAAAAGCAATATAGGATATTGCCCTTGGTTGAGTCGCAGAGGGTGAGGGTAAGTCCCTATTGCTATAGGCACCACTTACTTCAGATATAAGAATTTTGCAAGATACCAAGGGAGGGAAGTACACAAGAGTCCTACTCATCTGTGAAGCCTATGGTTTGTAAAATGTTCAGCATGGCGAGGCTTCCCTAAGGGTACAATAGTTGCATTCACATCTTAGCAGTAGCCAACAACTGTCTAATTGGACTTAAGAGCCATTCCATCAGGGGAGAAGTCATGCCTGATACTGGAAACCTAGGCAACTGTTGGGGTGAGTGAGGTCACGGATCTTAGACAAGAACTTACTACACCATTCACTAAATGAGCACATTTCCCTGTTGAGTTCTAATTACTTATTCTCGAGCCCACAGATAAAGATAGCTCCCAACGCTCACCAAAGACACTCCTTCTATTTGCAAACAAGAACATTTCAGAAAACTCTTCCTTGTGAAAATGCAGAGAACCAATCACTGAGCAGCCAGCCCCCTTCCCCAGTGGATACATCTATAATGGAACTCTTGCATGTAAAGCTCAGAGAACAACCTGGAAGAAGAGGAATTAAGCATGTAGCGCCAGAAGATCAAAAAGCTGTTGTGAGACTGTGTCTCTGAGAAATGACAGGGGAGCTTCCCCCAGGATACCTCAGTGCTATGGCTTCCTAAATAAGACCCCAACAATGTTAATATCAATAAACGTGCTAACTTGATATGGGGAAATCTCACCAAGTCCCATCCCGCGTGTGATTGGTTGATCTTGATGGTCAGGTTGTTTGATTGAGAAGCATGCAAAAAATGAATAAGGCCTTTCTGTTGTATGTCTGTGTGTGCATTACCAGGACTAAAGGGTGAGAACCCATCCTTATTACAGGCAGCACCATCCCATAGACTAGGGGGGTCTCAATACAATGAAAAGGGCTCAAAGGAAAGGGGAAAGCCACAGCATGGGCATCCTCTCTTCATCTCCAGGCAGTGAGATTGTGAACTTTGCTGTCTCACAATACCCTGCCTGTCATGATGGATTGAAGCTTCTGATACTGTGAGACAAAGGGGATTTCGCCTCCATTGATTGTTAATGTCAAGCATGTTTTGTGCTTTCCATCACAGTGCTCTAGAGCCTGGCTAGCACACCACTTCTCTCGCTCCAGCACTCATGTCAGAGAGAAGAACCTCATCACCTCTGTCTCGGGTCTTTCCATCCTTCTTGCTTTCTTTAACTTTCTCGTTGCCAGTGGGCTTTGTCCTGTGGGCTGAGAGTTCTTGAGAAGACTCAGAACTCGTCTTCTTTGCTCCAGTCTGTTGTCGACCTTGCACTGCTCACAGGACGCAGCTGAAGCTCCAGAGCTCAGCAGAGCCCAGACTTGACCCACATCCCTTCTTTCTCAGAAATGCTATGACAATCTGCTTGCCGTTTTTGTAGTCACCAAGGCCTTTAGTCCTTCTTCTCTCACTTTCCTGTGTGATATTTTGTCTACCAGACACATAGTATAAAGATATAGAAATGGAGGTAATACAAATAATATATACAAATCAGAATAAACATAAACAGGTAAATATACAATACAAAGCAAATAGCTACTAACATTTTCTCTGCCTTTTCCTTCTTGCTGACGTGGCAAGCCTCAATATTTGGTGTGCATACTCCTTCACTCGAGGGTTTTCTTTACTGCTTTTTATAGTATTAAGCATTTATTTTTCTGTACTCGACATAATGTTTGAATCAGACAGGAACATTGGTTCTACTAGTCAGATAGTTTCTTCTCACAGCTCTGAGCAGGAAGTGTATAAAAGTATTATGTTTATTACATATTTCATCTGTATTTCTCATAGGAAGACTGGCAAAATCCCAATGGAGCAGTAGAAGAGACTGGGAGGTCAGTGCACCTAAGCTATAGAGAGGCTACCCTATTGTTTCAGTTCCTTAATGGAAACAGTGGGCAAGAAAATGCTAACAGGAAACATGGCGGAATCTGGTAGCAGTGCAGAAAACAGTTAAGTAGGCAAGCTAAAATAAACAAAATCAAATATACATGAACCCTGCCTCTTCTTCCTGATCCTCCTATTCTTCATATTCTTCTTCTCTTCTTCTTTTTCTTCTGTATGCAGTTTATGTTCTCTTCTTTTAGCTTATCATCTTTGAGGTCATTTTTAAAAGTTTTGATTCTTATATTTTCCCGTTGACAAAATTAAGAATGACAATAAATAACAAATAACATTTATGAGTGTTCACCATGTGGTACTCTCATTCACAGCCATGTCTATTCTAACCATACCACAGTCTTAGGTGGTAATTTCTGCCATTTGCTTTGTCTTGAGCTGACACAGGATGCTACTTTCCAATGAGCTGAAGATAGTGAGATTTAGATCACCAATGTCAGGTTCTTCACCCAGATGCCCCACTTTCTCCAAACCGCAGACCTCCAAATCTTCCTTTCAGAATCTTTACCCTGATCTAAAGTCCCTTACTGCCTTACTGGGACGTTCCCAGTCTTCTTGTGTGACCTGCATGTGAAATGTGTAACACACGTGATGCTTTTGTACCCCAACTGCCTGTTCCATAATGTCTGCAAGACTCGGGAGCTCTTTAGAAGCCTAGCTACTCTTTTTTTCCTATAATTCAAGTAGCTGGTCTCATGGATGGCTTGACTTCCTTGAGTTTTCCTTCATCTGGAACCATCACTTGGGTGATGCAGTCAAATACTGCATCTGTCATACTCCTGTCTATAATGTTTTCATTTGTCTGAAGGTGCATTGCTAATTGTTACTGTATCAACAGATGCAGTTGCAACTCTATTCTGATTGATCATTTTGCATGGATGCCATAGTTGGATTGGCCTTGCAAGCCAGGAGGTGGCAAAGAGATAGCTTTAAAAATGCTATTTGTTCTGTAGGGTGTGAAAATGGGGCTTTAAAATGTTTAGTTAGAAAAATTACAGTCAAAATGACGTTCATCAGAAAGAAGGACAGATATTTTCATCAAAGACTAGGTGGGGCGGCAGAACAGGGGAAAGAATGAATTTGAACCTGCAAGCAAAGCTAGCAGTTTATGCAGCTGCACAGAACGCACAGGTGTCTCCTCAATTCCCTTCTTTGATCCTACTTTGGACTAAGTCATTACTTAATAAAATAGATAAGTGTCTACTTTAGTAAGTCACCTTAAAAAATCTGGCTCTGTTCAATGCAGAAATGAAAAACACTGTTTTTACTTTACAAGTTTTAAATAGGATCTATCAACAACTCAATGTAAAGGCATATTGAAAATAAATTGGACCTCGTATTGGGTAAAAGAAATCTTTTGAAGGTTTCTTCAGAAATGTAAGCTGTTTATTTAGGATTCATTTGCCATCGTCTATATTAAAATATTTACTGTACTTCTTCACACACATGTGACTGTGTCAGTCTCCATAAAGCAAATGAAATGGGCTTTTGTCTCCTAGGATCACAGAGTGGAACAAACATTGTTGAAAATATGTCCAGAGATGGTATATTTAAACACTCCAGTGGAAAAAAAAATCCCAAGATGTGTTTACCGGATTCATTATTGATTCTCTTCTACTTAGATTTTATTGAGAGATGATGCGAGAACATCCTATCATTACTATCTGGGCCAGTGAGGTCCTTAACAGGAAAAGGCCCTTGCTGTCAAGCCTGAAGACATGAGTTGTACTCTTGACCTTCTCATGATAGAAGGAGAGATGCTACTCCTTCATGTTATCCTCTGACCTTCACCTGCATGTTGTGGCATGTGTGTACTCTCACCCCCTTTCTTGTGTATGTGTGTGTGTGTGTGTGTGTGTGTGTGTGCATACATACATACACACACACATGCATTAAATAAAATTTAAAAGTATGATAAAAGTTAATTTTTAAAAAGACATAAGCAGGGAGGGCTGGAGAGTTGCCTCAACAAGTAGGAGTACTTGCTGGGCAAGCATAAAGCCCTGAGTTCCAATAAAACACCAGACATTCTACAACTCCAAGGCTGTGGAGGCAGAGATAGGAGGATCTCTGGGGCTTGCTGGCTGCCAGCCTAACTCCAGTTTTAGTGAGAGAACTTGTCTCACAGGAATAAGGTGGAGAGTCATAGAGCAGGTCACCGAATGTCCTCCTCTGTCCTCTCTACATGGGCAGATGCAAGCCTATACATGTACATATACCACATATCACACACACACACACACACACACACACAAGAAAGTATTATCACATATGTATAATTTTCCTCCCATTTTGCTAAGATAAGCGCTTGGGTATCAAAGTGTACTTTCCTGAGTATCCTAAATGCAAAGAAACGAAGCTAAGCAAAGTATATTTAAAGAGCTGTCTTAATGGTCATAAATGCCTGTAATCCATATTTATCACAGAAAGATTTTATTTTTCCTTAAACTTTAGTAGATAGTTTTGTTGGATATAATCATCTAGAAGGACAGTCATGGTCTTTTAGAAGTTTAAGGACATTTTCCTAGGTTCTTCTGGTGTTAAAAGATTTCTGTCAAATAATCTGATGTTATTCTAAGGATCCTGTCTTTATAAATGACTTGACCTTTTTCCTTGCAGCTTTCAATACTTTCTTTATTCTATGTTCTTAATATTTTTTTTTAGATTTATTTACTTTTATTTCATGTATGAGTGTTTCCTGAATGTATGTCGGTGCACCATGTGTGTAAAGTACCCACAAAGGCCAGACAAGGCCATTGGATTCCTAGGGACTAAGGTTACAGAAGATTGTGAACCACTGTGTGGGTGTAGAAAATTGAACCCAGGTCTTCGGAAAGAACAGCCAGTGCTCTTAAGTACTGAGCCATCTATTTAGCCCCACTGCTTTAACTATAGGATGCTATGGAGAATTTATTTTCTAGCTGTCTATCTGTTCTGTAACCTCTTGTAAATGAATGAGAATAAATCTCTTTCTCTAGAGATTTGTGAGAAATCTTCTTGTATGATTTTACTGAAGATAATTCTCTATGCCTTGGCTGCAGTATCCTTGTCTTTCTTCTACATCCATAATTCCAATGTCAGGTCTTGTCACGGTGTCCCAGAATGCTCCCGCGCTCACACAAACGCGCACATTCACATGTACCTTTACTATTTCAATCTGTGGACTTTGCCTTCCATCTCTGACGCTCTCTTTCATGATGATCCATTCATCGCTGAGGCTTCTGCTGAGCTTTTGGTTATTTTTATTTGGCTTATTAAGCTTTCCATACCCAGCATCTTTTCTTTAGCAATCTGAGCTCTACTTTCAAGCCTCGCGTTAACTTTCACTTTTCACTCATCTTTGTCCTTGTCATCTCTGAGTTGTCTGAACATAGCTGTGATCCTTCTTTAAAGCTCTTTATCTGGAAGTTCTCCCATGACGTTTTCATTAGGGACTGTTTCTACAGGGTTTAGACATTTGGGGAGGAAACATGTTATTTTGGCCTTTCATGTTGTTTCTATTTCTGGGTTGGGATCTGAGCATCTGGAGTTAATTTGTAAGTTGAGTTTTTCTTTCTTTCCTTTTTTTCCTTCAAGTCACTGTTTTTTTTTTCTCCCCCTTTCAGCAGAGGTGTTCACGCTGTTCAAGGGGAGGATAATGTATGGCAGGCTTGGAATGCCAATTTCCTCTTTGTCTGGCATTTAGGGTTCCAGCCTCTGTCCCAGATGGTCTGCTTGTCAGCTATGGTTTAAGTCTGTAGAGACTTGGTAACAGAGACTGGAACAAGTTTCTCCTGGCACTGTCGTGTGGTCCTAGATCTCAAGGCTGATGGGGCAACTGGAGGGTCACAGCCAAGTTTCTGGCAAGACTCTGGTAAATCTTAAAGGGAGGGAGCCTGGAGGAGGTGTCAGTCACTGTCAAGCACTGGGGATTCAGGATGATGGGGGGGGGTCCAGGGAGGGATGCAGATAAGTCACCTGGGTCTAAGGGCCACGTGGAACAGCTGCTCCCAGAATTCTGCCTGTGGTCTGGGCTCTACCCAGTGAAAATGTTTTGCATAAATCTTTGCTTGTTTGGCATTTCTACTTAAATGTCCTCCAACATGTTGCTGCTGCTCTGTGGTACCCCATCTCTGTAAAGGGTCACACCATCATGAGTGGCCTGGCATCTGATTCCAAAACATGCCCAGATTCATTAATTTTCTCTGGGCCACCACCCAGTCACCCTCCCCAGCCAGCTTGGTCAAAGGGCTTCACAAGAATCAGCATTACATTCTCCCACTTAACTGCCCCCACGACAGTCTGCTGAGAACCCTCCAGGGACTTCCAGCTTCCATCACAGAGAACCCAGACCCCTTAACAGAATCACAGACCCACATGGGCTGGGTCTCCTTCACTTCTTCCACCTTCTTTTCTGTGAATCTCCTATGATCCTACTTCAAAATCCTTTAACTCTTTCCCCTTCAAACTCCACTTTTCTTTGCCGGGAGCACTTTCTGTGTTGATGGTTTCTTCTGATTTTCTCTTACCAATTCCTACTGGTGGTGTTTGAAGAAACATCTTACTTCCTCTGTAAGACCTTTTCTGGCCACACAAGTGTTCCTTAGCCTGTCTTCCCACCTACTGGAGTCATCCTTCTGTAGGCTAAGGTCTTTCATTATTTTTGCAAAGCTTAAGCCACCTCAGTCTCTGATGCTACATCTGTATCTCCCACTCAATTCTGGGTCACTTGAGAGCAGGGTTCTTGAGACAGTTGCTCACCCCAGTATTCATAATAGCCTCTACTCCACAAAACAGCCTCAGTGAGTGATTGGCCACCCAACAGAAACAGCTCCTAAAACATTAGAGTTACAAGTACAAAGTGCGTTTGGTAAAGACCAGCTTCCAAGGGTGTGCAGTCATGAAATGTGAGAAGACATTTTGGAGACCCTCTATGTATCAATGAGAGTAGGTATTTACACTGAATCTCTGCATAGTGTCAGTTTATGTCTGTGTAAAGGAGTCGTGGGCGGAGGTTGCAAAGCTAATGTTATTCTCTACCATAATGTTTTTTTCTTTTGTCATTGTGGATAAGTGAACTCAGCTTTCTGGGGAAGTAGTTAAGTAGCAGGAAAAAAATAATACATTGTACACATACACGCATACCTATATACATACATGAATACATACACACATACGAACATATATGCAGCTGGTAGGGAAAGTGAAGTATGAAGTGAAGTTCCCTGATTGGGATGACCATTCTAATCTGTAGATGTGTTCACTGAGGCATATAGAGTTTGGAATTGAGCAAACTTTAAGTAGGTTCCTTAAACCAGCTGTGTGATATTTTTATTTTCAAGTTAATTAGAATAAAGTGATTTATGTGTTTTTTTTTTTAAAAAGAATTCACATTGGGAGACATCATGCAAACAACACTAATAGATATTAACTCATCAGCAACATTCAAGGGCTAGACACTATTTTTCTTTAGGTGATACAAAGTAAGAATGAGGCTGCTGAAGCTCTGCCCAGGATTGTTCTGCTTTCTTATACAATTTATAAAAACAGATGAAGCTGTAAGGTGACCTGATACTTAGCCAAGGGACTAACATCATTATTACTCACTTAAGCAGGGTCTCAAGTCCCATTGTCTTTGCAATTACTTCAGAAATGAGAGATGAGAGCATAAAGCTAAACTGCTAGAGTAAGCCAGCTACAGCTGGAGCCCATTAACAGCAAGACTGGGGATGCTGCAATGAGCAGTGGGAGGCTGCAGTTATCGTACTGGAGAGCCAAGAGGAGGTCAAAAACACGGGGCTGATGGCTGAGCCATAAGCGCCAGCAACACTTTCTGACGTGATGCTGTGTGCATCCAAGAAT
Source organism: Mastomys coucha (assembly GCF_008632895.1). Taxonomy (NCBI): domain Eukaryota; kingdom Metazoa; phylum Chordata; class Mammalia; order Rodentia; family Muridae; genus Mastomys; species Mastomys coucha. The sequence goes on from NW_022196895.1 coordinate 50,150,279, forward strand.
CACAGACCCAGACCCCTCCGTCTGTTATGTCACTTCCAAGTCCACGCATGTCTGGAAGTTGGAAAATGGAAGTCAAAATGGTGAGTGACCTTCAAATTGGGGATAAGATTACAAAACAAGTATAAAACTGAATCTAACAAGCATTAAAGCACAGTGAGGAAGACCCGGCTTGGGCAGAAATCACTGGAAACAATGTGCAAATGTTTCACTGCTAAGACTGAGGTCTCTCCTAAATGTAATAAACACTGGATGGCTTAATCCTTACATTTGGGGAAGTATTTGGCTAAAATATGGCTAATGGCAAGGAAGATGGAACCTAATCCAGGGAACGTGTCTACCAAGAGGCTCTTTCCTGGTAGACAATCTCTGTCTGAGGTGGCAGGTATGGGTGGGAGGAAGGTGGAGGACACATATGATAGTGCCAGGGCTCATCCAAAACACATGACAGCCTGCTTAGTGCTTTGGGTTTTTTGTTGTTGTTTTTTGTTTGTTTGTTTGCTTGTTTGGCTTGGTTTGGTTTGTTTTCTCCAACAGGTCTGACAAATGTGCATGATCTCAGAGAGAAACACACCTTCTTGCAAGCCAGGGCATCAGGGGCTAAAGTCTCACTCCAGTAAACACAAGAACCTATCCTGGCCACTGTGCAGGAGAGCCTCACTTCAAACACTCCCCTAGCAGTAAAATAGTAAGAGAGACGAAATGGAAATGGTGTTCAGATTTCTCTTGGGACTTTAGTATTTATTTATTTATATTTATTCATGTGCTCCTTTAATTGGCCTCTGAAGCCTTGGAACAAACAATTCATGCATTATACGTGCCCAGAATATGCACCGATGGGCCTCCTTCTTGGGAATCTAAAATCACAAAACAAATCTATGAATGCTTCGAACTTTGGAGAAAGTTGTCAAGTCTTTGGCTTTCTTTCCCTTCTGAGGACCCCTAGCTATCCCATTGTTGTCAATGGTGGCAACAGAAAACTGCAATCAAGTTAAAAAAAAGAAAATCCCATCTTTGCCCAAATGAACTATGCTTAAAAATCAAAAGACAATAGGCTCTTTGTAATACTTCATTCTGGAAATCTATTACATAACTGGAATGATTCTTAAACGTATTTGCTTATGTATATAAATGAATAAAGTTGTCAGCAATCATTTCGGCAAAACCACCTTTAATTGGCATTTTGGAGGGAGTCTGACTAAATCACTTACTTATGGTAGTAATTTCTGGTCGACCTCTTCCATCTACTACACGCCTCTATCTAACATGTTATCATTATATGTGAATTCAATTCTAGTAATCTGTATAAGGAGATATCCTTATGATAAAAGTTATTTGGTCCTAATGACATAATAACAGAAGAGCACGAGTGTGGAAAGATGCTTGAGCTCTGCAGAGCATGGGGAGGCCATTGCTGTGCTTCTATGGCTCGAAGACCACATTGGGCTTCCAGTTTAATAACTAGCAGCGTGTTTCTCTCAGTCTTGCACAGGCAAGAAGTAGGATGCAGGGACCACAGAAGTTTTGGCCCTGGGCCCATCTGAAAGTATATGTGCATCTATTTCAATGGTGTGTGAATGTGTGTGTGTGTGCACATGTGTATGCACATGTGTGTGCTTATGTGTGTGTGTGTGCGCACATGTGTACATGGGTATGTATGCATGTGTGTGTGTGTGTGTGTGTGTGTGTGTGTATACTTATGAATGAGTGCCCAGCTTGGGAAATTCCCATTGTGAGAACTGATACCTAAATGTACAAGAAAGTGAATGTCTCCATAGCATGCTACCAGAAAATAAAAGACTTGTCTTTTGGACTTATCTTTTCCCCTTCCCCCTCTCCTTCTTCTTTAAGAAAAGGACAAACAACAATATGAACTAACTAGTACCCTCAGAGCTCCCAGGGACTAAACCACCAACCAAAGAGTACACATGGTGGGACTCATGGCTCCAGCAGCATATGTATTGCAGAGGATGGCCTAGTGGGTCATCAATGGGAGGAGAGGTCCTTGGTCCTGTGAAGGCTCTGTGCCCCAGTGTAAGGGAATGCCAGGGCCAGGAAGTGGGAGAGGGTGGGGTGGTGAGGAGGGGGAAAGGGGAGGGAACAGGGTTTTTGTTTTTTGTTTTTGTTTTCAGAGGGGAAACAGGGAGAGGGGATATCATTTGAAATGTAAATAAAGAAAATATCTCATTTTAAAAAAAGAATCAGTACTTGGGAACATATGACTAACTCGATGTAAGGCTAATGATCTCTAAAGATAGGATGAAAATGAAACAAAAAGAGAAGCAGTGATGGTGTAGAGTCTAATCTTTCCTAGAATAAAAAGCTCCAAGCTAAAGGGGCATAAGGAGCTAAGATGAAAGTGACTTATCAGGGGTTGGGGGGAGGGCTGCTGCTTGGACCTAATGGGAGGTGCAAAGAGAATAATGAAGTTACCTGACCCCATGCTAGTTTGTAAATGACTACTTTCTTAAATCGCAGCTCCACTTTCCACTGGTACCCACCAACTGTAATCCCCACTAATGCACAGATCCACCCACGAAAAGGAGCTTACTCTGTCTTGCTTCCATTCTAAATCTCTGAATTCTTTATTTCTACATTAAGTGCTGCTTCAGGAGGCTAATTCAAACTTATCCCGCAGTATTCATTGGGAGGTCTTGCCGTTTTCTTCAGTCATACATGTGCAAGGTCCTTTCTAAGCACTTTCATGTAGGCATTCATCTTATCTTGGCTAATTTATGCAGATTTTTAAAAGACATTTGGATGCAGAAACTTAAACCACTATTGTGTCTCTTTAGGGACCCACTCAGCAAGAGATAAAAATTGTTAGCCCATCACGAATGCCAGCCAAGTCAGCGTTTAACCATACAGCGCTGTCAGGGATCCCCCCTGCTTCTAGAAAGCACACAGCTTCTTGTCTGGTCTGTCTCCATTTGATTGACTATGTCTTTAGGATGACACAATAGCATTATGAAAACTATAGTTAAAGAAGGCAAGGCATAAATGAATAACACAATTGAGAAACTGCATGTCTAAATGGAAGTGAGAGGCACTGGAGCCGAGAACAGGACACTGAGGCAGGGAAGGAAAGCAAGACCAGAAACCAAGTACATATCCTACATCTTACATCTGTACCATGGATGCCTTGACTAGCTGTATTGACTACTCCACCTCCCAGTCAGCCAGTTCCAAATTTAAATGGTTGATGAGGAGAGAGAGAGAAAGAGAGAGAGAGAGAGAGAGAGAGAGAGAGAGAGAGAGAGAGAGAGAGAGAGATCTGTTTGTAAGGGAAGCAGCTATTGCTGCTCATTCTTTTTAAAAAAGCACTTAAGGGTCATTAGTCTCACACTGCAGCAAATGCATTATTCATTTTGCCTTAGCCCAATTTCTCTGCTAAGAATTCTGCAAGAAAGCGATACACAGTTCAGTAGAGAGGTGATTGATCAAGTCAGAAGAAACAGAATTTGGGCATCTTGATAAAAAAATTTTTTTTCCTCAGTCTTCCCAGTTAGAATAAATCAATTTTATTTATGTAGTAACACTTGAATACTAACTACCCAATGCCATCCGTCAGAACAAAATTGATGACTATACCTTTAGGTTAATATTGCTCGAACATTTCATTCTGAATAATTTATACACATTTCTGTCAGAGTGTCAGTTCACAATTGTTTATTTGGTCTGAGCAAGTGTACCTGAACTGTAGCTTTTATTAAGGGAAAGATTTTCATGTCTTTATTTTGTGCATTAAAGGAGCCTGCCCTGGCTGGGGGCCTTAATGTTATTCTGCAGGAATATAAACACTGACAAATCAGTGCCTTGCCTTGGATTGCTTACATTTTTTTTTTCCATTTTGCCAAATGGTTTGTAGATTCAGAGGAACGGACAGCTAGGACTAAAGCTCTTGTGAAGTTAAGGTGAGTACATATTTAATAATAACATTTACCTGTTTTCTGAGAGGCTGTGTGTCTACTGCATTCGCAGCCTCAATAGCTGGTCTCACTCTTCAGCGAATAATCTCATCTATCCACCCAGGCTAATGCTACCAGTACCCTCTCTTTCGGGATGACTTTCAGTGTGTTCTTCTTCTTTTTGTAAAAGCCGTGATGCATTTTAGAATCACTCCATTTACTACTGTTGCTTTGGTTTTATGGCAATCACCTTCCCAATCGGGCAGATAGCATGGGAACTTGCATCTGCTCAGACTCTATGACTGCACAGAATGGTTGAGGAGGAAGGGTTAGTCATTTTAGAAAATAAAAACAAACCAAAAGCAGAAAGACTGATGCATGTCATCCGGATGGATGTCAGATGACCTAGTTAGTTCTGGGACCTTACTTCAGTGTTTTTGTTTTTTTTACTTTAAAGAAGAGAATTCTCCATTAAATCTAGGATGCTTTGCATGTGATGTATGTGTGATATATGCACACATGCATATATGCAATATATGTATATATACATATAAATCACACGTGTGTGCACACACATATACACTCTGTCTTCCTCTTTCTTCCTTTCCTCCCCTTGCATGGCTGTCTCTCATACAAATATTTCTCCATTTTTGAACACTTTCTCTCAGTCAGTTACCACACAGCTGGGTCTCAATAGAATATCTGACGGCCACTGGGAGAAAACTCATTTTCAGACATGAGAGGAAACAGATCTAAATGAAACACAAACTCCAAAGAAATCACCATGTGGCTCAACTTCTGGAATTCTTCTTCTTCCATGTTTGCAGATCTCATTAGCAGAAGCCGATAGAGCTGCTCAGTTTTATAGATGTGGATCACACACACACACATACACACACACACACACACACACACACACAAACGAGTTGAAAATGGATCACAGCTCCATTAGGAATACTATCTTAGGGTTGCTTCAGTTGTGATTAAGATCTACCCATGAAAGATATATGCATATGGGTACTGACTAAAAAGAAGCCCATGATTAGCTCTGCTGTGGCAATCACTTGTGTAGCTTGATCTCTCAAATCCTGTGAATAATCTACTCGGCAGACCTGTGTTGAATGTCAATTAGTAGGAAGATATTTTTCCCAGAAACCACACAGGGACCAAGCTAAGTTTGACTTTCCAAATGACTTTATAATTTAAGATAGGTTGAAAAATATACATATTACAATAAGTATTCTATGTAAAATATGTATAAATGAAAACGAACCAAATTTTATGGCTTCAGCATAACATACTTTGGGATTATTATGTGTCTGAATTGGGTTTCTCTCACTGTGGTGAAACACTGACCAAAACCAACTTGGAGAGGAAAGGGTTTATTTCAGCTTCCAGCTCCCAGTCATAGTCCATCACTAAGGGAAGACAAGGCAGGAGTTCAAACAGAAACCTGAGGTAGGAAGTGACACCTACAGGACACTGAGGCTGCTTACTGCCTTGTGTCTTATGGCTTGCTTGACTTGTTTTCTTATGAAACCCAGGACTACTTGCTCAGGGATGGCACTGCCCACGGTGGGTTGGGCTTTCCACAGCAATCACAAATCAAACAGTACCCTACAGAATTGCAAACAGGCAAATCCTATGCAAGCAGTTCCTTAATCGAAAGTCCCTCTTCTTTCCTTCCTTCCTTCCTTTTGTTTTTCTGAGACAGGGTTTCTCTGTGTAGTCCAGGCTGTCCTGGAACTCACTCTGTAGACCAGGCTAGCCTCCAACTGAGAAGTCCTCCTGCCTCTGCCTCCCAAGTGCTGGGACTAAAGGCATGCCCCACCACTGCCCAGCTAGTTTTTAAATCCCTTCTATGTGCTGTATTGTTAGGTAAAGTTTATCAGTTATTAGAATGATGCCAAGTTACTCAGTAAGGAAAGAAGGCAGTGCATATTAATGCCTTTGGGCTTAGTTGGGGACATAGGTTCCTATTGTGTTAAAAGTAGCTCACCTGTAGATAGCATCAAATTGGTATAATCATAGTGGTGTTATATACAGTGAAAAAGATTAGTCTCATTACTGTGTAACAAATATTAATCTACATGATTGTAACACATGTACTCTAAATCTTGCTTTTTTTATATAACATTTCAGTGAAAATATATTATTTTCAATAATAGGAGTATTACTTTATGAAATTAATTTGACTCTATCTTCTTAAATGTAACATGGCAAAAAAATCACTCAGATATAAATTAATAGAAATGTAATTATACATGAATTACTTAATCTTTTTTTTTTTTTTTGGTTTTTTGAGACAGGGTTTCTCTGTGTAGCCTTGGCTGTCCTGGAACTCGCTCTGTAGACCAGGCTGGCCTCGAACTCAGAAATCCGCCTGCCTCTGCCTCCCAAGTGCTGGGATTAAAGGCGTGCGCCACCACTGCCTGGCTGAATTACTTAATCTTAATTAAGAAGCCACCTATATATAGTATGCATATATATATAATTCAATACATATTCTTTTTAAAAAAGGATTTATTTATTTTATATATGTGAGTACACTGTAGCTGTCTTCAGACACACCAGAAGAGGTCGACAGATCTCATTAGGAGTGGTTATGATCCACCATGTGGTTGCTGGGATTTGAACTCAGGACCTTCAGAAGAGCAGTTGGTGTTCTTACCTGCTGAGCCATCTCACCAGCCCCAATAAATATTCTTAATGATCAACACTGTTGAAGTAACAATTTGAAAACTGACTATTTTTGTTATTTCTTAAGTAAACATATATTTGATAATCTCATTTTCCTATGGTATTTATCTTCACAATTTTTAAAGTAGCCCTAATTAGAGATTATGTTTTCCTTGGTATTAAGCTTCAACTTGGAATATATATATATATATATATATATTTTTAATCTTCTAAGATGGACAAAGGAATTTTGTAGATATTGTTAGGGGTGTGATAAAAATAAAAAGACAAGAAAAAGCAAAGACCAGTACAAGAAAATACCTCGGTAAAACCTCGGTTTTATCTTGGTAAAACCTCTAAACTTTCCAGCTTTTTTTCTGAGAATTTTATTGAATTACTAGAAAAAAAAACCCATTGCCAGTATGTTGTTAGTATTTTCAGCTAAGTTTCAGTATTAGAGAGACAACCGGGGTTACTTAGGATGCTAACAGTCAAAGATAACATGATGGAAGCCTCTCCTGCTGACTTTGTGATGCTCCTTGTAGTGGGTTTCTAATGGTTGTGGTTTTAGGACGCTTGACCACTGGCTGATCTTGAGACTCCACAAACATTTGAAAATTAGAATATTGGGGCTGGTGAGATGGCTCAGCGGGTAAGAGCACTGACTGCTCTTCCGAAGGTCCTGAGTTCGGATCCCAGCAACCACACGGTGGCTCACAACCACCCGTAATGAGATCTGATGCCCTCTTCTGGTGTGTCCGAAGACAGCTACAGTGTATTATGCTGGAGCGAGCAGGGCCATCCTGAGTTCAATTCCCAGCAACCACATGATGGCTCACGGCCATCTGTACAGCTACAGTGTACTCATACACATAAAATAAATAAATCTTTAAAAAAAAAGAGTATTGATCATAACGTTCACATTTCCAGTCCAGAGATCTTTAAAGTTTCTTGGAGGTGATAATAAGCTTGTAAATATCCAAAATAACCCAACCAGACAAGCCCTACCATCTTCAATTCATAGTGTAGGGAGCTGAGCCTTAGAAGACATTCGCTTCATAAATAAACTGTCAACTGGAATCTCGGTCTTGTAAATGACAGAGTGTTGTCCATTGCTAAAGAGAATGTATCTTCATTGGGAAATCAATCCAGAGTTTTGAAATTGAAGCCTAAATAGACACATGTTCCCACACTAGTCTACTATTCATTGTAAAGCACGATCGAATGATGCCTTGGTGACCAAGATGCACAATGGGAAGAAACTTGATATGTATAATATAATACACAGCAATTAATTCAATTAATTAAAGTAGACAACAGAGCACAGAGACTTTAAACCGCAAAGGATTCAATGTCTATTCAAATTTATCCTTCTTCCCCCTGTGCTGGCCACACAACTGTCCAAAAATAAAGCACAGAGATGTTTATATGCTTTTTCATGTCTTCTCCATTGTCAGGGTTGATTTATGAAAAGAAAATAGGGACTCATTAAAATGTTTCAAATGAACAAAAGAAAAAACAAAATGTTAAAATAGGATATCTGTCAAAGTCCCATGTCTACCTCTGAGGTGCTTTGTTAGCATGTTAGTCCATTCAGGATGCTGTAATAAAATTCTACGGCCTGGGTGGCTTACACACAATAGAAGTTTGTTCCTCACAGTTGTGGTTTCTCAGAAGTTCAAGGCCAATGTGCTGGCAGGCTTGGTTTCTAGTGGGGGACCTTCTTCCTCATACCATTAAGCTCCTGAGACACTGCATGAAGACGGGATGAGCTTTCTTCCTGTGTACCCTCTATAAAGGCACCAAGCTCAGTTGTCAGTGGTTTGTCCACATGAACTAGTGACCTCTTGTTATAGTTTTGTTTCCACCACTGTGATAAAGTACCCTGAAAAAAAAAAAAGAGCAACTTTGACAGAGAAAGGGTTAATTCTGTTTATAATTCCAGGTTATGGTTCATCACTGTAGGGAAACCAAGTCAGGAGCTTGAAGAAGCATGGCACATCCACAGTGAAGAAGAGAGTCAGTACACACCATGCGTCCTTGTGCTTGGTTAGCACCATACATAATCCACGAACCCCTCTGCTCAAGAAATGGCAAGTCAATACCGTCCCTCAAAGATGCGCCCATAGGCCATCCTGATCTCGACAATTTCTAATTAAGAGTCTCTTTCTAGATGATTTTAAATTGATTCAAGTTGAAATTAAAAGTAACTTTCACTCCTCCTTACAGCCCTTACCTGACACTGCCATCACTTATATGTTTGACTTCAATGAATGGTGAGTGGCACATCATCACCATAGTGATGTATAGTGATTTAGTGCATAGCAATTCCGTGTGCATTTCTTGAGACTTTATTTCTTCTTATTTTATGTATATTGTTGGTTTTTAGCATGTATGACTGTGTTATACATACATACAGTGCCCACAAAGGACAGAAGAGATCCTTGGAGCCTTTGAGACTAGAGTTACAATTGTGAACCACCATGAAGATGCTAGGAAATTAGACACTGATCTTCTGGAAGAGCAGCCAGTGCTCTTAAGTGCTGATCCATCTCTGCAGTTCAACATGTGTTTTCTTTAAAAACAGTAAATATGGAATAAATTCACCTAACATAATAAACTAATATGAATATGGTTATTTATAGATACTGTATTTACATAACTACATTTAATAAGTAAATTTGTCTAAAGTTATGTTATCTGCCTCTCATTTACTGCTTAATATATATTTAATAAAAATGTTTTTGAGTAACTACCAAGTAAATAATATATTTGATCGTTACTTATTAAAATGTATGCTATAGAAGAGTATTAGAATAATCAAACCACTGTGTAAAATTAGACTTCTAGAACATAGATTGGGAAGTAGAATGTGAAAAATTCTCGATTAAAGCCTCCTTAGTTATATGTTATTAATTGCCCTTTAATTGGAGAAACTATCCCCTTGTAGTCAATAAAGCAAAAGACAGGTATTAATGGGAGCCCTTGAGATTGCATTGGTTGGGAGGGAAGTACTTGCTGTGCAATCCTAGCAACCTGAGGTTCATGCCTGGGATCGACAGTAAATTGGATGAGGCCCCAGCCTACTTTCCAACCAGAACTTCAGATAAGGATTCCTTAAGCCAGCTTCCTTGCTTCCTCCTTCCTACTTTCAGCCAGCTCATCAACCACTGGGTCTTGGCACCAAGACTAAATGGAGCCTGACCCAGTGCCCCAGTTAGCAACCCCCTAGAGTCAGTTCCACTCCTCAACCTGCTCACTTATTACCCAACTGTCATTGGGCTGACCTGAGGCTGCTTTTAGTCTAAGCCTGAGCTCCTATCAGAACTTCAGCTGCCCTAACTACCATGGCCATCTTGGATCATTCAGAGTCTGAAACTTGAAGCTTAGAGGGTCGTCAAGGCTAAAATCAAAACATTACTCAGTGGCTACACAGCCTGACAGATTTGGATGACATCAAATAAAGAACTGAACACCTGCAACACAAGAAACACTACAAATACTGTAACTCCAGAATTCAAAAAACACAAACATGAACAAGAAGCCCATAAGCCTCCATCAGAAGTGAGCACCACTATTGTAAAATTCTTTTTTTGTTGTTGTTTTGTTTGTTTGTTTTTCAAGACAGGGTTTCTCTGTGTAGCCCTGGCTGTCCTGGAGCTCACTCTGTAGACCAGGCTGGCCTCGAACTCAGAAATCCACCTGCCTCTGCCTCCCAAGTGCTTAAGAGATTAAAGGCATGTGCCACCACGCCCGGCTTCTGTAAAATTCTTGAAGAAAAGAATTTAGTTAAAGCACAAGAAGACTTCAAAATAGCAATTATGAATATGTTCAAGGACTTGAAAAAGGATATGAAAACTGCCTGAATAAAGACCATGAAAATACAAACACTTGGTTGTAATAATGAAAAACAATCCAAATATATGAAAATAGAACTTAACAAAGAAATAGACTCTCTAGAGAAAAATCAAACTAAAATGAAAAAACTTGGGAAGTCAAACAAAAAACTCAGTGAATAAAGTAAAAGACACATTTCAAGCCTTGAAGACAAGGTAAAAGAAATGAATCATTCACTCAAAGTGAATGTTAACCATTAAAAATCCAGGTAAAATGGGCAGAAAGATTGTTCAGTCATTAGAGGGTAGTTTCCCAACCAAAATGTCAAAAATCGAGGCACAAAGCACTCAAGAAATCTGAGATACTATAAAAAGACAAAACCTCTGAATAATAGTTCCAGAGGGAGGTGAAGAAACACAACTAAGTGACAGAAAATATGTGATTTGTTTTTCTCCTTAAATTTAGGAGAAAAATTTCCAAATGCAAAGAAAGAGATGACCATAAAGGTGTAGAAAATGTGAGGAACTGCCAAACAAGCTGGACCAGAAGAGAAATTCTGATGATACATAAAAATCAAAATTCTAATTGTACAGAGCAAAGAAATGGTATAAAGAACTGCAAGAGAAAAAGGCCAAATCACAAATTCAGAACCATTAGAATAACACATGATTTTTTTCAACTTATTAACTTTTTTTGTGTAGGTCTGTGTGTGTCTGTGTGTGTCAGATGCCCTAGAGCTGAGGTAGGAGACAATTACAAGGCACATGATATGGATCCTGAGATCCAAATTTGGGCTTTGTGGAAGAAGAACAAGTGCTCTGTGCTATTGATCCATCCTTCTATGCTATTTTATTAGAAACTTTGAAAGACAGAAAGGCCTGAATGATATTATATAACATCTAAAGAACACAGATACCAGCCCAGACCACTATACTCAGCAAAAGTACAAATTATAGTTGAAGTAGAAATGTACAAAATCAAAATAAAAACAAATTTAAACCAACCAACCTGGTGGTGTGACACTAAGGGGAAAACTTCAGCTAAAAAAGAAGATTAACTCCACTCAACAGAACACAAGAAATTAATATTACTAGAATAGCTACATGAAAGATAAATGAAGTAAGTCTAAAAAGAAAAACACCAAAAGCCACATACATGAAAAAGCAAAAACGAACAATAAAAAACAATGAACAAATCTACAAAATAAAAGATGACATAACAAAATTATAGAAATTAATAAGCACTACTCAACAATAAATCTGAATATTGTCAGTCTTTCCACCCCTACCCAATGACACAGACTAACACATTGGATTATGAAATAGGACCCATCTTTCTGTTGCCTCCAAGAAACACACTTCATCATTAGGACAGATATCACCTTAGGGTAAAAAAGATGAAAAAAAAATGTGTTTTAAGCAAACAGAAGAAAGAAGCAAGCAGGCAAAATAGACCTCAAAACAAAACTCATCAGAAGAGATGAGGAGGACACTACACGCTCATTAAAAGAAAAATATACAAGATGAATTACAGCTCTAAACATTTATGAACCAAGCACAGAGGCACAAAAATTCATAAAATAATTACTACATCAAAAATCAGATGTTGACCCTAGCACAATGACAATGGGTGACTATAATACCAATAGACGGTCATCCAGAAAGAAACCAAATGGAGAAGTTCTGAAGTTAAATAATATCATAAACCAAGTGAACCTAAGATATAACACAACATTCCACCCAAACATTCAAGAATATGGTAGAAGAGAAAGGAGGGAGTAGGTTTGAGCTCATTTGCTCGGGAAAGGACTTTCTGAACAGGACACTAATGATACAATCATGGAGTCTATTAATTGTTAATAAACAGGCCTCACAAAACCAAAACTACTACCCATCAAAGAATACTAACCATCACCATAGCAGAGAGACAGCCTACAGAATAAGGAACATATCTTTACCAACTCTACGTCTATCAGATGGTGAGTATCTATATGGTACAAAGAACTAAAAAATCAAACTGAACATCAAGAAAACAAATAACTCAATTTAAAAATGGAGTAAAGAATTAAGCAGCGTTCTTAAAAGATGAAGCATTCTTAATCATCAAGAACTACAAGTTAAAAACAATTTTGAGATTTAATTTTACTCCACTCATGGCCATGGTCATCAAAACAAATGACAGCTCGTTCTCATGAGGATGCTGGGAAAGGAGAACACTCATTCACTGCTGAAGTGAGTGCAAACTGGTACAGCCACAATGGAAACCAGTCTGGAGTTTCCTCAAAAATGCCGAGAATAGATCTGCCACAAGATACATATAGATTACTCTTGAACATAGTCCCAAAGGACTTACATCTCACTACAGAGACACTAGCTCATCCACACCTATTGCTCTTCTATTCATAAAAGCCAGGGGTTGTAAACAGACCAGATGTCCATTATCTGATGAATGGTTAACAAAATATGTGGTACATTTACACCGTAAAAATACTACTCCGATGATAAGAAAAAATGAAATTTTGAGGTAAAGAGATGGTGTTAGAAACATTCATTCTGAGTGAGTTCTCCCAAACCCAGGAAGACAAATACTGCATGTTTTCTCTCGTATGTAGTTACAGCGAGCTTTGTAAAAAGTGTTTCATTTAGACCGCCAAGAAAGGTAGGTAGCTGTAAGGGGCCAAGGTAGGGGAAGTGATCTTCTGAGGAAGAAGAAGTACAATATGGTGTTATAAAGATATAATGGAGAAATTAGTAGAGGAGAACTAAATGGGAAGGGAGAGGGGAGGACAGGGTCAAGAAATGGATATGGAGAGGGATAATAAACACTATAAAGGCATTTTGAAAATCCATATGAAGACCTATAACATAGAAGCTCCCTAAAGTATACACAGATTAAAAAAAAATGGCATGTAAACAGGGTCACCATATAGTGAGGAAGAAAATGTCCCAACTAGACATCACGTTAACAAATAAAGCTCCTAATAGCAGGAACACATTGTTTTTTTTGAGTTGTTAACCAAAGCATTCCCATAGCCTCTTCCAACATTCTAAGCTATTGCCAGTGCTCTTGCTTACATTGGTTATATTCCACAACCCGACAGTACGGCCTTGTTGCTGAAGATATCACATACTCATGGCATTGCACATGAGGAATCTACTGGGTACTGAACTAGAAGCTCCACCCTTAGCGATCAGAGCCCATCATGCTGGAAGATGCTAAACATGCCACCAGTGGGGATCAGTAAACATCCACATCAATGAAAATGTGAAAGATGCTTCTTCAACAAGGTAGAAGGGGAGAACCCTTCCCAAGCATTATCCTCTGATCTCTATGCCTTCACCACAGTATAGTGTGCCCGCCTCATGCATCATGTGCACCATTCATGTAATAAAAATATAAACTAATTAATTAAAAATGAATCGATGAATGTTGACATGAATTCACAATTTCTGCACACAAGAGTAATGAGACAAGCAACCTTCTTCTTTTCGCCTATCATCTTTCTGGAAACCCCTTGGCTTAACCAAGGGTGATGAGGATAGTTTTCTCCCTATTAGTAGTGGAGCAAAAGAAATTGGAGGATGTGTTTGGTAAACTGTCTAGAGTCCAGTTGCAGAAGCGCCCTCCTGCCATGTCTGTGCCCTTCACGTGTTCTGCAGTCTACTTCCTTCTGTTGCTGTTCATTGCAGAAGTTCCTTTCCTATCTTTCCATTATTTTCATATGGAAACACTATTAACACAGGTAAACATATGGAAAAACACATATATAAAAATTTTGCAATGTAAGATATGTTTATTTCTCCTTGGAAGTTGTTCTGGTTTTTCTAATCTTTGCCAGGACAAGTGATGTTTCTGAGCACATAGGCAACAGAGTCTGCATATCTTTGTGTCCATTTCTTGGTAACTTAGAAGAGATTTGGGGGTCACAATATGAAATTATTAGCCCATGATACTTTTCTCCCTTTATTTCTTTTTTTGTTTGAGATTAAGTCTCACAGTTTCTGCCTGGCTGGCTTAGAACTCCTGCCATGTAGACCAGGCTTACCTTGAACTCACAGAAATCCTTCTGCCTACACCCCCTAAGGGTTGGGATTAAAGATTTGTGACATTACACACAGCGTCCTGAGGACTGCTTTCTCAAGTGACTTACTGTTTCCAATCAGGGGTGGTATAGCTTTTCTTCTCTCTGTTTCTTATCATTTTTTCATACTCCGGCCTAATGTCTTGGTGTCATTAGCCTAGCACAACTTCAGTTGGACTGCAGGTTACTCATAGAGCTGAAACATTATTTCCAGGTTTGTATTTCTTCTGCTCTGTCATGAGGAGTTCACATTCTTTCAAGGTTGTTACTACTGTTTTACCTTTTTCTATTGGATAATTTTGGAAACCTGTAAGTAGCAATTGTAACAATACATTATTAAATGTTTGGGCATTATTTGTCTTTCAAAGTTTTGTCTCAAAAGTATATGTTGTCTTGGTTGTAAAGAAATTTAAAACTTTAATCATGTTAAATTGTGTGTGTGTATGTGTGTGTGTGTGTGTGTTTCTAGAGACTGAACCTAGGCAAAATACACAGTAGATAAATATTCTACCATTGAACTATATCCATAGCTTATATTTCCTGTTTTTAAGAATTGCCTTAAATGTTAAAAAATATCCAAGATATTCTTATAGATTTAAGTTCTCTCATAATTTTCTCCTATCCATCAGATCTTTATAGAAATGTTAAGTAAAAGTCTAATTCTGGTATCCATTTGTCACTTTTTTTGAAGCTTTGTCATGTTTCTGTCATTTGAAATGCCACATTTATCATAAAATTGTTCCCATACACAGCCTGCTTCCAGGCTGTCCATTATGATTATGAGCTGCGTGTTTACATATGCGCCAAGATCATACTGTAATATTAAGGTATGTTTTGATAGTTCAAAGGTTATTTAGTCTTCCTTGGTTTAGTTTTTAAATGTCTTTGAACTAATGACATTTGTTTTTTCTAAGACATGAACTTATTAATTTATTAATATCTACATAAAACTTTTTGGAACTTTGGTTAGGATTGCATTAGATGTATAGCTTTTTGTAGAAATGAATATTTAAAAGGATAAACACTTCAATGTGTTAGATTTCCTCATTATTCTTTCAGTATGTTTGACATTTCTTGTTAGAGTTATTCATATATATTTCATAAATGTTGTTTTTGAAGATTCTTTTTCATCACATTTCAATTGGTTATTTTTGGAAAGCAGTAGATATTCATTTTTCTTGCTTCTCCTTTTCTCTTCTGTCTCTCTCACTTGTTTTTTTTTCTCTCCCCCACCCTCTTTCTCTGTGACACAAGGTCTCACTATGTAGTGTAATCTGGCTTCTAACTTCTTGACTCATACAGGCTCTTCCTACAGGCTGGGATTGTAAGCAGATACCAGGCTCAAGGGTCCTGCTCGTGACAGCTCACAATAGCTAGAAACCTGAAGGACACTGCACAGCCTGTAGACAGCCAAGTTAAAGAGAATCCTTTCCCAGTGGGAAAGTTAGTTGTTCTGAGTCTCTTCCAGGCAGCTCAGCTTGTTCCAGACAGGTTTTACTAGTTATATACTCTTTGAGAAATGAAGCTGCAATGGCGACCAGGAGGAGGCAGGGGGTGTAGCAATGGCGACCGGGGGGGGAGGCAGGAGGTGTAGCAAATCTAGTCAGGTTTTAATCTTGGAGGAAACTGTTAAACAATGGGAAATTACTAACTTCTTTTTATTGCAAATTTAGTTTCTTGCCCCCAACATCTTGGGTCATGTAAGGCTATAGTTAAGTGTGTGCAAAGTTATTCTCTTCCTTTCTGATAGCAGTAAGTCTACACTGTTTCCACAGTTCCTTGGGTAGGTCTTTGAATATTTGATGAAAACTAGTGGTGGCCATAGACAGTCTTATTTGCATTTTAACATGGATACTCAGTAGATGTGGGTATAGCCAGTTATGTAAGAAGGTAAAACCAAAAAAGCAAAACAGAACAAAACAAACAAAAAAAAAAAAACCAAGTATAACAACAAAAAGCCAAATGAAGAGGAAACTGAGAGTTGGCATGATGACTCAGTGGGTCAGAGTGCGTGCCATGCAAGTCTGACAACCTGAGTTCTACCTTTGCAACACAAAGTGGAAAGGCAGAATAAAGTCATGTATATCATGTAATAATAATTATAATAGTGAATGCAATAAGGTGAATTTTAAAATGCAAGTAGATACCTCCAAGATGAAGATAAAAATTGTGAGCCACAGGGTACCTTTGTTGTAATACGTTAGTCTATCACAAGTTTAGTACATGGGACCAATGATCATGTAAGTGTAGATACATTTTGAACTGGAGCATGTGGCACATACACAAACACACATACACACACATACACACACACACACACATACACACTGCAAGTCTTCTCACTTTGGAAGAAAAAACTTGATTATTCAAACCTTTTAGTCTAAATATATATGCATAATTTTATTCAAGGCTACTTTCTTTTTCACAATCATAATTACGCTTCACGTTACTTTTCCACCAGATCTTAATAGCTGAGGGCCATGGATAACCTGCGATTTGCCCTTTTCTATAGTCTTTGTCTCATGAAGAGCCTTGGTTCTAAAAGAGAATGTGAAGAACTTCAATTTCCCTACCTTTAGATTTACATCGTACTTTCTTGGCTTCATACTATGGCCTAAAAATGTTCATTGGTTTGCTATAAATACATTTTAGTAATTCCTAAAATATGTTCTACCTGCCTCTAGACAGACCCATCTGAGCAACTCTTGTGGGGTAGAGACTATTTCCTGCTACAGCAGTCAGAAGAAAGTAAGCTCATATTTTTTTTCCTGGAATTTGTAAGAGGATATATATAGTATCACTTGTTACAGCAAGCTGGGACTCTTAGAATTTGACATTTGATTCAGTACTTCAAGTAGCCAGTAACACATGTTAGTTTTTCTTGCTTGGATCATTTAATAGCTATCTCGTATCTTTGTTCTTTCTTGGTTTAGTTTTTTAATTGTCTTTGAACTAATGACGTTTGTTTTTTTCTAAGATATGAACTTATTAATTTATTAATATCTACATAAAACTTTTTGGAACTTTGGTTAGGATTGCATTAGATGTATAGCTTCTGGGGGCTGGAGAGGTGGCTTAGCTGTTAAAGGCTCACAACCAAAAATATAAGAAAAAGAATTTTGACCATTTTAGGTTGAGAGTTGGATATGAGCAACTCTCGGCTTTAATAGAGCTAAGAGTTTAGTGTTTAGTGGTTACCAGAACTCTGTTGGCCACAGTTTCAGTATTCCATAAAAGCTTAAGGTTTTTGTATTCAAGAGCTTATGATATTTTCCCCTCTAGATAGAAGGGGTTAGTGTGTGTGTGCGTGTGTGTGTGTGTGTGTGTGTGTGTGTGTGTGTCTGTATCTGTATACATGCATACATATACCTATAAATCATGTTGCAGCTTAGTTAAATGGTGAAGCTGCAGAAATAATGTTCATGAGCGAGTAGTACAATATACTCAATATTGTTTACATGCCAAGGTCTACGATAAAAGCTTTATAAATATGATTTATAAAGTGTAAAGTACAAAAATTTATAAAGTATAGATTGCGTTCTATACCTACAGCAACCTTACAAATCGGGTGCTCTTAGTAGCCCTGTTTAAAAATGAGGAAGCAGGTTCAGAAAAATGGACCATTTTCCCAATTCATCCATCTCTGCAGTACAAACACAGGCTTGACGGACAGACGTCAGAGACCATGGGCTAAAGTGCTATTCAATTATATTTATTTGTGATGCTGACAATGTGACCAAAGTAATTTATAAAAAGCAATGTTGACGTTTAATTTGATTGTCTGCTTGTTAGGGTCATAAAATTCTAATGACACCATTTAGCAAGCTCACGCCTTACCATACCTATCTAGTATCCATTTACTCCATCTACACAATGGACATAAAGCCTTACAAGATAGTAATGGCAATTAGACATCACCGTGTGCTATAAGTGACGCATTACAATGTTCTCGAAGATGCAACTATGTGTGTTTTGTTATTGAGAAAGGTGTCTCATTTTGTAACCAAACTCACCATGGAGTTCTGACTTATGATCCTCCCGTTTCAGTCCTGGGATATCTAGTATATGCAACCAAACCTAGCTGGGAGATCATTAATGAATAGAAAATTCTTGCCTCCACCCTATATTATCATTGGTTTCCTAGTGTATAGTGAGACAGAGATATTTCATCTTCCTGAGTTTCTAGTTTGCTTTATACTTCAGAAGCTAACGGAAAGCATACGTTTAATAACCCACTACAAAATGAAAATACAGATACAATACATGTAGTTACAGATATATGCACATATAAGGAGATTGGTCTGTATTCATGTAATTCTCACACTAGTCTAAAAAGGTGGAGGTACCTCTGTTATTACACAGTTTTGATTACATGAGGAATCCAGGTAGGCAACAAAATAACAGGCCCCCCTCTTATCTGTGGGTATGTATCTGACCTTGTTCGAGCTGAGGATACTCATTGCTCATGTCAATGATTCACAATTTAGCCTTTAAATCTTCTGCTTTAATGAGGACATTTGCAAGTTACGTTAAAAGCCAGTGACATTTGTTGTGTATGTTACTGATGTGTTTTTGTGTAGTAAAGTAAAAGCATAAAAATACTACCATAAACAAGGATCAAAAATTCCTAATGAGGGGAGTGTTATTAAAATGTCCACCCAACTCCTGTTGAGGACATATAGAATATTATTTTGTTACTTAAAAAAAAAAAACAACAGCTATACTGTTTAATTCAGATAATGTGAGAAGCATTCATTGATGTCTCTCCAGGTAAATGGTCTCCTTATGGGTGCGCTGCCACTAGGTGAGAGTTACCAAACCATACAATGTATTCTATCTAGACTTACAGTTGACCGAGATGACAGCAGTGAAACTGACATTTTGAATGTTCCCCTTGAGATGTGTATCTGAAAGAGGTTGAGAATGAGAGACACTATTCCCTAGGTCATCGTTAGTTTAGGTTCTTAGGAATGTTCTCAAAAAGAGTTAATAGGGTGTGACCTGAATCCCCTGAACTTGAGAGCCTATCAGGGCTGTTAATGATTTTTGTGTGTGTGTCTTTTTCCAAAAGGTGGTAAAAGTTGAGAGGAAACAACTGTTAAAATGCAGATATAAAATGCTTCATACTTTGGAGAAAGCGTCAACTGGCAAGTGCGCATGCTGCTATTTGTGGAGCCCGAGGCCAGCACTATGTGATCTGCCAACAATTCTAGTTTTCAATTTTATTTCTAGCACCCTCAACAGATAACAATGTTCTTATTGATTCCTGACTTGTTTTATTCGACACAGTAGGATAATCTATAAGTTTTGACTAACAACACAATCTCGGTTTCCAGTCCTGGAGTGGATGGCTTTTACTTAATTGGCCTTTTATTTATTTAATTCAAGAAATAAACATCTCTATTCTTACTATTCAAATCAAAAGCTACTGTCTTGACAGTAACCTGAAATAAGTCATGTGGTAATGGTCATCTCCTGTGGCCATTGAACTGGAAGTGAATGTCACTTTGAACACCTTCATAAGCATCCCTTCCTTTTTCTTTGTGGATTTATTTCATTCTTATATCTTAAAAAAAATATTATTCTTCAGTCTGTTCACTGTGTGGCTGTTGTGTCTTTTTTTTTTTTTTTTTTTTTTTTTTCATGCTGTCGTGTTTTATTTGTTCTGGAAGCTACAGAATTCTATACACAATGGTTTTTATTTACCTTGTCTTGTTTGAGTTACTGTTGGGTTACATTTCCCCCAACTGTGAACATCGGTGCCACATATTTTCTTTCATTCCACATATACAAGTGGTTTCTTTAGCGTGTGTAACTAGGCATGCAATGACCAAGTTGTAAGTGACATGTATTCGGCTGCACAGAAAACATATTGCCCAAAGCGAGCACAGCAGTTTATCTATCCGCTCACCATGTATAAAAGACCAAGCTATACTAAACCCTTGCAGCATTCAACATGCCCCACTTCTGTGTCCTCCTTAGAGTTTCTCCCTCTGGATCACTTGCGACCATCACCTACCTACTCACAAGAGATGCGATCATCTCTATAGGATGGGATGATGACCGTTTTAGAATGTCTTAATCTTACTCATGTTTATAATTCATAACTTTTCTTATTAAAGAGATATTTCTGTGTGTTTTATTAATTTAGAACAGAGACCAAAAAAGTTTTCCCACCTTTTATTTTTTGTGTGTGCATCTCATATGGTGGACAGTGGGACATATCTGTCCTAAGTTCTGAGAAAAGGTAGCTGTCGGTAATAATTACATGAATAACTATAGTTGTATTTCAGTAACTACTTACAATAGTAAGTTTGGGTTATAGTTTCCTGATTCCTGCCTTTGAGGATGAGAGATATTGATGGATGTATTGTTAATCTTTCAACTGGCAGAATAGCTGGCCCTGTTCTAAGAGGCTTGCAAGACACTGTGACCATACCTGACTGTCTGCTACAGTACATTAGAGTATGTAATTGTAGTTCAAAGGGAATTTATTCTTCCAGTTGTTTCTTTGTGGATTAAAAAAAAATAAGAACATAAACTTTTCCAACACAACTTTCAAGTCTGATTAAAAAAAAAAAAAAAATCAAACCCCAGGTTGGGAAGATGGCTCAGTGGCTGACATGTAGACAAGAATTTAGATCACTAGAACACATGTAAAAGCCAGGTCAGCATAGTAGCTTTCCTATAATCCTGATCCTCAGTAGGAAGAGACAGAGGACCTCTGGAGCAAGCTAACTAGCTAGTCTCATCTATTTGGACTCTTCCAACTCCAGTACAAGACCGTGCCTAAGAAAATGAAGTGGATAGCTATTCAAAAAGAGATCTAGTGTCAGCCCCTGGTCTCCACATGCATATACACACTTGCACAGACATGTGCATTCCCACACATGCAAACACATGAGTGTGTATGATATATATATATATATGTATGTATATACATATTTGTATATATATATACCTATTTGTGTATATATTTGTATATATATATATGTATGTATATATATAAATGCCACCAAAAAGGATCAGATGTTTATTTTGCTAATTTAAACAGGAAGTCAACAAAATAAATGTAATTTACCTAATTTGCATATAATTTAAAATATAAGTGATTTTTGCATCCATGCAACAAATAAATAGCATTTGAAGGTGGATTTGCCTGGCCCTGAAGCTTGTTCTCTGATTGAAGTATGTTCCCAGACTGTCCATGTAAGATAGGAATTGTACTGGATCGTAATCGTCACCTTTGGTAATTTGCTGTCTTGCTTTCCTCATTTAAATATGTGTTCAGCACCACACCAGTCTTTTGCATTCGATAGCACATTTGGCTCTTACTGCATTCTTTTCTATTGACTTTACATTATTTGTTGTGCACTCCAAGGAGCTATATGTTGGAGAGGTAACACTGCGCAGAGGCAGGAAGCTCATAATTTGCTGAATGAAAAATATCACACAGTAGCACCAAAGATGGTGACTTCAGTGACCCTCACTCACTGCCTCCCGTCTTACCACATAAACATAAAGGAGGTTTATCACTGTTCCGTGGCAAGGGAAACCAAGGACTGGTTACCGCTGGCTCTGAGCTGTCTGGCTTTGACTTATCAAGGGCTTGTTGCGGCTCATGCTTTTCTGCACTGTGAGCTTCTCCAGAGCCATAAAGCACCTCCTGCTATGTTCCTCTTATTTCCATAATCTGGGCTACTTTTCAGAAATGCAGCCACTATCTCCTTTGAAGGGGAGGAAAAAGGCTTTCAAAGAGATATCATTCTAGCGTGGTTGTCAAATATTGCTGAGATGTCTGCAAAATTTGCCTTTTGATGAGGTACATTTATTCATCCACGTTGTGAATTGAGAGACAGTCATAATAATGTCTTCATTCGTCCCTCTAGTCCTTCCTGACTCCCTGCTTGCTTCCTCTTCCTCCACTTCTTTCTTTCTTTGCTCAATTGTTCATAAGACACTTTCTCATGTATGCAGCAATTAGCTAGCAGCTGACTACTGTGTGTCGAGTATTGAGCTCAGATAAAAATATGTCTATAATACAAGTCATTATTGAGTCTAGTATATATACAGTAAAGAAAAAAAAAGATGGATGCTCTGGTGCCTAGCTAATCTTGATTATTAACTTGACAGTGTTGGGAAGAGTTAACCTCAGTTGAAGAATTGCCTCCATCAGACTGGCCTGTGGACATGTCAGTGACGCATTTTCTGGAAGTGCTGATTGAAGTAGGAAGCCCCGCCCACTGTGGGTGGTACTATTCCTAGGCAAGTGGCCCTGGCCGTTATAAGAGAGGTTAATCTGAGTAAGCAAGCTGGTCCACCACTATCCTGTGTGGTTTCTGCTTCAAGACCCTGCCATTGGCTTCCCTCAAGGATGAACTGTAACCTGTAACAGGAAGTGAAGGCTTTCCTCCCCAGGCTGCTTTTGTTTTTTGATGTTTATCACATCAATAGAAATCAACCTACAACAGACAGACAGAAAAACAAAGTTAAGTGCTCTAAAACCTTGCAATCAATGTGTGATTCACATAGGAGCTTGTTAAAAAAAAAAAAAAACCAAAAAACTAAAAACCTGCACAACGGTAGTCCTGGCACTAACTGATCTCAATCCGCCCTTAACAAGTGTGTGTTTGTGGGCACAGGGAAGCCTGAGACGCCGGCTAGGCTGTACTGTCACAGATGCATACCCACTATGGAAACTCAGGGATTGTGCGTACTGCTCAGCAGTGGAAAGAGATACTTGAGGGCAGGCCCATTGGGCTTTATTAAACATATATATGTTTGGCAATAAAGTCCAAAGAAGAGGCAGCCTAGGGAAAGGAGAGAGGCAGCAATAGTTGTAAAGATCTCAAGCCTTCATGTTTGAGGGATCTAGAGGGAAGTCAGTATGCAATGACCCGAGCCGAAACTGGAGCTTCTTACTAGCCTTCAGGTCAGCATGTCATCTCCCTGTCACTATGATAAAATACTTGAAACAGACAAATTAGAAGTTTGAAATGTTTATTTTGACTATTGTTATTATTATTTTCAGCTGGTCTTTAAAATTTTTATTGTTCTTTAGTTTCTTTTTTATTGGATATTTTCTTTATTTACATTTCAAATGTTATTCTCTTTCCTGGTTCTTCCCTCTACCCTGAACCCCCCTATCACATCTGCCCTCCCCCTGCTTCTATGAGGGTGTTTCCCCCCATCCACCCACCCATTCCCACCTCCCTGTCCTCACATTCCCTTTACAGGACCAAGGGCCTCTTCTCCCATTGATGCCTTACAGGGCCAACCTCTGCTACATATGCAGCTGGAGCCATGGGTTGCTCCATATGTACTCTTTGGTTGATGGTTTAGTCCCTGGGAGCTCTTGGGAGGTCTGGTTGGTTGATACTGTTGTTCTTCCTATGGGGTTGCAAACCCCTTCAGCTCCTTCAGTCCTTTCTCTAACTCCTCCTCCTAACCCTGTGCTCAGTCCAATGACTGGCTTCAAGCATCCACCTCTGTATTTGTCAGGCTCCAGCAGAACCTCTCAGCAGACAGCTATATCAGGCTTCTGTCAGCAAGAACTTCTTGGCATCCACAGTAGTGTCTGCATTTGGTGACTGTATATGGGATGGATGTCCAGGTGGGGCAGTCTCTGGATGGCCTTTCCTTCAGTCTCTGCTGCACACTTTGCCTCTGTATCTCCTCCCATAGGTATTTTGTTCCCCCTTCTAAGAAGGACCAAAGAATCCACACTTTGGTCTTCCTCCTTCTTGATATTCATGTGGTCTATGAATTGTATCTTGGGTATTCGGAGCTTTTGGGCTAATATCCACTTATCAGTGAGTGCATACCATGTGTGTTCTTTTATGCTTGGGTTACCTCACTCAGGATGATAGTTTCTAGTTCCATCCATTTGCCTAAGAATTTCATGAATTCATTGTTTTTAGTAGCTGAGTAGAACTCCATTGTGTAAATGTACCACATTTTCTGTATCCATTCCTCTGTTGAAGGACATCTGGGTTCTTTTCAACTTCTGGCTATTATAAATAAGGCTGCTATGAGCATACTGGAGCATGTGTCCTTATTACATGTTGGAGCATCTTTTGGGTATATGCCTGAGTGGGATTATATAGAATATTATATAAAGGTCTCAGTCCATATTCAATTGGTTCTATTGGTTGAGGTCTATAGTGACACATAGAATTGTGGCTTGGTACAGTTACTGGAGAAACTGCTCACCTCAAGGCGACTGAGAAGCAAAAAGAAAGAAAGAAAGAAAGAAAGAGAGAAAGAGAGAAAGAGAGAACAAGACAGAGACAGAGACAAAAACAGACGGACAGAAGGAGTGGGTAGTTTCTTAATATCCCCTTCAAAAGCTCACCCCAACAATCTAACTTCTTTCTATTATTACCCACCTTCTAAAGGTTCCATGGTTCCCAGTAATGCCACAGGCTAGCCCCAAATCCTTTAGCATATAGCTTTGAGGGAACACTTAAAATATGACTGTAATAGTTTGCAATTGTAAGTTTTCTAACAGGTTAGACTCAATTCTGTGACCCCTGGCTTAAAATTAGGATGAAACATATTGAAGTATAGAGCCTTTTTCTCTACATGTAGATTTGGAGTGAGTGGAAATTTTCTATAGCTGCCCAGATAATCCAGGTGTGCAGAATGGATCATTGAGAACATCTGCTCAGAACAATAGGAGGCCTTTGATGACTTTTAAGTAGGAGCAAATCCCATTATTCTGCTGGTGAGGCGAGACTTGTCAGTCCTCTAAAAGAGAGAAGGCGGGTGTGAGTCAGGGAAAACCTAGATGAAGCAGCAGATGCCCTCATTGCAAGTGGGATCACTAACACCCACCTGAACACATTCACATTTCAGTTTAAACTTAGCATAGCCAGAAGCTGGATATAGCCAAAAATTGGTTACAGCCAATGACATAAGAAGACAGTGAAGAAATAATGTGCTAAGGAGATAGGATCGAGGGGCCTTAAATGAATTTTGTATAGCATATGAGACAAGGGAAGGACATTCAGGCTCTGCCTGGGATGACGAACCACATGATGCTCCCATTCACAAATCCAGGGACAAAGGAGAGGAAGCGGTTCATTCAGGGTATGCTATGTCTCAGGTGCTTCTTTGTTGTGGTTTGGAGGACTTAATCCAGGATCTCCTGCATTCCCAGGAAGGGTTCTTTCTACCCCTAGCTGTATCCCCAGGCCAGGATTTTCCATATTTAACATCTATCTTGTGCTTTGTTGTGCTTTCTTAGGATGTAGATTAGAGAACTGCTCCTGTGATAGGGTTGCGTGAAGTTCGAAGAAAGACTGAGAATTTCTTGAAGGGATAGGTATGTTCAGGGCTGGAGATGGGACTAGAAGGTAAATAGGCTTGAAGGGCAGTGGGGAGTTGTGAAGGGGTGGCCCGGGGAGGACTTGGGAGGGAAGACCGCCTTGTACAAGCCATCTTTCCTGACTGCTTTCTAAGTGTTGCTCTTAGTGCTAAACAAAAATTGGTTATAGAATCCTCCAGTGTGGGATGATCCCAGACCCATAAAACTGTAGTGTGGGAAATACTAATCTACCCTCACATTGTCCCTAACAAGGGGTGGTAGATCCTGAATGTCCATTAAAGGTAAAGACATATTTCAACATTACAAGATAGCTCTTTTTTTCACCTTATGCAAGAACTTGAAATCCTAAAAAATGTCGTAGTTATTAAATAATTGCTTTATTATTACCCTTACCCTTTATGAATAGCAAATCCTATTTGTTTCACCATTTATTCAGAAACCCCATACTAGGCATTGAGGATACAGCGGGGAATAAGTCTGGGGTCTGGGTCTGCAGGAAAAATGTATCGATGGAGACTGATGACATCACTACTTGCCTTCAACATACTCTGGCGAGTGTGTCCAATAGCACACACCTGTTGTTGGGAGCTGTTTGGCTGGCATCTCCTAATGTGGCTCTGAGGGAGGTACGTGCCAGAAGCCTTCTGAAAAGACATTACACGTAACCGTAATGACGGAAGGAAGAAAAAATGAGGCCAATGCAGTGCACGAGATCTCTAAGGCATTTGGAAAGAGAACAACAGGGTTGAGTAAGGGACAATAGGAAGTCTAGTGTGACTGAGAGGTTATCGTGGCCAGCTAGCTAAGAGATGGGAGCCACACCCATGGGACCATGTAGTATATCAGCCTAAGAAACTGGATGATAAAACGTTGATCTTAGAAAACTTTATTTAATTCCCCCAGACACACACAGATACACACACAGACTCTCTCTCTCTCTCTCTCTCTCTCTCTCTCTCCATCTCTCTCTCTCACACATACACACACACACACACTCACACACACACATATCTACACTCACGCACATAAGGGCACACACCACAACTCATAAGAACATCAAGTCAGATAAACTCAGAACAAGGAAGAGAAGTTAAGAGGCTGTCACCACTGCCTTGGAGACAGTAGGAAGGTTTTTGTTGTAAGGAAGTGAAATATATGTGAGGCAGGACCGATGGCCACGTTGTTCAAAGGTATGCATGGGGAGACAAGGATTGTGGCTGACTGGATGTAAGAACTGAAGAACCACAGTAGTGTAATCACCTTCCAGATTCGATTCAAGGGAAGGACTGGACTCTGAAGCATTACCAGTGTTATGGGCCTTGAGAAACTTCTAAGTAAGTTAACTAGGTAAATGTGTCTAGTAAGTATACACCAAGGGAGAAAGTTGACAAAGGTGAGCAAGATGATCATTCTTCTCCGTAAACAAGTCTCTAATGATCACCCAGTTGCATTGTTCAACAAAACAAACCCCACTGAGTTCTCTGGCTTCATATTACAACTAAGCATTTGTCATGCCTGATGCTCTCATGAGGAGGGTGAAATAGGTTTAAAGACTTAGACTGTTGGCTTGAAGCTGTCATATGAAAAAAAAAACCCTTCATTTTGATTAATATAATTGAAGTGTTAAGTATGTATCTGCTAAATTGCAATCAAATCAGTGAAATGTTATTCATTTTTTAAATGAATCTGTCAGAAGTTTTTATGAGTATTCTGCCAACAGTGAATCAGATTTGCACAACTTAACTGCAGATATTACTATTTTATAAATGGGTAAACTGAGAAATTGAGAATACAGTCTCTTCTAGAGAAAGCCAATAGTTTGACTTGCAAATAGACCACCAAGGTCCCCAGTAAGCCAAAGTATGCTGTCTCTGATTTAATTAAGGTTCTAAATCAACCCAGGTAGGTAATGAAAAATTCACTGGCTTCATTGTCTCCTGACTCACTATGAACATAAGGACCAACTGAAAACATCTCTCAACCTTCAGTGGGGTTCCTTCTGAAGAGACAAAACATGGTTCCCAGCACAGCCAGCTAATAAAGAATTCATGCCCTCTCTCCATTGTTCCAGGCCAGACACTCTAGGTTCACTAGCCTTCACCTCTTGCAATTGCTTCTGCTACTACTTGCCCCCTTTCCCCTCCCTATCTGTACCCTTGTTTCCAACCCCTGCCCCCCAGCATCCAGTCTTTGGAAGTCTTTACATTAAAATATTTGAGGATGGAGAGAAAATGCTAGGAGCCATCTGAGAAGCACGCATGCTACAGTAAGTAATTATCTTCCCATATGCCAGGAAGATAGCAGTAGAAGGGGCCAGGCATGGGGGCGAACACCTGTAAAACCAATGACTAAGAGACAGAGACATGAGGGTTGTCATAAGTTGAATGATAGCTGAGTCTACAGTGACTCCTAGGCCACCTAAGGCAATATAATAATATCTTCTGAAGGAGGCGGAGGGGAGGGAGGACGGGGAGGGGGAGAAAGAGGAGGAGAAGAAGAAGAAGAAGAAGAAGAAGAAAAAGAAGAAGAAGAAGAAGAGGAAGAGGAAGAGGAAGAGGAAGAGGAAGAGGAAGAGGAAGAGGAGGAGGAGACAATGATGAAACACATAGTCATGCCCTGCCTTCTTCATTATCAGACTGTAATAGGAATACAGACCATGCCTACCACACATAGAATGTGTGCAGGGAAAGCCAGAATGCACTGCCCTGGGCAGTAGACAGTGGATACCAAAGGCAGTTCAGCTGAGAGGAGTGTGAATGTCGGAAGACTTCTGAGGGGCCATTTTCCTTGGGTTATCAGAAGTAGAAAACAGAAAGACAGCAATAAAACACAAAAAATTAGCCTGGCGGTGGTGACGCATGCCTTTAATCCCAGCACTTGGGAGGCAGAGGCAGGTGGATTTCTGAGTTGGAGGCCAGCCTGGTCTACAGAGTGAGTTCCAGGTCAGCCAGGGCTACTCAGAGAAACTCTGTCTCGAAAAACCAAAAAAAAAAAAAAAAAACCACACACACAAAAAAAGTTTTTGACCCAAATTATGACCCCAGTGGCACATGAAGGACCACCTGAACAACCCCAGTGTAAAATGTCTGAGGCTCAAAGCCCTATATAAGAGCCACTAGTGGTAGGGTCCTGGCACCTGTGTTCTGTCCAAGGTCAGCACATGATCCTATGCGTAGGCTGGTTAGATCCACTAAAGCGATAGATAGGTAAGAGCTTTATCTGAAGAGGCAGATAGTGATCTGGATCGTATCTTTCCTCTTAAGAATGTTGCTGGAATCCTCAAAACCTCTGCTTGCTTAAAATACTGTAAAATCCAACAGAGGAGGAAGAGGAGGGGAAGGGGAGGGGGAGAGACAAGGGGCAGGGAGAGAGAGGGAACGTGGGTCCAAGCACTGCACACTATGACGAGCAGCAGATTTAAAGACCACAAACAATTCACTAATACATCGCTGTCTTCATACAACTGCGTATTTTTCCTCATTCGTCATGGAAATGCTTTATTCTATTGAGGTAGCTACTTTACAATATTTTTTTAATGGAAGGCCTTAATTGTGATATCAAACACAGATGGGATGACTCTACTTACAGGATTGGGATTTTGTTTGGTAACCCTGTATTTCGTTTTCTTTGCTTTTGACACCAAAGCCTCTCCGCAATAAACCCACACCGTTGGATCCAGTGACACTACTGCACAGTTTTGTTTTACACTGGATAATAAGAAAAAAAGGAACCGACAGAGACAGCATTCTGTACCTGAGAGTTACTGAAGGGTTGCTTTAAAATAAAACTATTTATCTAGCCCCTACAGCTCTCAGCAGATGGGTAAAGAGGCCTCAGGTCTAAGGCCAATGTGCTGTGTCTGTGCTGCACAGGAACATGGCTGTACAACTGCTTGTTGCTAGTACTCATGTGCTCTCCTGGTACACTCCACCTCCTTACACAGAGGAGTCGAGCAGTCCCATCTCTTAATGGACAGGACAATGGTGTGAGCATCTAGGTAGAGGTATTACTACAGTTTTCAGCCTAAAGGTTAGCTTTGGCTAAATTCCAGCTTTCTGGAAGAAAATAACTTTTCCTTCTTAGCTGTCGAGTGACTTTTAATGAACAGCTCATGAAACACGATCATCAAAATGTTCACAATTTACAAACATGTTACAAGATTCACAGAGGGAAAATATTGATGTATTGGGTGTTCAAACATCCCAAAGAATTATGGCCCAGAAGGGCAGAATATCAAGTCATGTAAAAAAGACATTGGAATAACAAATCTATTTTGTGAGTTTTAGAGCTACTTCTGGGGACCACCAATAAATCCAGAAGCAGTTTATATAGCGGATGTTCATAGGGCAAGAGGATGGGGAAGTGTTTCCATGGGTGATAGTATTTGCTCTGTGAGCTTGGAGATCTAAGTTCAAATTCCTAGCAACCATGTAAAAGACAGGCTAGCTGCATATGCCTATAGCTTTAGCACGGAGAAATAGGACCTAGGCATGGAGGTAGGGAAATCATAAGAACTCACGGGACAGACAGCCTCATCTAAATGCAAGTTTCCAGTTTAGTAAGACCTGTCTCAGACCTATAAGGCAGAGAACAATGGAGAAGGATGCCCTCTACCCACTCTGTCCTCCATATGGGTACACACCTGCTTAAACATGTGCAGGCAGATTGCATATATGCACACACATGTACACATACACACATATGCACATGTAATTTATAAGTCACAATGTATTCCAACAATATTGAGGGCTGGTACTTATTGGATATCTCATTGTAGGGAAAAGGAGAGAAAACTATGCAGTCTATTTCAAAACAAATCTACTAAATGTATCCTTATATTGCTTATGAGAAATTTATATGTTGTATGGAGTCCCCTTTCTGTCACAAAGGGAGGGGCACACACTTATAATAATAATAAATAATTTTCAGCTATGGCAGTTGTTTGGATGCCAAAATAAGTAATACACTGTATACTGATAGAGTCAAAAAATCTAAAATTTGAAATCTTCTCAGTGCCTGTATGATGCCAGAAAGGAAATATGGCACATCTGGCTTTCTGGGTTAGGCTGAAGTCATAAATACAGATGCAATAAAAATTCACACGAATTACATTCAGGCTGCCCAGGCATTTACAAAACCTAAAGATTTTGGTGTATAAACTTGGATCCCATCCTGAAGATATCTCATTATGCACACTCAAATAGTTCAAAAGATTTTTTTTTTTAAACTAGGGTTGGAAGAGGCTAAGGACCAGTGGAAGTGGGAGAGGAGCAGGAGGATAACAGGGAGAAAATGGTGACATCATATACATGGATAAAATATTATAATGAAACTGTTCTTATACATAAATAATGTATGCTAATAAATTAATTCAAATTATTGAGTCTCTGTGGTCAACATGTCAATGGTCCATAATTCTTACTCTTGTAAGTTATGTTGATATCTCTGAGCCTTGGCTTCTTTACCTGTGAAATGGGCTTGAAAACCATACCAAAGAGTTGCTGCAAGTATGAGTGATCATGAATGTTTATGCCATAGCACGAAAACACTTAAGTTTGAGAACTTGGAAACCTTCCTGGCCCCAAGCCATTCCAGACAAGGACTTCTCAACCCGAAAGGCCAAGTTTGGGGTAACATCTGGCCAATTTGCTCTCAATTACATACTCAAGTATCCGTGAAGATAGGAAATGAAGTCTCTGTCATGTCTCCTCAAAGGCTCTGGGGCTTTCAGAGAAGAGACAGCCACTTCTTGCTCACAATTTTTAATAAACCAGCGCTAGGGAGATGGAGAGATGGTTATCTTTCTTAGGAAGAGAGAGATGGTTATCTTTTTTAGGAATCACATGACTTACTTAAGGGCAGCTTTGCTTCCCTTTCTATGTGTGTCTTCCATCTACCTCCCTAAAGGACAAGCTTGGGCCCAAGAGAAAGCAGGCATACAACACAGTACACAGCACAGGCCTTTGGCTTTGGGTGAGGATCAGCCAGTGTTCTTGATAGCAAGACCCAAAACTCACAAGATCTGATTATCTCATGAGGGAGGGGACATTCTGAGATGATATCCCAAGGGATGAAAGAGGAGAGCTAGCATTCCAATCTGCAGGAGCTGAGGTAGCT
This sequence comes from Mastomys coucha, assembly GCF_008632895.1. Taxonomy (NCBI): domain Eukaryota; kingdom Metazoa; phylum Chordata; class Mammalia; order Rodentia; family Muridae; genus Mastomys; species Mastomys coucha. The sequence goes on from NW_022196895.1 coordinate 50,182,227, forward strand.
ATGAGTACCGAGAGCCCAGGATCGCCCAAACTATCACTTCAGTCAGAGATTTCTGACCAGGACAGTTCAAGGCTGAGCCCCATGGGATGACTGAGCAAACACTGGCCACCACTACATACTGTCTCCATAAAGCACTTAACAAAGTCTCTTATGCCATGCAGAGTCCTTTCTGCTCAAACATAAACCAAGACTAGGTCAACAGGTAGGAGATACATTGTGATGATATAATTTGGGGAATTAGAACATATTTCCTCCAGACAGGAATGGCATACTTGGAGCTCCCTTGGCTAAAGATTTAATTAACATGTATTAATGTGATCTCAGAGCCTTGTCTGGGTCTCTGCATAGCTGAAGAAGAGGTCAGTACTGGGAAGGGTCTGAGCCACTCACCATGGCACATGCTCTGGCTGGCCAGTAAAGAGCAACTCATGGTTCTCTTTTCTTCACCTCCTTCTACTAAGCAGACTCAAAGATTGACACAGTCAACTTGCAGAGCATGTTGCATCCAGGAGGAGACAGAAACCACAGCCTCTGCCAGTTCCTGAAGAAACCTTGTGACAGATGTCCCCTATAAGCTAAAGAAGGAAACCCTTTGCTAGATGATATGTCTTTTCCTTTCATTCTTTCTCAATCTCCCTGCATTACAAGTACTCAGGGCTTGGAGGCAAGGAAGCCATCTTGATTCTTTGGTGATACTGGACAAAATATGAGGACAATGGAGGACAATGTTTTAAGCCCTAGAGTTTGGTGTCAACACCGTGGCACAACTCATACATGAGCTATTTACCTCAGGTTTCATGTTATCTGAACTGTGTAATTTTGCTATATTTAAATTTCTGTGTAGTTGTAGGGAATTTTTGTCTCCTACAACTGAATACAATCATAGTTGTTAAGTGTTTTATGCTTTACTAGAAGAAACAGCTATGCTAAAATAAATATAAAATATAAAACAACTCATGAGCTAGCAAGGGGGGTCAGCAGGTTAGCACTTGCAGCTAACCTGGACAACTTCAATTTGCCCCCCATCCAGGACCCTGATATGGAAGGAAAAAACCAATTCATGCGAATTATGACTCTCTCTCTCTCTCTCTCTCTCTCTCTCTTTCTCTCTCTCTTTCTCTCTCTCTCTCTCTCTCTCTCTCACACACACACACATACACACACACACAAAACACACACCACACACACACACACACACACACACACACACTGAATAAGATGAAAGATACATTACATTGTATTAAAAAATGGACTACAGGGAAGAATGGCTGGACTAATGAAATCCAGTCACAGGCTGGGAGATTAACTGTGTGAGGTGCTGTCTTAGTTGGGGTTTTACTGCTGTGAACAGACACCACAACCAAGGCAACTCTCATAAGGAAAACATTTAATTGGGGAAGGCTTACAGGTTCAGAGGTTCAGTCTATTATCATTAAGGCAGGAACACGGCAGCAGCCAGGCAGGCATGGCACAGCTGAAGTTGAGAGTTCTACATGCTCATCTGAAGGCTGCTGGTAGAATGAATACTCACTTCCAGGAAGCTAGGATGAGGGTCTCATAGCCCACACACACAGTGATATACCTACTCCAACAGGGCCACACCTTCTAACAGTGCCACTCTCTGGGCTGAGTATATACAAACCATCTCAGGTGCATTAGGAAAGGCTCATGGCAGATGGTCTTAAGGGTGAACACTATAATAGAAACAGCGTTTTTCACATAAGAAATGAACAGAAGCGTGCCCCTGTCTTAGGTTGAGTTACTATTGTTGTGATGAAACATCATAATCAAAAGCAAATTGGGAGAAAAAGCTTTATTTGGCTTATGCTTCTACAAGCATAGTCTGTCACTGAAGAAAGTCAAGACAGAAACTCAAACATGGCAGGAACCTGAAGGCAGGAGGTGATATAGAAGCCACCCATGGGTGCTGCTTTCTGGCTTAGTCCGCTTTCTCATAGAACCCATGACTACCAGCTCAGGGATGGCTCTACCCACAATGGACTGGGCCCATCCACGTCATTCACTAATTACAGAAATGCCCTAACGGCTTGCCTATAGCTAAACTTTACAGAGGTATTTTCTTAATTGTTACCCCCTCCTCTCAGATGACTCTAGCTTGGCTCAAGTTGTCATAAAACTAGCCAACACAGAACCCTTTTGACCAATGACTGAATTAGATGTAACCCAAGCTTCATTCGGTGGCAAGAGATGTCCAGTTGTAGCTTTGTCTTCCTCATTATTTGATGATTCCATTTTGATTTCTTCCATGTACGTATATATCTTAAGAAGCTTCTACTATAGTCAGGTTCCATATGGCCCCTCGAATGGCCTTTCATTTTAGCTGTCCCCCAGGTTTTACCCCACTGGACCCTCCCATATCAATCACTAATTAAGGGAAGAAAAACACCCTACAGGTTTGCCTAACTTAATGGAGGTATTTTCTTAATTGAGGTTTGTCTTAGCAGGGGTTTCTATTCATGCACAAAACATCATGACCAAAAAAGTAAGTAGGGGAGGAAAGGGTTTATTCTGCTAACATTTCTACATGGCTGTTCATCACCAAAAGAAGTCAGAACCGGAATTCAAGCAGGTCAGGAAGTAGGAGCTGATGCAGAGGCCATGGAGGGATATTCCTTACTGGTTTACTTCCTCTGGCTTACTCAGTTTGCTTTCTTGTAGAACCCAGAACAACCAGCCTAGGGATGGCACCACCCATAATGGGCCCTCTCATCCTTGATCACTAAATGAGAAAATGCCTTACAGCTGGATCTCATGAAGGCATTTCCTCAAGGGAGGCTCCTTTAACTGTGATAACTCCAGCTTGTGTCAAGTTGACATAAAACCAGCCAGCACCAGACTCTTCTCAAACGATTCTAGTTTGTGTCAAGAAAAACTAGGCAGCACAGCTGAACCCTTGCCAACTTAACACACAAATGTCTCACCATAACGATAACCTTTCTTTGTTTTTTGTTCACGCTAAATATCATATACTAATATTGGAATTACAATATAAAATATTTGAGAAACTTAAGAAGTTCCACAGTCTTTCAAAGTTCAAACACTTTAAATTTCACTCTCTTTAAAATATCCAATCTCCTTTTAAAAGCCCAAAGTCTTTTTTCTCAGCTTTTCAAAAGTTTTATTTTTTATTAGTTGAGAGTTTTATACAATGTTTTTAACCTTGTTGATTGAATCTTCTAAAATAGTTAATATTATTATTATTTTTAATTGTTTTAAGTTTTATTGCATTATAATGAGAAAAGATACATAATTTCAGTTTATTGGAATTTGTTAACATTTAAAAACATATTTTAAGTAAATAGAATTACATCACATTCTTGTTTCCCTTTTGCACCCCAACTCCTCCCAGAGACCACCCCTTCAATGCCTGCAATACCTTTTTTTATTTTGTCACATTCTTTTAAATTTACAAAATATTGTAACAATAAGAATGAGTAGTATAAAAGTTGTTTGATATAAAACAATCAATTAAACAGTCTTATGTAGATGCTTGTCTGCAGCAATACTGAAAATACATACATTTTTCTCAATATAAATTTTAAATAACTCCAAACATATTAGCTGTATATTTTAAAATAATGCATCACTACTAGTTTTTTTTAATGAACATAAATAGATAAAGTCTTTTTGTCTGTTTGTTTTGCTTTTAGTAGAGTTTAAAATCTTTGTGGTACAAGCCCAAAATAAGAACAATTTTTAGACATTTGGAGTTCATGGTAATAAGACTACTTCAATGCCCCACACATCACCAAAGGATTTTACCTCCCTAGTAGCTGAGCTAAGAGTTGACAGTTCTGCTGTGCCTTTCCTGCTATGATTAAAGCTATTTGACTAGAGTGATTGTCTTCATTTTCAGCCCACAGAGAACAGGTTACATTCATTTATGAAATAGTGTGTGTATTGAGGTGGTCTATCTGAAATGGTGTCCAAAGTCTTAATATCCAGTGTTTCTCAACTGTGAGTTCATATAAAACAAAAAATAAAATACTTTCTTACTTCAAGTTGGAAAAACCAGGGCACAGACACAATCTGAACTAATCCAAACCAAACTCTAACTGTAAATAACTCAATGTCCAACATCTGGGATCCACTCACAACCTTCTGGGTTCCTCCAAAAAGTTTAGGTCACTTCTCCAGCTTCAGCTTCTGCAGCACACATGGCTTCTCTTCTAGGCTCCAGCTGGCTCCATTCCACCACTACTGCTGTTCTTGGTGGTCCTCCCATCGTACTGGTACTTTAAATATTGGGGTTTCTTTCTGCAACTGGGCTGCACATTTGCCAATAGCCATTCCTGGTCTCTTTTCATAGTGCTAAATCTCAACTTCTCTCCTTGACCCCTTCATGCCATGAAAACCAGTACTACCTGGGTGACAGTACCAAGTCAGCACAAGAGATTCACTTGTGTCAAGTCAATTTAAAACTAGCCAGCCAGTCAATATAACTCCCTCCCCATGAAGTACTGATGGCATAGAATTCCTCCTAAGAGGTCGGGTTTGGAATTGCCCAACGCTCAAAACAAAATGTTTGTTCATAGAATTCCTAAGGTCAAGGGTACGAGAAACTTAAAAGTTTAGAATAGAAGACATGGAAAAAGTCTATCTATCTGTCTGTCTGTCTGTCTAATAGAATCTATTTATCTGTCATCCGTCTGTCTGTCTATCTCATTGTTATAACGTTTTTGAATAAAATATCAATATTTCTATTTGTTTTCTAGTTAAGGAAATATGGGAAGAATGGGCTGGAAATAAATACAAAGATAACTCCAGACTTCCTCACATAATTTGAGTAAAGAATGATGCTCTGACTATAACCCAGTAATACTGAAATCCTAAAATCATGATTACATTCTCTGTCTCTATCTATGTCTCTGTCTCTCTGCCTGTCTATTTGTCTGTCTCTCTATATCCATCTCTCTTCTCTCTCTTTCTTTATATCTTATGTCAGGTATCTTTCTGAATTCCTCTGTATCTTGCTTTTCTGAGACAGGATCTGTCACTGAAGCTGGGGCCCACTGACACAGCTAGATTAGCTGGCTAGCAAGCCTCGTTGATTCTCTACCTCTCCAGTGTTAAAGTTACCAGTGTGTGCTGATGTACCCTGCTTCTTCTTAACACAGGTGCTGGGAGTCAAACTCAAGTCATCATGCTGCTGTGTGAAACATTCTACTAACTGAGCCACTGCTAAGCCCCACAGTTTTGAAATATTGAAATCAACACCAACCAGTTATCTTACAGATAGTCTAGGGACATACGAGGCTAACTCAGCGGCACAAATATTTGAGGGTAAACATGACTGAACTCGAGGATAAAAGAGGACAGACAAGTTTGCCCAAAATATCCAAGAGCCCATTAGAAAGGTCTAAGCCCCTTCCATATTTGAATACTACTAAGAGATAACATACAGTCTGGCAAATTCTTCAGATAAAACCCATCATGTGACAGATGAATACAAATGCAGATAGGTATACCATGAGCTACATCACAGACCAAGTTCTAAAGCTCAAATTCAATAATAAGTGAAAACAGGGCAGCAGCATACTGTGGATAGCGATGACCACTATGGCGCCCTTTACAAATGTGCTGACCGTGGTACCCTCAGCCTTCTCTCAGTCATAGAATTACGTTTCCTGTAACCTTCTCTCTGTGCTTCTGTGAGAAGTATTTACAGGATTCTCATGGGAGTCTGTACCTTCCTGGGAGTATGTGTTTAGAAGAGAGCTCATATACTTAAAAGCTCAAAGAATAAGTGCTTTGATGGGTAATGATGTATAAAATCCTCAGTATTTGCTTATACACTCATTTCGTGATTGTACTATAATGGATTATCTAATTTTCAGATTATCCATGCTCTCTGTCTCTGGTTTTAAAAGGACCATTTCAGCAAAGAGGAAAGAGATACATTTATTTTTGGAAGCTGGCTCTTCAATTTGTTAGCAGTTATATTGCATGGAATAGGATTTTTATGTATGCCTATCTAAATCCCTCTTTTGAAAATATTAGCAACCTCTATACGTTTCCTTATCTTCACTAAAATTGAAAAAAATATTTTAAAAAGTACCTCGATAAAATGCAAAGCTGCTCGATATTTGTGTATGTGTGATATGTGTGTGTGTGTGTGTGTGTGTGTGTGTGTGTAGATGTGTATACCATGAATATATACATGGAGACCAGAATCAAATGCTCAATGTCTTCTATTTCTCTGTACTTGTTTTTTTTTTTTTACGACAGTCTCTGACTAAACATGAGTTTACTGATGGGCTACACTGTCTACCAGTCAGACCCTAGTATTGGCCTGAATCTGCCTTCAAGAGCTTATCTCCTAGGTGTTCATAGTCACACTCAGCCTTTAAGTGGATGCTGAGGATCGGAACACTGGTCATTGTTTGCCCAGAAAAGGCTACGTACTGAGCAATCTCCTTCTTGTTGTGAAACAAGGACTCATGATGTAGGTTGCTGTCCTTGAACACAGGCTGATCTCGTGCTTGCAATTCTCTTGCCTCAGTCTCTGGAGTGCTGAAATATGCCATCTCATCTGGATAATCTTTAAAATATACAGATAGAGCTATTTATAGCAAGTGACATGAACTGCTGTAAGACAGTAGTAGAATTCAGCCTTACTAGGCAATGACCAGAATGTTTGAATGATCAAAGTTGAAAGTTGTTGGCCATAAACTGGACATGAAACTTTCTTTCCTACAATACTGGTTTCTCAGGCAACTTCAATTACAGTCATAACTTTTGTTACCCCCGTATACAAGTTCTTTCCCTCTCCCTCCCTATCCCCATCCCCTCTCTATCTCCCTCCTCTCTCTGTGGAAGAAGGATAGAGTTTGAATTTATAATAAGATTTAGAATACTTCTGTTCTGCAAGGAAATAAAAGGGGTCTCCACCAATTAAAAGGCTCATCTCAATTGTCCAGTAAAATCACAACTCTGAGAAATGCTTCAAGATAAGCAAGGAAGAGCCCTGAGAAGGATCTAAGGCAACATGGGGTCTGGAGAGAGGACAGTGGCCCACATGTTGTGCAACTCCAAAGGAGCTATGTCAGAGGAGAGCTGATAGGCGTTTGAAGGCACTATTGGTCCCATTGTTAGGATTTTTGTCTTCTGAAGATATTTTTCTATCAGATCTCATGATGCATATAGTTGCATGTTATGAAATTAATAGTCTTCCATTGTTTTCCAGCTGGTACCTCAGCATCTCCACTTAGGAACTCCCATGTTATCCATACTTTCAAAGCCAAAGCAGGGAAATTTCTTCAAAGCTTGCCTTCAGTTCTCTCTCACAGTGTGACAACTACACACATCTCTCTGATCAAACCAGATATCTGAGAATTTTTCTCCCTCCTTATTCTCTCCTGCTCAGTCCATGGCCAGGCCCCATGGATACATGTACACACACACCCCGCCCCCAGTATAGGGTTGAAATCATTCCACACTTCCTATGCCCTGGATTTGGAGATGCAGACTCTGAGGTGGACATCACAGGCTTTGCCCTTGTATAAGACTTGTCATCTGTCTCTCTCTGTCTGAAGCCCTCTATTCCACATGACTTCCTCTCTATTCTACCAACACATGCTGCTTCCTGCTCTTCTAACATCTGTCCATATGTGGTCTTCACAGTTCTTCTATGTGCACAGAGGAAGCCTCTCCCTTGGAATTTTATAAAGACAGAATCATTAATTGACAAGACCTAGATTATATCTAGAAAAGCAAGCCAATGATAACCAATTCAAAAGGAAGTTAGTATAAAGAATAGAATACATACGGTTTTATCTGTCATAGCTATTAAGGATCTACTGTAATCTTTCAACTACTAAAGTATGGCTGGCTCTGACTTTGAGATATGTAGCTTTATATTTTATACCCAAACTCTGAAATCAGCCTATTTGCAGACACTTAAGGAGGTGGTCTAGCCTATACAACATAATGTGATTTTGGAACATGATATTTGTGGAACTTTACATATTTTAGCATTTCTCCTAAAGTTATTCTTGTAAGTGATGAGTATTTTGGTAACTTTTCAAATGAGAATAGTTTGGGAGCTGTGAAGTCTTTGACAGAGCCATTATTGAGGAGTCTAGCTATATTTTCCAAATGTATTTTTTCCCAAAGCAAAGCACAAATATACAGATGAGATGCAAAATCCATGATGAAAATGCAGCATAGACCAGAACTGAATGTCCACTCAAGAGTCCTGCCACAACCAAAGGAGTAGTAAAGTGTGTGCCACCGTGTGACACCTTTCCTTTGAGTGGGATGAGTTCACAAGTGCCAAGCAAGTGACTCTTTCATCCCTAGTCATATGCTCCTTTTATACTCTTTTATTTTTAGATTGACCCATTTTATTTTTATGTTTATGAATGCTTTGCCTGTCTTATAGATGGGTTTGGGCCACCATATTGGTACTGGAAATTGAACCGAGTTACCCTGCAAGAACAGCAAGCCATTTGTTGAGCCATTTCCCAACTACTGAGCCATTTCTCTATCCCTCGTCATTTTAATGTTCGTTTATGTTTTATTTTATGGTGTAACTGCTTGCTTGCATGTATGTATATGTACCAACTTTGTACTTGATGTCCTTGGAGGCCAGAAGAGAATATTCAATCCTCTGAAAGTGGGATTACAGGTGGTTGTGAGCCGCCACATGTGTGCTAGGAAGTAAGCCCTCTGCAGGAGTAATAGGTGTTTTTAACCACTAAGTCATTATTCAAGCCCTTAGTCTCTAATACTTTTTGAAAATTAAAATGTATTTATTTTCAATTCTGAGTATATCTATGCATATATGTCTCCCCCTGTGTATACACCATGTGTGTTCTTGTACCTCTGGAGGCCAGAAGAGGGCGTCTGAGCCTCTTGAGCAGAAGTTGCAGGCAGTTTGTGAGCCACTTAAACAATGGGAGTTCTGGGGACTAAATTCAGATTCAGTAAGCCCTCTTGATCACTGAGCCAACTCTCCAGCCTGGTTTATCATCCCAACTACCAGTTTTAATTCCTCTCATATTAGATTAAGGTAAGCCTTCACTCTACATGACAAGATATTTTCAGTGAGAACTTCTCATTAAGGAAAAGCCTTCCCTGAAGGGGCATAGGAAAATACCTGTGTCTCACGCTGGTGCTCTCCATCCTCCGACCACCCATTCCTTGTTGTGCTCTGATCCACATGCCCTCCCCATGCTGGCAACCCTAGCACAAGTAAGAATCCTCAGCCATTTCTTTGTGCAGTTGCTCTAAGGTGACTCAAGGGCAAAACGTCCAGGGCTACATTTGCTTAGAAATGGTTTCTGCAGAGATTTCTATGGTGGAATTAGAAGCTAAGCCCTCATTTAATATGCTCTTAAAACTATGGTTGGGGTTTTGTGGTTTGGGAAATGTTCATCTTTCTCTATACATACATATTGGCATATTTGATGGTAGAGGGCTCTACAGTTCTAAGGGATGGACAATCCATGATAGAATTTTATCTTAGCCTCTGGCTCTTGGATAGCAGTATCGCTTCCTGGTTTGTTTATCCTGAATAAAATGTCCCTAGTTTCCCAGAATCATAAGTTTTATTATGCTTTTTCTGACATATTTACACCAAATTACATTGTTTTCTACTCTCCAATCCAAATAACCTAGAGTTTTAGCTTCTTTTTAACCATTCAAATTCAACTGTGGACAGTGTCATCTATTTATCACGGGAATAATTGAATTTATAATGTGCAAGAGACCACTGCTTGCTCTCCAGCTGTGCTTCTTCCCATGACAGTGGTGATTCACACAGCCGTGGTGGCATCCCTGCCTTCTTGGGTGCACAGATGGCTAATTAATCTAGAATTCTGGATGAGAAGATAGTTCTGTGCTGTCTGTGAATTGTGTTTACCCTCTCCTAGCTCTGCTTTTTGGCATGGGGTTCTTAAACCTAACATCCTTCCTTTGTGTGGGATGGTAGTCATTACGCAAGGAGTAATGAAAGTGTTCTTCACATTGGCTTTTCCCCTGAAGTCAATTGCTTATTATATTGAAGATCAAGGTGTATGATGTCATATTGCAGGAGCAAAGGGGCTGGATGTGTTGGCACATGCCTGCGATCCAAATGCTGGGAAGACAGAGGCAGGGGAATTAGGAATTTCAGGGCCATCCTGGGCCACATAGTAAGGCATTATCTCAGAAAAGAGAGAGAGAGAGGGTAGGGGAGGGAGGGAGAGAGCAAGAGAGAGAGAAATATAAAGAGCTTATTGCTTTTTCTTTTTTTGGTAATTCACCATTCATCTCTGTTGTCTTTTCTGTTAGCATCTTAAATGAAACCGGTGATTAGAACTCTATGCTAATTTGAATGTACAAAGTCCTCCAAAAGGAATTTGTTAGCTTTATGGTAGAGCCAGGATATGTCTCAGTCACAGCCTGAGGAGATCTTTCTGATAACTCTGGTTCTACAATCTAATCATGACTTTGCTCTTGCAGGCTTGATGGAGGTCCTACAGTGGCTATTCATTGGCTGCGGCTTTGGATTATCTCTGGAGGACCCTGAAAGAATGACCTAGCCAGAAGCTTGTACCATCCTGCATGAGGTCTTTGTGAGTTCTCTTGGTATTTCCAATTCAAAGTCAGGGAGGAAATAAACACCAGCATTTCAGCTTTACCTGGCTTGAAGGGTCACAGAGTGCCACACCCACTTGTCTACTCCAGTTACATCTGCAATAGCAGGGGTAAAAGCCTGATCACGGACAAGAGGCATTATGACTTCAAAAGGGAGTTTGTGCCTCCCGGGTAGTCAGTCAGTTGTGGCATCCCCTAACTCAGAGGTAGCCCAGATATGTCCTTTTGAACTCATGTGCTAGGTGCCTATCAAGATATGATTTATTAATAGCTAAACAAAATTGGACATTGCTCTCTGACCTTTACCAATGTTCCAACATCTTAGCCAAACCCTTGCTTGGAATGTTACCCATCCAGACTAATTGCCTTCGACCTTGTGGGTAGGACATTGAAGCTTACAGAATGGGAGACTTATCCCAGGGCAAGGCCAAGTACCAGAAGATTAGCATAACAGGCATTTTACTAAGGATGGGCGGGACCTTGAGCCGAGTGTGTGTGTGTGAGAGAGACAGTATGCAGCAGTCAACATTCTGGATTCAAGATTCGAGATTCAGGCCTCTACCCTCCTGGTTAGCACACCCGCAGCTCCCCAGGACTCCGGCTGGGCCCATGCAGGCCCGAGCATGCTCAGAGCCCAGGGGTGCTGCACCAGTCCAGAGGAGATGGCTGATGCTTTAGACCCAGTGTGTTTCAGGTGACCTCAGATGTACCTCAACTACTGAGCTGCCAGGTTTTTCATTTCTCTTTTACAATGACTGTAAAAACCTCATGCCATTTTTAAGAAATACATTCATACTCAGCACTTCTTTGTGTCGACTCCTGTTTATCACCTGCCGAATTCCTCACCCACCAGGCCAGAGTTTTCATCACCATGGGTAACAAGGAGACCCTGCAATAAACCCAGTCTGTGGTAACAGAGGACTTGACACTTTGCTCTGAAAACCTTTGGCTCTTGCTGCCTCAGTTCTGCTTCATGCCTTGTGCCCCACACAGAGTTACACCAGTGAATAAGCATCTTCCAAACTGCATTGTGGACATTTCCCATAGATGATGCCCAAGCTTTTATACTTGCAGAAAGCCTTCTATTCACAAGGCAGGTGACTCAGTTAATTCAAGCAACCAGCAATCACAACTATCTCACCACATCTTTTGGCCTTTTCCACACAGCTGTGGCCTCTATTTACCATCCTGCCCCCTCCCCCAAGACTGAGAAGGAAAACTCTAAATTAGGAGAAAGAAAGCTAATGACTTTAAAGCAGTAAGTAAATAGAATATGACATAGAAAAACTACACACATAAGCATTCAGGATTGTGATGACAGGAACATCAGTCCTTTTCCTTAAGATAGAAAGAATAGAAAATAAATAAAGTAACTGGAAATAAGTGAAAGTATTTGGGAAACAGTAGGGTGAGCGTTGTTCATCTTTGAAGCTGCTGGTCCCAGGTGGGGATGTGTTTCTGGCATCAGGGCCCCGCCTCTTTTCATCAGGAGCCAGAGTCTCCCCTCCTCCGTCTCAGGGCTGAGCAGAAATCATCAGCCAGTTCTGAGTGGCCAGTCCATGCCTGCCTCCACAGAGTGCAATACAGGGGTGTGTTGTGAGTTTATTCAGGTGGAAGAGCGGAACTGACAGCCGTTGGAGAAGGTCAACATTACATATTCATTTTATTTTAAATAATTGATGATGTTTCCTGTCTTTGCTTACATTAATTGCTCTCAGGTGTTAGAAAATGGCTCAGTGAGCTGCCTTTCAATGTGCTCCTTTAGAAACAGTGTGGCTGCTCTTTGGAATTCTAAAAGCAGTGTGTAGTGTGTGGAACTTTCTAACTGGGGGCTAATGAAGGAAAATTGAACGTATGCGTTGATGCTCTTCACCTCATGGAAGGGAAAAATGAACCTCACTCTATACCCAGAATGCCAACCACATTTTCATCCAGTTCTCAAAAAATATCAATGTGTTCCCAGATTCCCCTGGTCAGACCAACACTGTGGAAACCCATTCAATGTATTCAGAGTTATCACTGATAATGAAGAATGAAATGTGCTCCTCAATCCATCCACAGGAGGATGCCTTTGTGCCCTAGAACCCAAAAGGAATCTATTGCCAGAGAGAGTCAATTCTCCCAAGTAAACAGGGCCCTATTAGTTTAAAAACTAATGCAACCCAGAGACAAACCAGCTTCCTCAGACAACATTGATCCTCTTTCCTCTTGAACCATTAACAGCTTCACTTAAAGCCATGTACTGAAAGCTGTTGCTTATCTTTAACCACAGTTTCTAATACATTAAACACAAGGCAAGGACGACCCATTCACATGTTATGCACAACTGCTTCTGTGCTGGACATTTAAAGGAGAAAAGTTCCATCTAAACTCTACTCCATAATGTATGCTCTCAGAGTGGAATGCTCATCAAGTTCTGATTTTTTGCAAACTCATGCCGAATAACAGGAATACAGGCTTCTTCTCAGAAATGGCTAGTGGCTTTGGCTAACGTCCTGGGGGATGTCATCGAAATGCAATGTGCATGTCTGAGCATGACCATGGCAGTCTCAAGTTCCTTTGCAAAGGACTTTGGGGAAATTCTTCCTCAGGGAACTCAAGCAGAAGGAAGAACAAGAGAGTCGCAAAGAGCACTTAAACCTGGGGTCTATACCTTTGAAGTTTTCAAAAAAAGACAACAGCAATTAGAAGAGCTTTGTTGCCAGTCTTTTGAATCTTCACTGATTGGGAGGCCAACTATCGTGAAGTCTAAAGCAGTTAGCGGCTCTGCGGAGTTAGTCTGCAGAAAGCCATTTTTAAAATGGACCTACACAACGATCACCATGCACACAAACTGCACATGCAATATTCAAAGCCGCTGCTAGGTGCGTCGCTGAGTGCAGAGAGATGCGCTCCCAGAACCGTCAAGTCAACACACCAGCTGTTCAGCATTATTTACAATATATTGGCTTCACCAGTGACCTAAAGAGCTGAAGAAAATAACAGGCCATATTTTCAGCTTGGTAAAAGCCTGCAGTGGGGAGCCCTTTCAGAACAATTACAAGCATTTGCTCGGAATGCATTTGCTGATTTAACAAACTGGAGAGGACAAATGTTTAACATGCTGTCATGAGGATGTTCAGTCGCTTTTCTTGGTATCCGTTGATCTGAGATAATGTGTTCTTGCCCAATCATGCTACAAAGAAGCAGTGGAAATAAATAAATAAATAGATGTAATGCGATGCGTTCCCACAATAGCTGAGCTGCTGACGGCCCCTGACAGATGGAAAGAAAAAAAAAAAAAGTCAATATGATGTCTGAGACAGCCCAGGCTTGGCACTGCAGAATAAATTACATGATTCGCCGAATGCTTGGGCCTCACTCAGACATTCAAAAAAAAATTGGAAAGATAAAAGCTTGCATTGGCTTCAGATGATATTTGCTGCTTGATGGATTTACTAGCGGCCCCAGTACAGTCGTACTGTATTGAATTATTGGCCTCTATTTAGCTGTGTGTCCGTCGGCGCTCGAGTGTCCATTTAAGCATAAGTGAGCTGGAGACCTGCCAAACCCCTTTGAGGCTCTGGGTGCATAGAAAGACGCAGGCTAATGGCCACCAGCTTGAATAACAGGGAGTGTAAGGACATTGGGGGAGGCAACAAAGCCCGGCTACAAAGTACTTGCTTATCAATATTAATGCCAAAATAAATATTAATGGAGGCTGCCCGGCATAGCAGTTTTGAATGTGCCTTGTTTTCTTTGTGTTTTAACACAAATGGCTGGAAATGACTGTGTGATTTCTCTCTCACTCTCTCTCTTTCACACCTTCCTTCTTGCTCTGAATCTCAGAAGGAATTTGGAAAAGCCCATTAGCTTTACTTCCGCCCATCATCACAGCGGCAGGCTTTTCTAGAAGGCGAGGGAGGCAAATGAAATGCCAGCTTTAAGAGGGATGCGGCGTCCAGTGAAATATATGATTAGAATAGCAATGTACAGTACAGCAGCTATTGTCAGAGATTTTTCATTGTGTGGCGCTCAGGCCGTCCAATTGAGAGAAGCGGCAGGCAGCTCATAGAGAAAAATCTGGGAAAGCCTTATTAACAGCTTCAAAAAAAAAAAAAAAAAAAAAAAAAAAAAAAAAAAAAAAGGTGGCTACACAGGGATAGGGTAGATAGGAACTCTGTACTTTCCACTCAGTTTTACCCTGAACCTAAAACTTCTCCAAGAAAAAAAAAACTATTTTAAATTAAATGAAATGTGTTGTTCACAAAAGAAGTACAGATGAGTTGGAGAGTGCCTGGGGGAGAGTTAATCAATCAAACCTTTACCTTGCTGCTATCTATAGCCTCATAGGCAGGTCACCTGTGGGTTTTTTCCACTGTGTGCCCTGTGGGAAAGAGAGGCTAACACGGGGGAAGATCCAACCGTCAAAGAGACTGGTAGGGTCTCGCAATTATGTCCAGACATGCTGCTATTTATGAAAGATCAGGGGAGGGCGACAGCACAGGTCTCCAGTGAGATTCAGAGACATATGTGTGGGCAACTGCTCCCATTAGCAGCACAAAGGAGTCGAATGCTCTGGAAGGGGCGATGGGGAGCATGCCAGGGTGACTGGAGGTTGCAGCGCTGGGTTCACAGGGGCCTCCATGCTCTGGCGAGAGCAAGCAGAGCCTCCCGTTTGAGAATATGGCTGCCGCTAAACATGGTTACCTTGCTTTAGTCTTCATGCAACCCTGAGTAAATCATTGAAACTCTTTTGGCTCGCTTCCTTACCCTGTTTAAAAAAAAAAAAAACCCAAAAAAACAAAACAACAACAACAACAAAAAAAAAAACCCACAGTTGAGGAAACTACCACAGAAGCAGAAGAAATTAAAGGTGTGCATGATCTCAGCTATTTGATTTTTAGAGTGCTTTTTCATGCTCCTGCGTATACATTCTCCTCACCATGCAGTGACACAATCCAGCTCTGCTCATTTTGGAACAGGAGAAAGTGAGACATGGCTTCTTACCTCAAGGCACACAGACAGATCATAGAAATGCTTAGTTAGAGTGATCCTCCTGCCATTCCTGAAGTACCTCTTTGCAGCTATCAACCTCGAGCAACGATCACTATCCTCTCTTCGGGTAGCAGGAGTCATTAGTGACCTAATGGATTCAGAAGCCTACCATAAACCTGAACACTGTGCTCAGGTCCCCAATGTCCCCTGTGCATCTCTCTGTCTCCCTGTCTCTGTGTGTGTCTCTCTCTCAGATCGGTCCCTATGAAAGGATTGTAGGTCCTGAGTTTTTGCATAGATGATCTGTGTATTGGGGAGCCCAAGGCCCTGAGTGTCTGGGGTGAAATTCTTCAGTTGCCTGTAGACAAAGCTGTCTACATGAGGCTGAAGGGTAGATGAAGCCAGGGACAATCTCACCTGTTTTCTGCTGGGTGATGCTCCCACTCAGCAGACAGCACAGCAATCAGCAACTGTCTATTTCAACATGACCAGTTCTGCCACAAGACACTTAAGCACATTCTTTGTATTGCTGTCTCAGAACAAAAGAATCCATAAGACAAATGGAAATAATCACTGTAGCTCAGATTGACAATAATGGAGAGTAATTGTTATTTTCATCTTGGGGCTTGACATACATCATCTCCTTTCTTTGTCAGAATAGCATCACAGAATTGCGGGCATTGTTTCCAGTCTCCACAGATAAGTGAATTGAGATTCCAGGAGGTTAAATCCTTGGTCCGGGTCACACAACGGGTAAGTCAGTAAGCCTAGCTTCGAAGCTCAGATTTTGCTAGTCTCAAAGACACGTTTCTCCAGTAAGCCTGATGCTGTGTGTGGGGAAGTCCTGAGAAGTGTTGGCTCCCTGATACAAGACAGTATCTACTATAGTTTAGAAACTTCCAGCCACCAGTCTTTCTTAATCATATGTTCAGAAAGAAAAGATAAACAATACTGTTCCTTATATCTCATCAATCCTTATTTTTCTAAAGTTCAAAATAGGTCAGTGACTTTTCTACCTCTAGTGACTTAACAACAGAGTGACCAGTGTTTTCAGGCCTCACCCCACCAAAGACTATGGTTCAGTCTTTGCATGCATTAATAAATCTTTCCATTCCTCATTAGACTCAGGTGCAAATAATGAGAATAGCAAAACTTTGCTTGTGAAGTTGTTATTAGTAATAGTTAAGTCATATCCAGAGGCCTGACCCATAAACCTCAATACCTAATGATTATGATTATTCATACCAAGATAATAAAACTCTCTCTTCATTTTCTAGCAGGGTAATTATGGGATATCTGCCGGACAGTGTCCTACAACCTAGAGCGGATCAGAAGAGGCAGGTGTATTTATCGTACTTTCTGAAAGCACCAAAGAGGCTACTGTTCACGGAAAGAATATTCAGATTATACACAGGTCAGAACTGCAAACACATGCAGCCCCAGCCACCCTTCAATATTTTGAATCTTGCAATCTCTGACACCTACTGGACCAAAGAGATCCCTCCTTGTTCCTTGGTCGAGTAACTTGTGCTTTTTATGGTCCCAGGGCTCAGGAGCAGGGGATGTCTGCAGATGGAAATCGTAGCATCACCGTAGCACAAAGTTCTTGTGCACCTTGGCAACAATGTGACTTTTATTCAGGAGCTTCTGAATATAGCATAGGAAAGCAGGCTTGACCTTCTGTTAATATGTGCTTCGGTCACTTTGAAGCTCTGTGTTACTACTACAAAAGAGCTTGGCCTTCTACAGGGGAGAAGTACTTTAATAAAGAAGTACTTTAATAAGTACTTCTAAATTAATTAATTAATTAAAAATGAGATAAAAAACAAACAAACAGAAAGGGAAAGCACTGAATAGACAGTCCACACTTGAATTTATTAAAAGCAGCAATACCAAATGCCTTAATTCCACACTGTGTGACTCTATTGTTTGTACATATTTTTTGACCAGCCAGTTTAGAACCTTCACTGTTTCTGAGTGCTCTGTGAAAGTGGACTGAGGCTTATCCCTCAGCATGTGTGATGGATGTCAAGTCAAGTATGCTACCAGTTACTACCAGTCACTTCAGAGAGTAGAGCTCTGTTACCTGTGATTAGAGTGAGCATTAAATGTGTTCATGGTGCCTAAGTTAATGGAGCCCCTAATTAGTCTTCTCTGTGAGGGGACCAGGCACCTGTCTGAGAATGCACCAAGACAAAAATAGATCCTGGAATGTTAGAATAAAGTCATGGAGGTCAACCATTCTATATAGGCACAACTTCAGACACCAAGATGGCAATCAATTGTAGATGCCCTAGGTCAGAAGCAGTGTTTTAGTTTAGTTTTTTTTTTTAAATAAACTACTGTGACATGGATATTTAAAATCCACATATAGAAGAGTTAGTCAGGAGAACACAAGAAAAAGGGATAAATGGTCAACTTTCAGATTGAAGTGATTAATGGGAGGGTACTCTTGGGATCAATCAATATTGCTGTTCCTATTGTCTGGTGTATTTATTAACAACCTGGAAGATGGATAGGGTGACAAGTTGTTGAATTTGTCGATGACAAAATTGAAAGATTAAGGAAGATAGTGGACTACTGTAGAAAAATAACCTAAGAAAACCATGTCTCAAACTAACATTTAAAAAAAAGTCAAAATGAAGAAGGAAAACAACAGCTTAGATACACTGAAGTGTCTCAGGTTCTAAAAGGAAGAAAGAACAGAAAGAAAAGACAGAATGAGAGGTAACACTTTAATTCAGGAGGAATCTTTTATGAATATTCAAGAGCAGACTAAATTTGATTAAGGACTCTGGGTATTGCTGTGAATAATTTTGTTAATCAGTCAGTACTAAATTAATACGTACTCAATCTGGAATAGAAAAAAAGAAAAACAAAAAAAACGAACCAAAAAAAAAACCCATGTAAGCCAGTTCCAGCGGTGCTGTGGCCAGACTTTCTAAGCCCAGCTGCCTATCACCTAGGTGACAATTTTCTTGTAAATTTCCCATCACGTGGGACTCTCTCAAACTCATAATTTATCCCTCTAGCTTTCCTAATTTGTGCCTAGGTGTGTGGTATCCAGAATCAGATGTGGCTAAAAGCCTTCAGAGGTATGCTCCTATTCATTTAACATTTCTACGCTATTTAGAACCAAGAGATTGGATTACCCACTTTGTTCCTTTTCATTTGAACGTTTCCTTAAAAACAAGGTCCCAAATGAGTAACTACATGTGAAACATAAATCACTTATTCTGCTGCTGTGGCTAAATGGGTGAGAAATCCACTCAAAGTGAGGGATGATTTATTTCATGATTTTAGAGGTCTCAGACCATGGCTTTGTCACTTCTGAGTGACAGAATAAGGTGAGGCAGAACATCAAGGTTGGAGCAAATGGTGGAGCACAGATGCTCACTAGTGACGGGGGCCTTGGGGGGGAGCCAGGGTGGTGCAGGGACTAGATATACTCTTCAGAGGGAAGCCCCAGTGATCTAGGCCCAACTCTTGATATCCTATTCCACTACGAACTCACCATGAAGTTAACACAATCATGATCCACTCACCTCTCAATAGTGCCTCTGGTGTTGACCAGAGCCTTTGAGGGCTCTTCATACCTAAACCATAACAAGGCCCAAGCTCCAGCATCTGCCAACAGGAGCAGGAGTGCCACTGTCCTTTATTAACCTTGGGTATCATCCCGTCTACAAGCCACTTTCCTTTCTTTGTTCCATTCAGTTGTTGATAAAGCATAGCAATGGCTTCACCACAACACTGTAGGCTTATGACACTGTTTGTAAAAAGACATTTGTGATCTCAAGAAAATGTGTAATCTAGAAAGAGAAGATGATACAGGAAAAGCAAGACTAAGAAGTGAGTAGGGCTCTCATGTGCAATTTCAGAGCACTTTGATCAGATCTCCCAGACTTCTCTAGGTACAGTGAACCAATCTTGCTTCTAATTGCTGATAGCCTGGACAGTGTGTTATGGCAAGGGATCTGTACTTTCTGGACAACACCCATTATTTCTTTACAAAGGAGTTCAAAAGATTAAGATCCATTACAAATTAATGGAAAAATAATAGAATTTTAACACTCCCAGCTTTCAGTTCTTTTAGACTGTATATGGTTACATGTACATAAGCACACACACACACATACACACACACACACACACACACAT
The DNA here is from genome assembly GCF_008632895.1 of Mastomys coucha. Taxonomy (NCBI): domain Eukaryota; kingdom Metazoa; phylum Chordata; class Mammalia; order Rodentia; family Muridae; genus Mastomys; species Mastomys coucha. The sequence goes on from NW_022196895.1 coordinate 50,201,967, forward strand.
ACACACTGCATTGCATGATATATGTAGTTTTAGTCAAGTCAAGCTTTTATAAGAAGACTGTTTAAGTTAAACATAGTCCTTGGTTTCTTATGGTTCTAAAAGCCAGGAATGTGAAACTGAAATGCTAGTATGATTGGGTTCTGGTAATAGCCTGCACTCTTGGTGTCCACCCATGGTGGAAAAGAGAGAGAGAGAGGACAACAGAGGGGTGGGGGGAGGGAGAGAGAAAGAGAGAGGGTAGTCTTTCTCCGGTTTGTTCTCATAAAGGTACCAATTCCATCAGGGGGGTCTTCACTGTTTTTACCTAATAACCTACAAAGACCCCTTCACCAAATACCAGTAGAGATTAGAGTTCCTATCTTGTAAATAGCAGAGAGGCAGAAATGTTCTGCCCAGCATTTTGTATGTATATGTGTGTACATATACATATAGACATACAGTCTTATAGGAGATGAGAGCACAAAGATGAAAACTTGTTAGCTGTGTTATTTCTATATAGAGATAACAATGTACACAGTTGTATGTCAACTTGATGAAAGGCAAAGCCATCTGAGAGGAAGAAACCTAAGCTAAGAAGATGGTTGTCTAAGGTAGGCTATAGGCAAGCCAGTAGATCATGTTCTTAACTACTGACTCATGGGGAAGATCCCAGGCCATTGTGGGTGAGGTCATCTCTAGGCTAGTGGTCTCGAGTTATATAACAAAGCAGGCTGAGCAAGAGATGTGGAGCAAGCCAGAAAGTAGAACCCCTCCATGGCTTCTGCATCAGCCCCTGCCTCCAGGTTCCTGCCATGTTTGAGTTCCCCCCTGGCTTCTTTGATAATGAACTATGACATAGATGCAGTTGAATAAATCCTTTCTTCCACAACTTGCTTTTTGGTCATGGTGTTTCATTGTAGCAATAAAACCCTAGCTGAGACAATCAGACAAACTTTATTTATTTATTTTTTTGTAAAACATGATCTATAAATTTATCATTGTTCAAATACCAGCATAGATAGTAACTAAAGTTAGAGTCTAAATCATTACAATAATAATTAAACCAGGGGAGAAATAATAAGCTCACATTTATATTTCAGCCAAAAAGCCATAAGTATAATCAGTGTTACACATGACAAAGGGAAGAATAGTAGTTCAGCGAAGGCACAAGGTTGTGAGGTCCTCCACTAAACTTTGTTACTATTACTCACAGACATCTAAAAGATGTTGTAGAAAAACAGAAGGGACTGTAGTCGTGACTATTTATAAGTACTGTCTTCCTGCTACTCACAGCAGCAATGTGTGTACCTGGTTTTGCTATAGGGTGTCATACTTCTGGTGAAGGTTTCCAAGTATTATGATCCTATCAGAAGGTTCTAGGCATGGTTAATTGTTAAAGACGCCTCAAGAGTACTATCTAAAACCTCCTAGTCTAAAGAATTATCAAACATTTATGAACTTGAAATGTTACTTATTAAATGGGGAATAATTATTCTATGTACGTAAGGTGAGACTATATATATGTACGTACACACACACACACACACACACACACGTATACATACATTGAAGGCTTTAAAATTGTATCTTACACATGCTTACAAATACATACAGGCATATATGCATCCTGAATTTCTGCACGTGCAGCAGAGGGATTTTATCAAGTGGGTCTTGATTGCATCTTGCTGAGGAAATTTTCTCTAAAGAGAGCAAACAAAGTGGGAGAGGAGAGTTCCTCTCAACATCATAGGAGGCGTGCTGTAGCTGTGTGGCTTCAAGATGAACAGTGCCTCTATAATCAAGCGTGAGGCTTACGGATATTTGAAATGGGGTGTTATAAAGGGGGAAAACCTTCCCCAGCAGAATCGTTCATAGTTAAGGAATTAATGAGATCACCCACCAAAGATAATGAATCTATTACTTGTAAGAGAAATCAAATTGTCACTCTCTAGCTTATTTTTTTTTTTTGCTGTTCTATATAAATATTGAATGAAATCTATATGGAAAAATACCTGGTCTTATCACCCATGTGTCCAACTGAACCTTTTCCAAAGTAAATAAAAAATCTCATTGAAATTGTTTCTCGTTTTCATGATCTCACTGGGAAGAGAAAGGCTTTTCTTCAATGGTCTTCTGGAGCTCTGTCATTATGCTGCAGTGAGGTAATTTGCTAAAACAGCTGCCTCTAATGAGTAAACCTTTCCATCTGGCACATCCAGAGCAGACACAAACAACCTCCTCAGACTGAGAAAAGGGGAGGAAGAACGCCTTTCCACGGGAAAAAGAATTCTGCTTTATGAGGCATCCCCATGAACCTCACCAGGGCCGAGCAACACTCTGAGGCAGAGACTACTTTTGTTTCTTTTGGTGTACTCATTGGGCTTGTTTTCAAGCTAAAAACACAACAAAAAAAAACCTTGGTTCATACTTTTGGTCATGCTCATAACTCATTGCCTCTGGGTAGATTACACAACAGTTCTGTACATATTTAAAATTCAAACATCCAACACGCAGACACATACAAATACATACATACACACATGCACACATACACACACAAACACACAGGCACACACATACACACATGGCAAAAGAAATGTGGTTGTCACATAACCTGAAACTGGAATCAGTCAGATAAACATGGTTTGCATAATGCCTGTATTTTTAAACTTCTCTTTCATTGAGAGAAATTACTAGGCTGCTCATGTAAAATGTCATGTTCCATTCAGAAATACTTGAAACCTAACAGGCACTCAAAGAAAGCCTAATTTGAATAATGGGGTGGAGGAAACTATATCACACAATAATGTTCTTAACTACTGATTATTTGGGGATTTTGTAAAATGTCAACTGTTTCTCTTTACCAAGTGTCTGTTGCTATTTTCCAGTACACACCTGGACTTAGATTTGTGTGATTAAAAATACTGATTACCTTCATTTTTAGTGTTTTGGTTTCTGGTGAATTAAACATAGCTTAATCAACTTTTCTTTTTCTTAAAGTTGATTAATTTAGTCTGAACCTTAGAAACCTGGTCATTGTGATTTCTCAGGTTTTTCCTACAGTGTGCTTCTTAAGTTATAATTAAATCTAGGCATATGTGAGAGTGTATTTAAGAAGTCATAAGGTTTAAGCCAGAACTGGGTCTCTCAGTCCTGATTTTACTGAAATGTTCCATAACCAAAAGCTTAAGAAATGCTCATTAAATGGAAGGCATTTAAATGGAGATAAATATGCTAGGCTTTTGTAATTCAAGTGCTTGCCCTATGGTTCATAGATCAATAGGAGCCGGATGATAGAGGCACAGGCTTGGCATGCCTGAACCTGTGCCAGAAGGTTATCAAGGCTTTTGGGGACATAATAGCAGGAGCTTTAATTTTCTCTGTGACTACGGGGCATAATGTAAAATTAATGTGCATCATGTCAAGGTTATGCAAGATGTTGTTGTCTAGAAGAGAGAACTGTTTGTTCCCACCCCCCAAACCCTTGCACTTACCGTGCTAGCACATTACTGAGAAGCAAATTTCTTTGTCATTGTCAAATAGTGCCAAGGTATGAAGGATGCTTTCCAGCTAGAATTACACAGGCCAGCAGTTCACAGACCTCTAAAGCTCAGCCTGAAGACAACAAAAATCATAAAAGTATGCTAATTCAGAAACCATGAATGGCTTACACATTACCTAGTTATCTAACATTAGTGCATCAAAAGGGAATTCAAATGATCGCTAACTTAGGGAGCTATAAAGAACACAAAGACACCATACTCCTGAGCTGGAAGACAGTCACTCTAGGAGTTCAGTTTAACTTGCAGCGATTTCACAGATCACCTAAACTATCTTTTGCCTTTTTACTCCGTTGTTTTTGCATGTCTTTCGGCTGGGAACTAAACTCAAGGATTTGCTCTCTGAGGACTCTAGTGGTGAGCTAAGTCCCCAACCTCTCAAGTCAGTATATCTTCCCTCTTTATTAAATGTGGGATTCTATTCCCATACAATATAATCTGAGTATAGTTTCCCCTCTCTTTACTCCTTCCCCATTCCTTCCCACTTCTATCCCATCTGGATCTACTCCCTTCCTATCTCTCATTAGAAAAAGAACAGGTTTTTAAGAGATAACAACAAAGTATAATATCAAGTATAATAAGATCAAACAAAAACCAGCATATGAAAGTTGGACAAGATAAGCCAACATGAAAATAAAAAACTCCAGGAGAAGGCACAAGAATCAGAGAGCCACCAGTTCACACACTCTGGAGTCTCAAAACAGTACAAGACTAGAAGCTGCAGTCTATATGCAGAGGACCAGGTGCAGACCTTTGCAGGCCCTGTGATTGCTGGTTCAGTCTGTGAGTTCATAGAAACTCTGCTCAGTTGTTTTAAAGGACGTCATTGTCCTGGTATCTTTTGCCTCTGGTCTTCCCAATCCTTCTGCCTCCCTCTCTGCAGGGTTCTCTGAGCTCTGAGGGGAGGGATTTGGTGGAGACATCTCATTGACAGCTGTCTATTACAGGCTTTCTCTCTTTGCAGAACGTCTGGCGGTGGAGCTCTGTATTTGTTCCCACATGCTCCAGGAGGAAGCCTCTCAGATGATAGCTGAATAAGGTACCATCACATCAGTATTTTTTATCAAGAATCGTGTATCGCTGAATTAATTACTTTTCTATTGCTGTGTTGAAGCACCATGACCAAGGCAATTTATGAAAGAAACAGTTTACTTGGGACTTTGGGTTTCAGAGAGTTGGAGTGCATGGTGGGAGAGTGATGGCTACAGGCAGCAACCATGTGGGCTACAAGAGCAAACTGAGATCTTACTTCTTGATCCATAAATGTGAGTAAGAGAGAACACATTGGAAGTGATTTAAAGCCCACCCCCAGTGATATACTTTCTTCAGCAAGGCCATACTTCCTAAACCTCCCCAAGCAATGCTACCAACTAGGGACCAAGTGTTCACATACCTGAGACTATAGAAGACATTTCTTCAAATCACTACAAACTCTTCCCAAATAAGGTGTAAAATAAAGACAATGAGACTTGATTACTCTATTTGAAAATGATGGCTACCCCTGGCACTATGTAACACACACCATATTTCCTTATCCTCTAAATATTCTGACAGGTATGACTTTAGGGAACAAATCCAAACTGTGAGGGGAACCTTAGAATTCTACTAAGAACATGATGTGATCTTTGGGGACAGCATGTGGGATTATGAACATTCTCCAATAAGACAAATTTTACATGGTAATCCATCCCCACCTTGAGGAGAAAAGCTTGCAGAAAAACAAGACTCAAGTAGAGTTCTATATGGAACACTGACCTAGTACATGCATGATCCTGGACTCAACCACCAGCATGACCATTAGAGACACAACGAAAGGAAAGATAGAGGGCATGGGACTTAAAGGCAATACTAAAACGGAATACTATAAGAAATAAGTACTTGCTGAATAAACATCAGAAAACTGGGATTAGATAGAAGAAAGTGGGCTATAGACATGAAACTGTGGTAAAAACAGTTGATGTAAAAACTGGTGCCTAATTGAGATTCCTGAGCAGTGGTGGAAGGAGAAAAGGTCAATAGGCCCTGAGATATGACTAAAAATGTTAAAAGATGAATAAGGAAGGATCTCTCCTCCAAACTTGTTCCTTGCAAAAATAGGTCACTAAAGAAAAACAAATTGTAGCTGTTTCCACATTTTCTGTGCTTTTTTTTTTTTCTTTAGCAACCAATAGTGTGTAATTAATAGGTTCCTGAACTTTGTGGAGAAGATAGATGTGGTGGATTGAATGTAAAATGTCCCCCACAAGCTCTGGTATTTGAACACTTGGCCACCAGGAAATGGGGTCTTGCTGGAGGAAGTATTTCTCTGTGGGCAAGCTCTGGGGTTTTATAGACTTGATCTATTTCCAGTTAACTCTCTCTACTCTGAGTTTGTTGTTGAAGATGTGTTCTCTCAGCTTCCTGTTCCAGATACCTGATGCCTCTCCCACTGTGGACTCACCATAAACCCCAATAAACTATGTCTTCCAGAAGTCACTTCCACTCATGGTATTTTATCATAGCAACAAAAAGTAATTTATGCACTAGGCCTTCAGAAATAAGGCATGTGAGAATCTTCTTGATGTTTACTTTGTTTTGTTTTGTTTTTTAAAAAAAAACAAATATAGAAGAAGACACAAACTAAGCTTAATTAGGACAATTTTTAAAAAGGAAATAGGACAATTTTAACAGCTTTCTCACTTTGCCACACTTATTGTGCTCAGACAGCAGGTATTTGGGGAATTGCTGCCAGGGTAATTCTACCTTGTAGCTGTGTACAACAGCATTCTCATATGGCTGTAACACAATACCTCCAACTGGGCATTTATGAAATAGATTTATAGTTCTGAAGGTTAAAGCTGATGGCTAAGGTATTGACGAGACTGATTTTGGTGAGGGTTCCAGTTATTGAAGACTGCTTTTTTACTCTCCCTATCCTCTCTGATTCCTCACAAAGAGAATAAATTTAATATCTCATCCCCCTATTTTTAAGAACACCAGTTCTGTCAGATTAGAATCTCATCCTCATTAGCTTATGTAGCTGTCATTACATCCTTAGACTCTCTAAAAATAGTCACCTTGGGCTTTCTTTATGGGTTTTGTTTAGGCACACAAAATTTCATCCAAAATGTAGATGTTGAACAGACCATAATATAGGATCAACTATATATCATTCATGAGCTTTCTGTACTGGCACTACAGAAAAGTCCCCCTTCTTTTCCACAATAGTGAGTGTTTTGTACATTAGAGGATATGTGTAAGCAATTTCTGGAGTGAAAGAATTTTGGCCCATAATTAGTGTATCAGTCAGTCATAGATTCTCCATAGAATATAATTTATTTGACCAAGAGTATATTTGAAAAAGAATATATTTCAAAGGGGAATCTGAAATACCATTGATGACAAACAGCACCTTAGGAGCCAGCTTCCAAATTAAATATACTGAAAACCCATTTAAAGTATCTTATATTCATGTTAGACAGCAAATAGTTAATCTGGCACATTAGACACAGAACTCAGATTCTGTCAGACTTGGGTTCAGATAACATTTGACTATTGTTTTACTTAGGGTTTTATTGATGTGAAGAGACACTATGACCAAGACAACTCTTATAAAGCAAACATTTAATTGGGATTGGCTTACAGTTTCAGAAGTTTAGTCCATTATCATCAGGGAGGGAAGCATGGCAGCATGCAGGCAGACATGGTGCTGAAGGAGCTGAAAGTTCTACCTCTTGACTTGAAGGGAGCCAAACGAAGACTCTCCTTCCACAGGAGGAAGGCCTCTTCTGCACTGGGTGGAGCTTGAACATAGGACCTATAAACCCACCCCCACAGTGATGAACTTTCTCCAACAAGGCCACACCTCCTAATAGTAGTATTTCCTATGGGCCAAGCATATTCAAATCACTACAAAAACCTTCAGCACCCTGCTTTTTAATTGAAGATCATAGAGGATTTTCACCTTGAAGACAAGAATTTACCAAGAAACTAAGCCAGATACATATACACATCCAAATGATGGTAGCATAGAGAGATTAACAGGTAAGCCAACTTATTCCTAAAGAAGCCATTTGACATGAAAAACACAGGGTCAAGTTACACTTCCTTGATGGTCCTGTCTAGAGGTTCTTCAAGAAGCAGAATGCCTCAAAGGATGAGAATCTGGATTCTAAGGCCAGATTGGCAATGGAACACTGGACTTGCCCCTTATCAACTGCATGACTTTACATGAGTTGGTTGACTTTCTTCTCTTCTTTGTGCATGGATATGTTCAGGCATGTATAATACACACATTTGTGTTCATATGAGTTTGGGACTATATGTTGGCAAATATGAGTGAAAAGGCCCAAGGTCAGCCTCAAGAATCATCCCCAATAACACCATCTACATTCTTTTAGACAGAATCTCTCATTGGCCTGGAGTTTGATTCAGCAAGATGGGTTGGGCAGCAAGTCCAAGGAATCTCTTCCTGTCTTCCCCTCCCTAGTGTTGGGATTACAAGCCTGTGTTGCCATAGCCAGGATATTTACATGGGTTCTGGTGATTGAATTCAAGTCCCTCATACTTGAAAGGCAAATGCTTAACAATTGCCCCAGCCCCTTAGTTAACTTTCTGTGCTTCATTTCCACATTTGAAAAATGGTCCTCATTATTTTGCCTGTTTCAAGTTGATTAGGAGGCCTGAAAAAAAATATGTTCATTTAATCGCTAATGCAAAACTCTCATGCAAAAATGGTTGAAAGTAGAAAGGGCTTTTTGCACTCCTTCGTAGATATGGACTGACAAACTATTCAGCAGCAAAAGCTGAACTGAAATAAAGCTGTGCAGAACCCTTGTTTAACATACTAAGTATTAATATTCATAGTTTTGCTACAGAAATATGAGAATGTATTTGATTTCAGAGTGTTCTCATAGACTGGGCTTGGGATGTGTACAGTTATAATGGGCATAATATACCTTTCTAAAACAGGAAAACACAAAATTGTCTCCCAGGGTTTCAGATAAGGGATTATGGACTCTGAACACTAACTAGCACTTAGCAATTCTCTTTAAGTATTAGCTTTTAAAAGACTGCCCTGTGACTAAGTGTTCCATATATAGGAAGGTGGAATCATGACCACTCTACAGCTTTGAACTTCAAATTACAGAGGTTTTTTTTTTTTCTATAATTTTCTTCTAGAGGTAGAAAGTAGAGAGGTGGTTTATTCCAGTTACGTATTTTGCAGACATCAAAAACATAAAATGAATTTCCAGTCATAAAAGAGTAACTGGAACCCAGTTTTCTCTCTCAACTAAAAATAATTTTAAAATTATTACAAAACAGTAATTTTTTTCATTAGGATATTAGTCAAAGAAAAACGAGCAACCATGTGAAGTGAGCCCTGTGCTTACTGGGCCTTCCTACCTCATGAGAGTTCCAGCCAGAGAGGGGAAGCCCGGTCAAAATCACAGAACCTTTAAGCTGTAAGTGCAGAGCTTTGAGGTCAAGATGACCAGGGTATGCGATAAAAATGTGCATAGACATAGAACTTTGGAGATCATCCTAAGATTCCCTAAAGGATAACTGAATACTATCTACACCTGGGTATTAAGCAACCACCCAATGCTAGGGAAAAGAATAAGAGAGAACAGTACACAGAGTTAGACAAATCTCAGAACTAAACATGTTCTCATGAGTTTGAACAAGAAAAAAAAATCAAAATTTATAGGGCAGAGTGCACAGAAAGAGCTTTCCTCGCAAGTGTAGAATAATTAGCTTAGACTAAGCAGATCTCTCATCCTGCCCAAAATATTTTGAAAGCAATACCCAAAAGACTGAAACTCTTCCCAAGCAGCTTAACTAAGTGCCAGGACAAAGCTAAGAGTAAGTCCAAGAATGCAATGTATCTGGCAATCATGAAGTTAGAAATAACCAAATGATTTCTATGGCATCTGTAATAGACATTATCAAGAAGCAGGAAAATATGACCCATAATAAGAAAGAGTCAATGAAAGCTTGCACAGGCTTTTCCCCATTGCTCCTGCTGTGGACAATTACAAACCTTGGGCTTTATATACAGAACTATTATAAAGGGACTAAAAGACAGAGAGGATGGCAGACCACTTAAAGACCTCAGGACTCAATGAATAGTATATTGGTGAGTTTCCTGGGTTCTCTTTGTCTGATCTATCCCAGACTTAAAGCTGAACAAGCAAGCAAAAAAAAAAATCAATCTATGATGACAACAAAAGCCTGCTCTATCTAAAAAAAAGCATGGAAGACGTAGCAAAGCAAGACAGAAAATACTTGGCAGAGGCCAATTATACTCCAGCTAGACATCACAGAATAAAACTGTAGCCTCACCCTACTGATTCCAGCAAAGAGCGTTTGGGGAGCCTTATTTCTTCCCCTGTGAGACTCTGCTATTGCACAAGATTGCTGTGTGGTTGTGTCAGGAAAGGACCAGAAGAGTGCCAGGTCTTTATCACTGCAAACCAGCTATGAGTCTCCACTTCCCCACATTATCAGGAGAGACAATGAAGTGCCACACAGCCCACTTCCCGAGGTGGTGATGTAGTATGGTTCCTGCCAGGCTGGTGCCAAAGAAAGCTTCAAAAACAGGAGCGTCAAAGAATGATCGAAATCTACCGACAACATGAGAAATCCAAGTTTCAAGTGAGAATCACTGCGAACCATTGTCAGTTGAATGAAATTAAGGAAATCATAGCATGCTAATGGGAGTAAATTATCTAGGTAAGATTATAAAGAACTCTAGGTGAAACTCGTTTTATTTACAAGTTTTTCAGACAGTGTATTTTGATCATACTTTCCCTTCTTCCCCAACTATGCCCAAATCCTTCAAACCTCTCTATCCACCCAACATCTTGCTCTTCCTCTAAAAGTAAACAAAAGAAGAGAAAGTGGAAAGAAAAGGAAAAACAAGAAAAACAAACAAATACAAACACAAAAATGAAACAAAACAAAAACACATTCACCAAATCATGGAGTCTGTTTTGTGTTAGTCAACTACTCTTGGATATGGGGTCTGCCCTGGACTATTGGCAATGTACCCAGAGATAGCTCATTGAAGAAAACTTAGTTGCTTTTTCCCCTTAGGTATCAATTACAAATAGATTCACAAATTTGTATTATTTTTCTTATGTGTGTGTGTTTGTATATGTATGTTTGAACACATGTGTGAATGCCCACAGAGGCCAGAAGAGGCTATCAGATCTTTAAACACTGACATCGCAGGCTGTTATGAACAGGGTAGGTGCTGGGAACCAAGCATGGGTTCCCAGGAAGAGCAATGAACACTCTTATTCTTTATCCTTGAGCCATCTCTCCAGATGGTTTAAAAGAAAAAACCTTATTACCAGTGAAAATTAGATACTACTACTCCTTGAATAGAAAGTTTCAGTAAAACAATAGAAGATTTAAAGAACATCTTAGAACTGAAATACTTAGAACTGTAGTCAGACCAAAAGTAGAATAGATGATCTTTTAAAATCAGCAGACTAGAAGATAGGAATTATATAATGTAAATTGCAAAGAAAAATAGTCTAAAAATTAGAAATGGAAAGGCCTCAGCCACTGAAGACCTAACATTCATGCCTCAGAAGAATGGGAGGAAAAGTCACAGTTGATGCTCAAAGAAAAAATGGCTAAAATTTAGCAAATGGCATCTCCATCAAGACAAATGTAGAAAAGTAGAAGAAGAGAACAAAGTATTATCAACATCAGGATATGCCATCCTACACATATGGGTGTGGTGGCCAGGACAACTCTTGGGATCTCTTCCACCCTCTGATATCGGTTTAAACTTAGGCTGTCAGTCTGTATACAAATTCTTTTTGTCTGATGATCCACCAGTCCCTAAATATACAATCTTAAACCTAAAGAAAAAGAATCTCTAGGCCCAGGTAATTTCATTGGAGGATTGTAAATGTTCAGTGAAGAATCAAGGGCACTATATAATCTTTCCCAGAAAGCGAAAGAAGAGCTTCCCCTGTGATTCAAACTATAAAACAAGTATTAACCCCATTATCAAAAATAGATAATAACAGCAATAAGACTACAGACCAATGTCTGTAATAATTCAGAGAAAATAATTATTTTTTTCTAACTTGAACATTTTTATTAATTTATTTATTCATTCATATCTTGAATGATGTCTCTCATCCCAGTCCCCACTGCCACGCCCCCCCCCCAAAAAAAACAGAGTCTTTTTCCTCATCCTCCCACCCTGGCTCACCAAGACTCTTCAGGGCCAGAAACATCCTCTCCCACTGCGACCAGACAAGGCAGCTTTATGTGCTGTGGGCCTCTGTCCAGCCCATGTATGCTCTTTGGATGATGGCCCAGTCTCTAAGAGCTGCCAAGGGTCCAGACTAGTTGACTCTGCTGGCCCTCCTGTGGAGATCTCATCACCCTCAGGGCCTTCAATCCTTCCCCTAACTCCTCCATAAGAGTCCCCAGCCTCCATCCAATGTTTGGCTGTGGGTATCTGTATCTGTCTTAGTCAGCCCCTGGGTAGAGCCTCCCAGAGGACAGCCATGCTAGGCTCCTGTCTGCAAACATAAGAGAATAGCACTAATAGTGTCAGGGATTGGTGCTTGCCAATGGAATGGGTCTCAAGTTGGGCTGGTTATTGGTTGACCATTCCTTCAGTCTATGTTCAATCCTTGTCCCTGCATTGCTTTTAGCCAGGACAAATTTTGGGTAGAAAGTTTTGTGGGTGTGTTGGTGTCTTTATCCCTCCACTACAAGAGGTTGGCCTCCCCTGGTGTCATGTCCCGCTGTTAGGCTAAGGTCACTTACTTTGACTCCTGGGAACCTTTCCTATTCCAGGTCTCAGGGCTTACTAGGTGATTTCCACTTAGACCCTGCAACCCCCAGCAGTTGGAGATTTCCATTCATTTTCTTATTCCCCTGGCCCTCTCTCCTGTTCCTCCACATACCCGATCCTGTCCCCTCACCCCTCATCTCCCCTTTCATTCAGCTCACCTTCCTCCCTCTGCCTCCTATAACTATTTTATTCCCCCATCTAAGTGAGATTGCAGCATCCTCACTTGTGGTTTCCTTCTTGCTTAACTTCTTTGGATCTGTGGGTTATATCACAGGTATTTTGTATACTTTTTGGCTAATATTCACTTTTCAGTGAATACATACCACGCATGTCCTTTTAAAGGGTCTGGGTTACCTCACTCAAGATGATATTTTCTAGTTCCATCCATTTGCCTACAAAGTTCATGATGTTCTTGTTTTAAATACCTGAATAGTATTCCACTGTGTAAATGAAACACATTTTCTATATGAATTCTTTAGTTGAAGGACATCTGGGTTGTTTCCAGTTTCTATCAATTATGAATACAGCTGATATGAACATAGTGGAACATGCGTCTTGTAGTATAGTAGAACATCTTTTGGGTATATGCCTGGGAGCTATACATCTAGGCCTTCAAGTAGAACCATTTCAAAATTTCTGAGAAACTCCCAGATTAATTTTCAGAGTGGTTGTACATGTTTGCGATCTCACCAGCTATGGAGGAGTGTTCTTCTTTCTCTACATCCTTGTTAGCATGTTCTGTCACTAGAGTTATTGCTCTTTGCCATTCTTGTTGGTGTAAGATGAAATCCCAGGGCAGTTTTGATCTGCATTTCTCTAATGACTAAGAATGTTTGTTTCTTGGCCATTTGAGATTCCTTTGTTAAGAATTCTCTATTTGTCTCTGTGCCCCATTTTTTAATTGGGTTATTTGGTTCATTGGAGTCTACCTTCTTGAGCTCTTTATATATTTTGGATGTTAGCCCTCTGTTGGTTGTAGGATTAGTGAAGATCTTTTCTCATTCTGTAGGCTGCCATTTTGTCTTATTGACAATGTCCTTTGCCTTTAGAATCTTTGCAGATTCATGAGGTCCCACTTGTTAATTATTGATCTTAGAGGGTTTTTTTTTGGTTTTTGTTTTTGTTTTTGTTTTGCTATTGTTGTTTTAGAGTTTTTTTTGTTGTTGTTCTAGAGTTTTCAGATGTGCTGTGAAGTTTGTTAGGATGAGAATGCTCCAATTTCTTTTTAAAGGCATTTAGTGCTATGAATTTTTCTCTTAGCAATGCTTTCATTGTATCCCATAGGTTTGGGTATGTTGTGTCTTCATATTCATTGAATTCTAGACAGTCTTTTATTTCTTTATTTCTTCCCTGACTAAGTTACCATGGAGTTGTTCAGTTTCCATGAATATGTGGGCTTTCTGTTGTTTCTGTTGTTGTTGAAGTCCAGCCTTAATCTGTAGTGATCTGATACAATGCAAGGGGTTATTTCAATCTTCTTCTAAGGTTCGGTAGATATCTGTTAAATCCATTTAGCTAATAACATCTGTTAGATTCATTGTTTTTCTGTTTATTTTCTGTTTCAATGACCTGTTCATTGGAGAGTGGGATGTTGAAGTCCCCCACTATTATTGTTCAATGTATTATTTGAGTTTTAGTAAAGTTTCTTTGATGAATGTGGGTGCCTTTACATTTGGGGCATAGATGGTCAGAATTAAGACATCATCTTGGTGGATTTTTCCTTTGATGAATATGAAGTGTCCTTCTCCATCTCTTTTCATAACATTTGGTTAAAAGTCTATTTTATTAGATATTAGAATGGCTACTCTGGATTGGTTTTTTTTGGGGGGGGGACCATTTGCTTGGAAAACCTTTTCCCATCCCTTTATTCTTAGGTAGTGTCTATCTTTGCTTCTGAGGTGTGTTTCTTGCAGCAGAATGATGATGGATGTACTCAGAAATCCACCTGCCTCTGCCTCCCAAGCTCTGGGATTAAAGGCGTGTGCTACCACCACTTGACAATCATTGCTTTCTTTAGATTTGAAAAGTTTTCTTCTGTGATTTTGTTGAAGATCTTTTCTGGCCCTCGAACTGAGATTTTTTTTTATCCTCTTCTATATCTATTATTCCTAGGTTTGATTGTTTTTCTTTCCCCATACTGTCTCAAATTTCCTAGATGTCTTGGGTTAGAAACAAAATCAAAGTAAAACTTCATGAACTAACAAGGTCTCAAGATAAAAGTGCAAAAATCAATTATGCTTGTATAATGTAACAATAAACATGAAGACATAAAAAGCATGCAAACAGAGCATTTAGATGTAAACTAAACAAAATATATGCTCCTTAAATTGATCCAGAAATTTCTCAAAAAATCAGGAAAAACTTTGTATTGATACAGAAAAGGTATTATGATTCATAGAGAGAAGCAAATTGTTTATAATGGCTATAACCATTGAAAAATAGAATAAAGCACATGGGATTCTTCTTGATTTCTTAAATAGCAACAACAATTAGATGGTATTTGTCAAGAGAGAGATAGTTATAGTATATCAATGAGCAAAATCCATAATAAGAATACATAAATAAGCTCACATAAACTTCCACAACTGATCTTCTCTTTAAAAAGTACAAAAATAGTTCAGCAGAAGGACAGACTTCCCAGCATGGTGCCAGGGTGGTAAGGTGTCCACAAGTAAAGTACAAGGAGTGATCAGCCTACATCTCACAGAGCACTCAAAACTTAGATAAAGTATAACATGGGAAATGGTTAAACTTTTAGGAAAAAAAGTTCCGGATTTATAGCTAGGAAAGGAGTTTTAAAACTTACAACTAAAAGCATGATTCATAAAAAAATGATAAGTTCATTTATAGAATTTGAAATGGTTCACAAAAAGTGCTAAGTACACAGAGATATTTTGGAACAAAAGCTAAAAAGTGTGAGACAATATTTGCAAGCTACATGGCCAAAAAAGGACTGGTATATGCAAATAACTAAGTATATAAATACTCAAGAATAAGCACTGAAAGAACATGGGTGAAATAGAGTTTTAAAATGAAATTTGGTTGAATGACTTCACACCTGCCTCCCTGAATCATCAAAACATTAAGGAGATATCTGTAGGTAGATGCAGAGAAATAATGCTGATGGAAATATATAGCTAAACAAATGAAAAAAAAACTAGAAATGGATACAGTTTTCTCATGTCATTCAAGATTCTGAAGCTCAATATTGCTTAAGTAAACCTAATATGCATGGCTTATGTCTACGAAGAGTGGCATACTATTTAGGTGAGAGACACTAGCCTACTCTTATGTTCAGTGATACCTACTACAGCACAGATACATTTCAAAGCAATTGTTCTGAGTGAAAGAAACCAACTCAGTCCTCAAAAAGGTCTATGTGTTTTGTCTATTATACAGCATTTTAGGAAACATAGACTAAGTGTTCAGACAGAAAGCAGGTTGCTGGTTACTGGAGAAGCAGAGAAAAGGAGGACATAAAACAGAGTGGGAGATAACAAGCATTCCACACACACACCCCAAGGTGACTTGTAGAGATGATGGATATGTGCATAACTTTGTCACAGTTGTGTACACTTGTGTTGTAGTTTATCAAATCATTAATTTGTGCAGTTGACTTGATTTCCATCATCTCAGGATGGTTTTTTTTTAAAAGTTTTTAGAAGAACATTACAGTGAAACATACTAAATAACTATAAATTTCCAATGTTTTATACATTTGTTTTCTTACTCAGTTGCTCAATTTTGAACAAATACAGCTTTTGTTATTTTCAACCAGTTCAGTATTATTTTCTTCAACACTTTTTGTTTTTAGACTTCTAATTATATTACAATCTGCAGAAACTCTTCAAAATATCTCCAAGGACTCCAGACAGGCTGGTGGGAACAACCAAGACCAAGTGTCAACAAAGGACCTACTGCCAGGGAACCCACATCATCTTGCATTCTTCTGCTGTTATTTTTAGGTAAGTGCAATGAATGTGAGTGTTGAAGTAGCTCCTGACTTTGAATGCAGGTCTCCAGTGTGGATGGGAAACTTTCATCCAGTGCCAGGCAGTGAAGTGGAAACTGGCTGCCTGAGATATTTTCACTTGCGAGATTGCAGACAGATACATTTCTGTGGCTGTGGAGTACCAGCTTCTAGGCGAGCTGCCATAATTCAAAGAGAGCTAAGAAATGTGAATCTTGAAAGTGTGGCCCACAGTCTGCTGGAAATCTACAAAGGTCAGTTCAGAGAGTCACCAAAAGGACAAATCACAGGAAACTGTGGACATGTATCTGTTTTTCTCAACTGTGTATTTGAAACTACGTTAAGAATTTAAAAAAGAAAAACCCATCATGTTCTTCTCTGATCATACTAATTAAATTGAAAAAATATGTTAAAATAAAGGGTTGCTCAATTATGAGGGGCTGTGTTTAACTTTTCCCACTAAGTACTAATCAGTCCTCCTGAACCATGTGTGGAATTTATAAAAGACACACTATAGTGATGTTTATGTAGAATCAAGATTCGAATGCTGTATGTAGGGCTGTCTACCTGGATGTAGCCCTACCCTTACAGCAAGATACAATGCATACCAATGCTACCCTGTTTGGTGGCAGACTTCTCCCATCTTTGGCATATCTTTTACTGGGGGAAATGAAGCTATGGGCAAAACTATAAGGTGACCTTCCAAGATAACCTGGAAAATTGAGGCTGCTGAGTCATGCTTAGAAGCATGAATATGGAAGCATTCAGACATGCTTTCACCAGTTTCAATGAGCCAAACTATTATTTTTTTTTTTTTAGTGCCAATAACAAAATTAACTTCTATTGATAAAAATAAATGACGTGTGTGCTTTATTTGAGACAGGGTCTTTCCCTTTAGCCTTGTCTGGATGAGTACTTGATATACAGACCAATCTGACCTTGAACTTGGAGTTGTCCCCTTGCCTCTGACCACTGAGTGCTAAGATAACAGATGTTAAGATGGCAGATGTGAGCCACCACACCAGACATAAACAATAATTTATTAGAAAAGCTTTACAATGGAAAAATGTAGATTATAGGTTATAAAAATATAGATTATAGATATAAAACTCTCATGAAAGCAGTTGTTCCAATAACCTAATTTTATGTGAGAGGTTGAAAAGCATAACTCTATACGATAAACACAAAAGTTCCCAAAGGTTAATGAATCTTTAGAGACTTAAAATTGTGAGGACAAAAGAAGCAGGCAATAGTAGTAATGAAAACCAACAACCCTAGCAGTATCTGCCCAGGTTTCTCTACGACGCCTACATTTTTTTTATCTCATTTATAAGAAATAAAATTAGTCTAATAGATGTAGTAGTTATGGATTGAAAATCCTAAATTAAATGCAAACTTAGTACTCTTGGGTTAAGTAAGAAATAGCCTGTTTGCTAAGGTAGACAAGGACTGTGCCTGTAACACTGTTGAGTTAACAACATAGTGTGGGAGTAGAAGCGGGGTCCAGCTTTCCTAAGGAGAATGAAGAGTCCATTCATTCTTTAATCCTTCTTTCAGTTTCAGAGCTGCTTCATCTACCTGCCCACTATCACACTACAAGCCTCAGGGGAGGGGAGTGGGTAAGTTTGAGGGAATAAGCCTGGAGTTCATAGATCGGATCATGCATACCTAAAGTCACAAGGATTGAGACTGTCCAGTTATGGCACATGACACATTCTAGCCATATCCATGAGCAACCATGCCAGAGCCTTGTTGCTGGCAGACTTTTCACCTCCTTTGTGAATGTACAAGTTTCATGATTGAGCTAATCCATGTCTGCCTCCCTGGTTAAAGTACCAAGCCAGAAAAATCCATGTTCGATCACATTTGAGCCTTTACAGCATGGAGCAGAGCAATGTGCAGGGAACTGGCATTGGTAATATTTAGTCTACTAAATTTAAAGGAGTCATAAAAGTGGTCACGAGACTTTCCAAGTATATAGATTTAGCCAGATAAAAATACACATATTTAGTCTGGTTTTAAAAATCATAGAAATAACCTTAGAAGAAGATATCAGAGTGACCCAATTTCTACATAAACTGAGGCCAGCTGAGGCTTACTGCACAGCAGTGTGGGCATATTCAAATGTCTGAGAAGGCAAATTTGATGACCTCCCCCTCTCTACCCTGAGAACTCTGGGCATTTTCCCATGCATTTACATGGAGCAGCAACAATGTCTTTCTACTATCACAGTTTTTGAGGATTTTCCACTTTGTTTTATTTTAATATATTTTTGATAAAAAAAAAAAAAACCAAGTTAAGATAGAGATTCATTCCAGGGTCTATCCGTCTGCACATTTCACTGCTAGGAATGCATAATTAGAAATCCGTCTCTCAATATATAATATTTAAAAATAAAATGAACAGTATCTTAAAGTGTTGATTATGTATTTATTTAGGAACAGTATTGAATCCTGCCATTTATTTTGGTCTGCTTTACAATTTCTCCCAAGTTATCTAAGTACATAGATCTAGCCCCATGTAGATATACCATTAAGTAATGGATGATTTAATTTTTATCACACAGCAATCTATGTCTGATGCATGCACACACGTACAGTGCGTACCTGCTGGGATAGTATAAGCCTCTGGGGAAGTGGTTATTCTTTTTTCCCAAATGTAAATATCAGCCAGACAACTTCGAGGTCAGCAGTGAGCAGTTCATAATTTAGGAATGATTAACGGTGTCTTCGGCTATAATTTCAAAATCTGAAAGCTGTCAGGATCTAGGGAGAGAGGTTATCCGTTGTTAGGATGTCTTCAAGATGTAGACTGGCACATGAAGTCTGTACAGAAGAACAGAGCTACTCATGGCCAGCCTCGTGTTAAACATCCTAAATATTTAAACATTCTAAACATAGTCATTTTCATAATAAGTGTTTTATTATTTATGCTGGAACAAAACTAATTCTGTGGCTGTAGGTTATCTGGGCATAATCAATGCCTCAGGAGATTGGGTGATTTTGACTGGCTGCTTCTTACAACCTGGAGTTATAATGTACTTCTTTATCACACATGAGGTCTCTTTTCTTGCAAGCTGGGCCACTTGTAATTTCAATAACCTAGGGCAGAGGCACCCACGATTTAGTAGGCATGCCCCAGAAGATAAACGCGACTGGGCAATGGTAAACTGAGTACCTAATAACATTTGTTTCGCTGACTTCATACCTAAGTGATAACTGTAGTTAGTTCATAGCTCTGTACCTCAATGTTCTCATCTGAAAAATGGGGGTGTTACTTCATCACAAAGGACAAAATAAGCTTAAAGAAAACACCTCACACAAATGTTCTTTAAAAGGCTTCAGACAGAAATGCCTAATGACAATTCACTAATTCATTATGATCTGAAAGACAGTTTGGATGGTGGGTTTTCAAGATGAGAACAACACAATCCCCTCCCTTACAATGAGGCAGCTCTGCGTGTCAGGCAAGGGATTCGAACGTGGTCCTTCCCACAATCCCAGCTGGCTTACTGCTAAAAGGAAGAGACATGAAATGCCTATTTTGGACTTCAGACTTACACCAACCATTTGGGTAGCATGGATATGAGGTTTTTGTTGCTTTCTGACTTGGGAGAATTTGGTCTTAAAGAAAGGATCAATTTGAATAACAGCTTAAGGAGAAATAACTTCTCATCTCAAGTCCAGCGGCCCCTCCAGAGGAGAACAGGTTCTGGGAATTGCTTTCTCTAGTCTGTTATGGTCGTAATTGCTTTTCAAGTATTGTTGATCCCTCTCACCAGAAAGTGGCTAGAAAACAATAATTCATTTCTCTCTCCTTCCTGCTTGAGATGAAATTTGAATTGATGTGTTCAAATTTAAAAGATCCATATACATTTCTAGGCCAATGTATCTTTTCATCTTAAAAAAAAACCTGTTATTTTTTAATTTTTTAGAAAGCCAGTGGCTTGCTAAATTACACTCTCAGTTTCACAATGATAATTGCCTTTGGATACTGCTCAATAGCCGGCACAGGTTGAAGAGGGAGTTTGGAATTGTTTAAATTTGCTTGTTCCCCTCTAATACTAACTTTGTCTCTTTTTGTGGTATGAATCCAAATGTAGCTGGCTTGGGTAAACAAAGAGGAGCTATCAGCTTACATTAAAATTAATAAGGGGTGGGAGAGATGGCTCAGCAGTTAAGAACACTGGCTCCTCTTCCAGAAGACCCAGGTTCAATTCCCAGCACCCACCTGGTGGTTTACAACTATCCATAGCTCCAGTCCTAGTAAATTTGACACCCTATACTAGCCTTTGTAGGCACCAGGCACAAATGTGGTGCACAGACATTGGTAAAAATAAAACATCTGTATACATAGAATAAAACAATAATAACTTTTAAAACTTTTAAAAAACGATTGAGATAAATTGGATTCTGGGGCAGGTTTACCTGGACTCAGTCAGTATCATCAGAGCTCCACTTCTGTGAATCGTAGGAACACTGTCTCCCCGACGTCCTGGATTCATAGCGTGCACCTCTCCGCTGTTCCCTATTTCCTTCTCTCGTGACACGTGTCCAGTGCTGACCTAACTTCTGTGTGGAGAGGACTGTGTGAGAGGAAGCTTTCTTACCTGGAGAGCCGCACTCTGGTGAGATTTGAGGACAAATCCCGGAGACCCGGTGCCCAGATGTGGTTCTTCCTTTTCCCTCTTAACTCATGCGACACTGAGCTAACCAATCAGCTTTGATTTCTTTATCTGGGAAATGGAGATAATGACTAATTAAAGCCAGATGTCGTGATACATGTCTATAACCCCAGCACTCAGGAGGCCGAGACAAGAGGCTTGTCAGTTCAAGGCCAGCCTGGGCTATCTAGTAACAATAAATTGCACTTAATTTATAATCAGTTTTGCGTGAAATTATTGAGTTAGTACACGTAAGATGTACTGAACAATCTTCATTCACCATTTAGTGCCTTCTTAGCAAGCCTTCGTGGTCCTGAGGATTTGAAGTACGAGTGTAAGGAGACAGAAGAGGATGATGAGAAAGAAGAGAGATTGATGCCCTTGATAGGGATAAGGAGTAAATGAGAACTAGTCTGGAAGGAACTCAATGGTTGTGGTCGAACAGTTAACAACAGACCTCTGCACTAACCAGTTGGCTTTCCTGCTCTAGGTCAACTGGCCATGTTCTGCCTCTATCCTCTTAGCTGGGTCTAAAGACTTCTGCACTGGGTGGTATATGTTATGGATTGAAGTGGTGTAAACCTCTGTGGATACTCCGGCTTGCTTTCTTCGTTTATAACTGAAGTGTGCTGGTGTGAAAAGGGTGTGGCTTGTGACTTCAGTTTCCAACTTAAAGATCTTGTGGATGTGAATCTGACTGAGGTAAAGATGACGGCGACCCAGGCGAGGAGACCCTCCCTCCCCCACAACACACACACATAAGGCATATAACCTTTTATAGTGTTATCTCTTAAACACGTATTTTCTACAGGAAATTGAATACTTTAGATGCACACACAGGGGCTGGAGGTGGAAGACTCAGAGGAGCAAGAAAGGAAGGAGGAAACCCAAGCAAACCCTGTCCCCAGGTAGAGTGCAGGAAACATGGCCCTAACAAAGATTTCCTGTTCAGCATAGAATCCGTGCTGGCAGAGGCGGCTGCAGGGCTGTGGGTGTACTCAGCTGTGCAGAGCTGATTATAGAAGATGAAGGGGCTTGGCAATTCATTTCATCTCACGCTGAAACACTGCTGACAACTGAAAGTGAGGACAGAAGGAATCATTTGTTCAACTTCTGTTTTAAAAAGCAGACTTCAAATGATACCACCGAGAAAAGGAGGCGGGGCTGTAGTGTAATGCCATACCTTTTTTTTTTTTTTT